>NW_027142497.1:317500-870000 GCF_026170545.1 Melanerpes formicivorus | reverse complement strand
ATGGTCAAAAATCATAATTTGTTTAATGGTAGCAAGATTTCTTTAATCTGTAAAGGTAGATCTGGCCAGGCTCTAGCTTCACAGACAGAAAACTTGCAGGCAATCAGCAAGAGCAAAAGAGCTTTATTGCCTTGCCCAATATAAAAATTACCCATAATAATGTTTTTTTGCTCATCCTAGTAATACTGATCTCTTATTGGTACCATTTGTTGATGTTTTCAATCGAAAATGAAAATGCATGTTGTGTTGTTATGAATTTTGATTTTCCCTCTAGGTGTGTAAAATTATAGCGAACTGGTGAGATAACATATAAATCCCTTCTCCCTACATTCAGTGTGGTAAGGGTCAAAGCATCCACTTTCACACATGCTCAATTGTGCAGGCTTCTTATCTGAAGAAAACAAATTCCCAGTTCTGAATGTTTATCTTTAAGACAGCTCCTTCTCAGCCGTGGTGTCTCCAATTAACCAGACAGTGTCCTTGCAAGTCTGCAAGATAGGTTTCTTTCTCTTTACCCTCTAAACAGGCCTCACAAGATCCTGACCCTTAATCCCAGTGCACTCTAAGTCTTACAATTTTAACACAAATCACCAGTATATTCATCACAATTTTTGTCACCATTGATTTGTGTTAAAATTTCCAGATATTTCAGAACCTTCTTAATTGGATCATAATTAAGTTCATCTGTTCTGATCACATTCTGATCAGAATTCTCTACTTGTAACTCGTTGACATGAGCAATCTTACTTAAAGGTCTTAGTATTTTGTAACAACAATTGCAGAGTATTGTGCATAGCAATACAACAATTATTCCAACAATATTACAAACAAATGTTTAAGCCAATTTAGATTTGGTAACCAGAAAGTTAATTTATCCCATATTCTTTAAATCCAGAAGAAGTATCATCTAAAGAAATCTGATGTAATATCTGATTGTGGTTTACAATCGCCTGTAAATCTGTTTCCACTCGTTTATCTAGATTAACATAACTATAACAACTTACATTTACGACTACACATACACCCCCTTCCTTAACATATAAAAAATCCAAAGCTAATCTATTCTGAGTAGATATTTTCGAGAGACTATTGATTTCAATTTGCTGCGCTTTTATTGCATCTATGCTTGCATTCATCATGATTTCAACTGTAGCAGAAAAATTTACTATTGCTTTTTCAAGTTCAAGTCTTTTCTCTCCGGTCTGATCAAGATTCCACACATGGGAACGTGGTTTTTGATTTCGATTGGACTCCTTATGTGCAAATAGGGTTAGGATCAAAATTAGGCTCCACCAGTATATGTTAACTCTGCCTCCTCGGCCTGCTGGGGTGCAACCAGCAGCCGGGTGTATTTTCTTCTCGGCAGCAGTTACATTCTTCAGGAGCCCTACAGATTTTTTAACTCCTTAACCCACTTCAAAATTCCATTTGGAGTCTCTTCTCTACTTCCTTGGTTAATTTGTTTACCATTTCCCATTGTGCTTTTGTTATTTCAATTCCTCTTCCTTCAAAATCTTGTCTCTTACTTTTCCTTTTACTAATCCTTTTAATTATCCCTGATATTTCCCAATGAAAATTTCTCTAGTCTTTATTTCCCACTTATGCCAATCCCTTTCAATAATTTTCCATGGGGATTTAAATCCTTTTTCTCACCACAAAATAGGTTTTCTGTATTTACCAGCCCAAACTGCCTATTTTCAAATTCAGCATTCAGGACAAAATATTATTTGATCATACTTTGACCCCAGATTCTCATAACAGTTATTGTGATCGATGTTCGACTTCATGGGAAATGCTGTTTCCTCTTAGTCTTGATTCTTCTGCACATTAGTGAAGGAATAGTTGTTAAAATTAATACCTATTTGCTACAAACCTTAACTTATGCTAATACCAAAAAATCCTTAAAACCTTAAAAGACTATGTTAAAATTAATCCATCAAATCAGTGTCTAAAAAGAAATAAAATTGTTACATTAACTAAAAAACACTTTCCAAAATTAAAACCTGTTTATACATTCCTTAACTATACTACATGGAGCTCCTTTGAAATGCCTAGGCAGACAACTAAGAAGGTTCGAACCAAAAGAAAATCTTACCATTTGAACTCTTAACTAAGTGCATACACCTTACTGCAATTACTATGTACTAAATACTTATAAATACCAAATGCTTACTTATTCATTATGCTTATTAGAAAAACTTAACAAAACTCTAAATAACAAATCTCTGAAAGACGTTACAATCAGAAATGACAAAATGAGTACTGTTGCTTTAAATCAAAACAGAGTAGTGCGGCTAAAGCCGCTGCGGGGGAAAGGGGTGGGGGCTGCTGCCGTGGCAGCTGCTCTGCTGCTACTGTCGGTGCTGTCGGTGCTGTTGGTGTCGGTGGTGCGTCAGCCGGTACCGCCTTGGTCGGAGCCGTCGGTATCCGCGGGGGTCGGCAGGGCTCGCGGGAGGAGTGCGGTGGCAGGAACGCTGTAACCGCGGGCCTCCAAGCGCTCCATTTTTTCTAAGAGGGGCTGTAAAGCAAAGTCGGCGCTGTTTGAATTCCTCGCTGCTGGTATTGTCTTCCGAATCCGAGCCGTCGCTGGCGATGTCAGAGGAAGGTGTTGATAAAAAGGGGTCGAACACACTGAACTGCCTTTTTCCGGCTTTTTCCCCGCTGTGTGCAAACGGCAGTGGTGACGGCTGGTAAACGCGGTGTGGTCGCCGCAAGATGTATCGGGGGCGGCCCCGGTCGATCGGTTGACAGTTCTCAGACACATCTTTCAGCTGCAACTCAGATACACCTGGCGCTGCGTCTCATCCTGACAAAGTTACTCTAACTGCAGCAGCCATTCGCTGTTTCAGTTCATAGGTTTTAACACAGTCCATGCATTCTCGCCATGACTTTTGCAGCTTTATAGCAGTTTTATCACCATCTATAACCAAGTCCCACAACTTGTTCCTGTATTCTCTCCAACAAGCTTCATCAAAATAACTATCTCCGCTAGGGAAATGCCCTAAAGTGGATCTATGGGCCAAAAGTCCAGGCATTACTTTAGACGATATCTCCGCCTTACGCTTTTCGATGACACTGTATTTCGTCTGATGACTGCTTATAGGGTCGGCCTTGCCCTTTCGAGTTTGTGCGCAAAGGTACTAAGGCTGCCATAACCTGTTGACTATGCTGTGGTGGTTTGGCTCTGGCCTGGAGGCCAGATACCCACCAAGCCGCTCTATCACTCCCCCTCTTAAGTGAACAGGGGAAGAAGGGAAAGAAAATATAACAGAAGCCGGGGATAAGATAGGAGCAATTTAATAACACTAATAAGCAAACAGCAAATAGACCGCGCGGAAGCAAAGAAAGCAGAGAGAGAGAGATGTTAGTCTCTACTTCCCATCAGCAGGACGGTGGTCGGTCTCAGGAAGCAGGGCTCTCTAAGCTTGGTGGTTCCTTGGGAGGATAAACGCCATGGACGAATCCCCAACACTTCCTTCGTTCACGTCCTTCTTATACCTGAGTTGACGTCATATGGTATGGAATACCTCTTTGGCCAGTCTGAGTCAGCTGGCTCAGTTGTGTCCCCTCCCAAGATCCTGCCCACCCCTCCATGTACTCCTGGGGCAGGGAAATGTTGAAAGGACACAGCTCGGATACTGAATTCAGCCGTAGCCAAAACACTGCTGTGTTATCAACTGCTGCTGCAAAAAAACCACAACACTAAAATGATGCTGTGAGGAGAATTAACTCCACCTCAGTTCAACCCAATACAATCTCCACCCCTTATTCCATACCATTTGCATCAAGCTCAGGTTTTACACATTTCAATACATTTAACCATCTCATTTGATTCTTACACCAAAATAACAAAAGAACACAAAAATGACTTCTTGCTTACATTCACAACCTGATCTACATATGTGGCCGGTTGACGTTGCCCCCTTAAGAAAGGGAATATGGTGGACGGAAGTTGGTAAACGGAAGGAATAGTCTAAACTAATTTCATTGGAAGAGTGGGAGGAAGCACCCTCTGAACTGGGAGTGTAGGAAAGATATCTTGGGCACTCCGGCATTTTATTATCAGTCTTGCTTCCGCCTTTCCATGGTGCGGCTGCTCTCTGTCCCTGTGCTGGGCTTTCTGCCAAGGCCTCGGCCTTGAAAACAAGATACCAGGCCTGTATATTAACTCCTTTCCAATTAACACAAGCTGCTTCTAACATTTTTTTTTTCCTCTCCTTTCTCTCTCTTCCTATCCCACTCTGGGGAAAGGGGGGAGAGAGGGGAGAGCGGAGGTGGGGAACTGTTGTCGGACAAGAGGGGACATGGGTCCCAGGAACACCTGTGCAATTCAGGCCTTGAAGAATTCTTTGTTGATAATATACTGGCGGAGAGGAGATGTGAGAAAGTGCTGATTGCTTGGTATGCTGAAGTCCAGCTGCCCCTGAGATGGGAGGCAAGCAAGATAAGGAGGAGGCGAGATCTGGGAAAGAGAGCAATTAGGCCGGATGGAAGAATTCCACAGAGTTGTGAAAACAATGATGTAACCTTTTAGAGAGCAACCAATAGTATGTTGCCAAGTGGGCATAATTATAGCAAACTGTATATAAGATGTGTCTGATGCTCAATAAAGTGGAATCCGCTGATCAAATTGGTCGTTAAAGCGGCCCCCTTCTTGCAGTAAGTGGCGCTCGAACACGGGACCCTAATGAAGACAAACGTTAGGGTTTTAGAAGTTCTTCGGGACGTTGGGAGATTCGCAGTAAGCCGGGAGGCAAGAAGACGGCCGGCCCGGGATAGCAGTACCGGAGGCTGCAAGAAAAGGGAAGACAGCCTTGAAGCCGAAGACGCTGTAGAGCCGGAAACTGCTTAAACGAGGTCTGTGCGCACAGGTATTAACGTTTAAATACGGACATGGATAGGCAGGCAGCGTATGATTTATTTATATGCTTTTTAGAAAAGCGACAGTGTAAGTTAAATTTTACAAAGGAGTTGGTGCCGCTGTTAAGCTATGCAGGAGAGTTAGGATATTTTAAGGACCCAAATGAGGTGTTTGAAAAATTGCAGTGGAAAAAGTCTGGACAAGACTTGTGGCTGCATGGCTTAGATGATGAAAAACGAGCAAAGGAGTGTGGAAAATGGTGGAAGATGGTTATGACAGCATTGGATCAGCATCGTGCTGAGCAAGTGGCAGTTTATCAAGCCAGGGTACGATTAGATTATACGGACCCAAATGGAGCAAGTGTTACACATGCTGGGTTGCCTTTGTCAGAAGAGGTTCAGGATTATTTAAGAAAGGAGAAGGCTGCGTGTGTAAAAGGGTTAGGTGGCAGAGTCGAATTACAATCTGTAACACAGGACTCTGCTGGGGAGCCTTCCCCGTCTCTTTTAGCTGAGCAAATTGTACAGGACAAGAAAGTAGGTGAGGGAGAGAAGACAAACAGGGCGATAGATCCTGGAGGTGGTGTTAAAGATCATGCAAGAAAGCACACAGAGTATTGGCGAAAGGTTGCAGAACACTTAAATGCCGAAGGAGATCAGGAAGGGCTTAGCCGGCTGGCTGTTTCACATCAAGCTCTTCCAGTAATGTATACACAGGTCCCTGGGGAGCAAAATGTTTTTCAGGCTGATGTAACCCAATTGCCATGGAAATTGTTATCTCAATTAAGACAAGCTGCGAGTCAGTTTGGGGTTCAATCTGAACCAGCTAGACAGATGATTGATTTTATTTATATGAACTATAATATGTTACCTAGAGATTCTTATAATGTTATGAAGCTGATCCTAACAGCATCTCAATTTATGACATTTTTGAATGAGTGGGAACACCTAGCTAGACAATCAGCTGGAGTACAAAGACAGCAAAACGACCCACTATTTGATGTAACAGTAGATCAGTTGTGTGGAACGGGACAGTATGAGAGACCAGAGTTACAGGCACTTTTACAGCCGCCTGTTTTGCAAGCATCAGCCCAGATAGTGAGGATGGCTTTTGACAAGCAGAAGGATGGAAATGCAAATCCTCACTATATGGGAACTAAGCAAGGTAGACAGAAACCTCTTGGTGAATTTGTGGATAAGTTGCTTGCCGCACTTAGAGCAGCAAGCGTAGGAGAAGGTATCCGAGAGGCAATTTTAAGGCAGTGTTTAATGCAGAATGGGAACCAGCAGACACAGCAGCTTATTACATCAGCAGATCCTAGATGGATAGTAGCCGAATTGTTGCAGAGGGCTCAGGACTTGCCAAGCAATCCGATGGCCATGTTGACGGAGGTGATTGATAAGGGATTACAAGAACAGGCTGAGGTGTTGTCAATGACAATGACAAAACAGCTTGAGCATAGTCAACAGTTTATTGGCAGCCTTAGTACCTTTGCGCACAGACTGGAAAGGGCAAGGCCGACCCTATAAGCAGTCATCAGACGAAATACAGTGTCATCGAAAAGCGTAAGGCGGAGATATCGTCTAAAGTAATGCCCGGACTTTTGGCCCATAGATCCGCTTTAGGGCATTTCCCTAGCGGAGATAGTTATTTTGATGAAGCTTGTTGGAGAGAATACAGGAACAAGTTGTGGGACTTGGTTATAGATGGTCATAAAACTGCTGTAAAGCTGCAAAAGTCGTGGCGAGAATGCATGAACTGTGTTAAAACCTACGAACTGAAACAGCGAATGGCTGCTGCAGTTAGAGCAACTTTGTCAGGACGAGATGCAGCGCCAGGTGTATCTGAGTTGCAGCTGAAAGATGTGTCTGAGATCTATCGACCGATCGACCGGGGCCGCCCCCGATACATCTTGCGGCGACCACACCGCGTTTACCAGCCGTCACCACTGCCGTTTGCACACAGCGGGGTACCTTCCTCTGACATCGCCAGCGACGGCTCGGACTCGGAAGATAACACCGGCAGCGAGGAATTCAAACAGCGCCGACTTTGCTTTACGGCCCCTCTTAGAAAAAATGGAGCGCTTGGAGGCTCGCGGTTACAGCATTCCTGCCACCGCTCTCCTCCCGCGAGCCCTGCCGGCCCCCGCGGATACCGACGGCTCCGACCAAGGCGGTACCGGCTGACGCACCACCGATACCGACAGCGCCGACAGTAGCAGCGGAGCAGCTGCCACGGCAGCAGCCCCCACCCCTTTCCCCCGCAGCGGCTTTAGCCGCACTACTCTGCTCTGATTTAAAGCAACAGTACTCATTTTGTCATTTCTGATTGTAACGTCTTTCAGAGATTTGTTATTTAGAGTTTTGTTAAGTTTTTCTAATAAGCATAATGAATAAGTAAGCATTTGGTATTTATAAGTACTTAGTACATAGTAATTGCAGTAAGGTGTATGCACTTAGTTAAGAGTTCAAATTGTAAGATTTTCTTTTGGTTCGAACCTTCTTAGTTGTCTGCCTAGGCATTTCAAAGGAGCTCCATGTAATATAGTTAAGGAATGTATGAACAGCTTTTAATTTTGGAAAGTGTTTTTTAGTTAATGTAACAATTTTATTTCTTTTTAGACACTGATTTGATGGATTAATTTTAACATAGTCTTTTAAGGTTTTAAGGATTTTTTGGTATTAGCATAAGTTAAGGTTTGTAGTAAATAGGTATTAATTTTAACAACTATTCCTTCACTAATGTGCAGAAGAACCAAGACTGAGAGGAAACAGCATTTCCCATGAAGTCGAACATCGATCACAATAACTGTTATGATAATCTGGGGTCAAAAGCATCAATCAAAAAAAAAAAAAAAAAAAAAAAAAAAAATTTGTCCTGAATGCTGAATTTGAAAATAGGCAGTTTGGACTGGTAAATACAGAAAACCTATTTTGTGGTGAGAAAAAGGATTTAAATCCCCATGGAAAATTATTGAAAGGGATTGGCATAAGTGGGAAATAAAGACTAGAGAAATTTTAGTTGGGAAATCTCAGGAATAATTAAAAGGATTAGTAAAAGGAAAAGTAAGAGACATAAGATTTTGAAGGCAGAGGAATTGAAATAACAAAAGCACAATGGGAAATGGTAAACAAACTAACCAAGGAAGTAGAGAAGAGACTCCAAATGGAATTTTGAAGTGGGTTAAGGAGTTAAAAAATCTGTAGGGCTCCTGAAGAATGTAACTGCTGCCGAGAAGAAAATACACCCGGCTGCTGGTTGCACCCCAGCAGGCCGAGGAGGCAGAGTTCACATATACTTGGTGGAGCCTAATTTTGATCCTAACCCTATTTGTACATAAGTAGTCCAATCGAAATCAAAAACCACGTTCCCATGTGTGGAATCTTGATCAGACCGGAGAGAAAAGACTTGAACTTGAAAAAGCAATAGTAAATTTTTCTGCTACAGTTGAAATCATGGTAAATGCAAGCACAGATGCAATAAAAGTGCAGCAAATTGAAATCAATAGTCTCTCGAAAATATCTACTCAGAATAGATTAGCTTTGGATTTTTTATATGTTAAGGAAGGGGGTGTATGTGTAGTCATAAATGTAAGTTGTTGTAATTATGTTAATCTAGATAAACGAGTGGAAACAGATTTACAGGCGATTGTGAGCCACAATCAGATATTACATCAGATTTCTTTAGATGATACTTCTTGTGGATTTAAAGAAATATGGGATAAATTAACTTTCTGGTTACCAAATCTAAATTGGCTTCAACATTTGTTTGTAATATTGTTGGAATAATTGTAATATTGCTATGCATAATACTCTGCAATTGTTGTTACAAAATACTAAGACCTTTAAGTAAGATTGCTCATGTCAATGAGTTACAAGTAGAGAATTATGATCAGAATGTGATCAGAACAGATGAACTTAATTATGATCCAATTAAGAAGGTTCTGAAATATCTGGAAATTTTAACACAAATCAATGGTGACAAAAAAAAAAAAAAAGGGGGAATTGTGATGAATATACTGGTGATTTGTGTTAAAATTGTAAGACTTAGAGTGCACTGGGATTAAGGGTCAGGATCTTGTGAGGCCTGTTTAGAGGATAAAGAGAAAGAAACTTATCTTGCAGACTTGCAAGGACACTGTCTGGTTAATTGGAGACATCACGGCTGAGAAGGAGCTGTCTTAAAGATAAACATTCAGAACTGGGAATTTGTTTTCTTCAGATAAGAAGCCTGCACAACTGAGCATGTGTGAAAGTGGATGCTCTGACCCTTACCACACTGAATGTAGGGAGAAGGGATTTGACCACCTATTCTAAGACTATCATATGCCTCCCTTCTATTTAGCATAAGTTTGCTTATATAGATGATGAAACTATATAAGATGAAGAAAACTATTGTAAGGTTGCTTTTTGGGTGAAGTTGGTACCAATAAGAGATTAGTATTACTAGGATGACCAAAAACACATTATTATGGGTAATTTTTATATTGGGCAAAGCAATGAAGCTCTTTTGCTCTTGCTGATTGCCTGCAAGTTTTCTGTCTGTGAAGCTAGAGCCTGGCCAGATCTACCTTTACAGATTAAAGAAATCTTGCTACCATTAAACAAATTATGATTTTTGACCATCCTAGAGAAAATAAAGATGCAACATAACAGGTAATAATGAATTGATTGAACTTTTTCAGACATGTCTGATAGGGATACCCAGACTTAATGTAAATATGTTTGTTAATTATAGTAGTAAGTTTTAAGGTTCTTAGGTATTATTGTACTCATTATGATTATTGTTAAACTTGTTTATAATTGTATTATGCAAAGTGTTCAAAGAATAACTTCCAAGGCCTTACTTGCACAAAAGAAAAACGGGGGAATTGTTGTCGGACAAGAGGGGACATGGGTCCCAGGAACACCTGTGCAATTCAGGCCTTGAAGAATTCTTTGTTGATAATATACTGGCGGAGAGGAGATGTGAGAAAGTGCTCATTGCTTGGTATGCTGAAGTCCAGCTGCCCCTGAGATGGGAGGCAAGCAAGATAAGGAGGAGGCGAGATCTGGGAAAGAGAGCAATTAGGCCGGATGGAAGAATTCCACAGAGTTGTGAAAACAATGATGTAACCTTTTAGAGAGCAACCAATAGTATGTTGCCAAGTGGGCATAATTATAGCAAACTGTATATAAGATGTGTCTGATGCTCAATAAAGTGGAATCCGCTGATCAAATTGGTCGTTAAAGCGGCCCCCTTCTTGCAGTAGGGAACCCCCTCTGTCCAGAGGGGGGTCACTCTCATTTCTGTGTTACTCTGTTGTATATCTTTATATATATTGTAGATATTGTAAATTTGTAAATATCTCCCTGCAAACCCTACATCGCTTTGTAAATATAGCTCCACTGCTTTGCTAATTCAGCTTGCGAGTTTTTTTTTCTTTCCCTTCAATTTTTTTTTCCCTTTTACTTTACAAGGGGGAAGGGAGGAGGCTTCTTGGCCTTGCCCTTCCACCCACCACATTTTTTTATTGGCGCCCAACGTGGGGCAGATAATTAGTTCAATTTATTATTTGATTGATTTAGTGTTTTCTAGCTGAATTAGCAAACATGAAGGTATTGTGGTTTGTGGAGCGATTGTTCTTTTCAATTTTTGGGGCTCTGATTTACAGGTATTGTTTGGGTTTGATTTTGGATTACCTGGGTAAATATTTGGTGCGGACAATTTATATGTGGGTTATGTATAGAGTTAAATTATGGTATGGAAAATGTATTAATTTATTATGGCCAGTGAGATACAGGAATGTTACCTCCACCACTCTCCCAATTGAGATAAAGGGTTTTAAGATTCCGCCTGAGGAGACAGTAACTTTAGGTGATGCCTGGGATCCAAAGGTGATTTATTTCATGTGTATAATCCTGCTCTCAGTGATAATTAACGTGTATCTGCTGGTCTCTCTGCGGCGAGAGAAAAAGGTGTCCAGAGCTTGTTTTGTTATTAAAACTAGATCAAAAAGAAAACGCCGTGGCTCTCGATCAGTCCCAGAGTCATCTAGTGACGAGGACTGTGGAGAACCCGTGTCAGTCAAAAAGAAGGCTAAAAAGTTAATTGGTAAGGCAGCTCTAAATGACTTTGCTGATTCTAGCAAGCAGCCAAGGGCATCGGCTGGTATCAACATGGTGCCTACTCCTTCTCCCACTCCTTCTCCTTCTTCTTCTTCTCCATCGGCCAGTAATGGAGCAACGTCACTTCCACCCACTCCCTCAGTGGGACCGGAAGTCACTGCCCCAGCAGCTGATTTATCTCAGGACCTGTCAGCTTCCATTAAGGTGGCTGTAAATTCAAACACAGCTCCAGTTAAGGTGGCTCCTTTAAAGACTAGAGCTGGAAAGGGCAAAGATGGAGAAGAAGAGGAGGAGACTGATCCTGGTGAGGGGCCCTCTACTCTAAAAGATCCTGCTCAGGAGGAAGAGAAGGTTTGTTTTAAAGATCTAGCTAACCTAGTGAGATCAAAGCAGGATAGAGATGAAGCTAGGAAAGCAGCTGGCAAAGGTGGTTCTCAGCTTAAAGAGATCCTTAGGAGAATGACAGCAGGATTTTACGGGCAAAGAATTCAGGGAGATGAAGATCAAGATGATATTACGGACTGTTCGTCACCACGGGAGGAATTGAGAAATGTCCGTAAAGATTTCACCAGGGCAGATAAGGAGCCAGTTCTAGCTTGGCTTAGTAGGTGTTATGATACAGGTGCTTCAGCTCTAACAGTTGGAGACAAGTCAGCAGCTCAGTTAGGAACTCTCTCAAGGGACAATGGAATAGACAGACATCTAGGCGAAGCTCTCGGTAAGGTTAATCTGTGGATACGCCTCTTAATAGCGGTTGCCCTGAGATACCCTTCCCGAGATGATCTTCCATGGAATCCTAAACCCTGGACTACCATAGATGAGGGAATTAAGCGCTTGAGAGAATTTGCTGTTAGAGAGCTACTCTATGGTGAACATGAAACTCTGAATCCTGATGATATTCCTGTGGGTATTGGTCTTGCTAAAAAGATCATCAAACTTGCTCCTTCTAATTATGCAAACATTCTGGCAAGCAGAATTGTGTCAAGAAGTTATGGTGGAGCTTCTCCTACGGTTGGCCAATTCAGTGATCAAATGAGACAAGTGGAGGATAGCATGACACGTGGTTCTTTGGTTTCAGCCATCAAAACTATGTCTGGTGATATTCAGAATTGCATAAGAGAGTTAAAAGATGAATTTAGAAATTCCATATCCCAATTGGCACAAAGGGATAGTTTCAATTCTCCCTCCAGATGGGTACAAGTTTCATCTGTGAGGAATACACGTCCTCCAAGGAGGTCATTCCAAAACAGGACATTCCAAAACAGGTCGTTCCAAAACAGACCACCAAGGCAATCACGTAGAACTATTTGGATAACTCTGCGTGATCAGTTTGGTGAGAACATGAACCGCTGGGATGGCCAACCAACTTCTAATCTTTTCAGGAGACTGAGGGAATTGCAAAGTGGCAGAACCCGAGGTAGCAATACCAGAAGGGTAGCTGTTACTTCTACAGTTCCCCAGAACGACTCTTATGGCTCCAACAGTGGCTCCAGTTATAACACGCAAAGTTATTACCCTGCACAATATGTGCAATGCACATGTGCGCATGTTCCCCATAACTAGGGGTGCCCTGCCTCCCGCCAGCGGGGAGGAGAGGGATAACAGAGATAATAGAATCTATTGGGATGTGTATATCCAGTGGCCTGGCACTTCACAATTTCGGAAGTACAGGGCCTTGGTTGACACAGGAGCTCAGTGCACCATAATACCATCAAATTATCAGGGATCAGAGTCTATAACTATTCTGGGAGTCACTGGTGGATCTCAAGAGTTAAGTAAGGTAGAAGTTAATATAAGTTTAACTGGTAAACAATGGAGGAAGCATACAGTTGTGACCGGACCTGATGCACCTTGTATTTTGGGAATTGATTTTCTGAGAGAAGGGCGTTTCAAAGACCCTAGAGGTTACAAATGGGCTTTTGGAGTAGCTTCTATAGAAATTGATGGACAAAAATTGAAGCTATCTGCCAGACCTGAACTTTCTGATGAATCTGCAGTTGTGGGACAACATAAGATACAGGACATTAAATTGCCGGTTGCTTCTCAGACTGTGCATCACAGACAATACAGAACGAACCGTGACTCTTTGTTGCCCATTCAGAATCTGATTCGTCAGTTGGAGAGTCAGAAAGTCATCAGCAAAACTCATTCACCTTTCAACAGTCCAGTGTGGCCTGTGCGGAAGCAGAATGGAGACTGGCGTCTGACAGTAGACTACCGAGCCCTAAACGAAGTAACACCACCTATGAGTGCAGCAGTACCAGACATGATGGAGCTACAGTATGAGCTGGAATCCAAAGAGGCCAAATGGTATGCTACCATAGACATTGCTAATGCATTTTTTTCTATTCCCATAGCAGAGGAATGCAGGCCTCAGTTTGCTTTCACCTGGAGAGGAATCCAGTACACTTTCAACAGGCTGCCAATGGGCTGGATCCACAGCTCAAGCATCTGTCATGCAGTAATCCACGATGCTCTGGAGAAAGGCGGCGCTCCAGAACACATCCAGTTCATCGATGACATCATCGTCTGGGGTAAAACTGCTGAGGAAGTCTTCAAGAAAGGTAACAAAATCATTGACATTCTTCTGAATGCAGGTTTTGCCATCAAACGAGACAAGGTGAAAGGACCTACCACAGAGATTCAGTTTCTGGGAGTGCGGTGGCAGGATGGACGCCGACACATTCCAGTGGATGTGGTAAATAGAGTCTCTACCATGGCAAGTCCCACAAACAAGCAAGAGACCCTACGTTTCTTGGGGATAGTGGGATTTTGGAGACTGCACATTCCTGGATACAGTCAGATTGTGAAACCTCTGTATGATGTGACTAGAAAGAGAAACCATTTCCACTGGGGACCTGAACAACAAGCAGCCTTTGACCAGATAAAGCAAGAGGTAATTCAAGCAATGGGTCTGGGACCTGTCCGAGATGGTCCAGACATTAAGAACATTTTGTACACGGCTGCAAGTGACAATGGTCCAACCTGGTGCTTGTGGCAAAAAGCTCCAGGTGAGACACGTGTACGACCTCTTGGTTTCTGGAGTCGAGGTTACAGAGGTTCAGAGGCTAACTATACTCCAACAGAGAAAGAAATTTTAGCTGCCTATGAAGGAGTAAAAGCATCTTCTGAAGTGATTGGAACTGAATCACAACTCCTCTTAGCTCCCAGATTACCAGTTTTGAATTGGATGTTCAGAGGGAAAGGATCCACACCACATCATGCCACAGACTCAACCTGGTCTAAGTGGATGGCTCTGATAACACAGAGAGCTCGAATGGGAAATCTTGAAAGACCTGGTCTAGTGGAGGTGATCTCGAGTTGGCCTGAAGGCATCAACTGCGATAAACCTCCAGAGGAGAAAGTAACTCGTGCTGAGGAAGCTCCTCCTTACAATGACCTTTCTGAAGATGAAAAGAAATATGCTTTGTTCACAGACGGTTCCTGTCGTCTTGTTGGAAACAAGCGAAGGTGGAAGTCTGCAGTGTGGAGTCCAACACGCCGAGTTGCAGAGGCGAAAGATGGAGAAGGAGAATCCAGTCAGTTCGCAGAGGTAAAAGCTGTCCAGCTAGCTCTTGACGTGGCTGAACGTGAGAGATGGCCAAAGCTTTATCTCTACACCGACTCATGGATGGTAGCCAATGCTCTATGGGGTTGGCTAAAGAACTGGAAGAAGAGTGGTTGGCAGAGAAAAGGAAAACCCATTTGGGCAGCCAACCTGTGGCAGGACATTGCTGATCGAATCGAGAGAATTCCAGTGAAAGTGAGACACATCGATGCTCACATTCCTAAGAGCAAAGCTACTGAGGAACAGCAACACAACCATCAGGCAGATCTAGCTGCAAGAGTTTTTCAAGTAGACATGGACTCTAATCTTGATCTCGACTGGAAACACCGAGGTGAGATATTCTTAGCTCGGTGGGCTCACGATTCGTCAGGACATCAAGGCAGAGATGCAACATACCAATGGGCTCGTGACAGATCCATAGACATTTCCATGGATGCTATCACACAAGTCATCCATGACTGTGACATTTGTGCTGCTATTAAGCAGGCAAAACGACTTAAGCCCTTGTGGTATGGTGACAGATGGTCCAAGTACAAGTATGGTGAAGCTTGGCAGATTGACTACATCACTCTACCACGTTCTCATTCTGGTAAGCAATACGTGCTTACTATGGTAGAGGCAAACACTGGATGGTTGGAAACTTATCCAGTTCCACATGCAACTGCACGCAACACCATTCTCGGTCTGGAGAGACAGATCCTGTGGAGACACGGAACTCCAGAGAGGATTGAGTCAGACAACGGAACTCATTTCAAGAACAACCTTGTAAAGAGTTGGGCAAAAGAGCACGGTATTGAGTGGATATTCCACATTCCCTACTATGCACCAGCTTCAGGGAAGATTGAACGCTACAATGGTTTGTTGAAGACCACTCTCAAAGCCATGGGAGGTGGATCTTTGAAAAACTGGGAAAAACATTTAGCACAAGCAACCTGGCTCGTAAATAGTAGAGGTTCAGTGAACCGAGCTGGACCTGCACATTCAGATTTGCTACGGAAAGTAGAAGGTGATAGAGTTCCTGTTGTTAGAGAAAAGAATCTGTTAGGTAAAACTGTTTGGGTATTTTCACCCTCAGGAGAGGCTAAACCTGTCCGAGGGGTGGTTTCAGCTGAAGGTCCTGGTCACACTTATTGGGTAATGCAAGAGAATGGTGAAATTCAGTGTATTCCACAAAGAAATTTAACTTTAGCTGAAAGAGGTTAATTTCAAACTGCTGTACAGCTACATCGCGTCCAAAGGAAGAACCAACGAGGAATCTACGGTGCACGAACCCTGAGATCCCTGAGAGCCCTGAGTCAACTAAGAGACCCTGAGAATCCCTGTTTCCCTTTTCTTCGCTTCGTCGGTGAAGAAATGAACTGTTTTCCATTTTTCTCATTTTCTGATTTTCTTGGACTTTTGAATCATCTACATCTGAGCATAGCCGGAATGGACTATGAACTTTGCTCACGAACTGTAAATATCGTTTTGGATTGGATGGACAGTATGAACAGCCAATGAAATTGTTTAGAAGGGGTGGACTGTGGTCGGTTGACGTTGCCCCCTTAAGAAAGGGAATATGGTGGACGGAAGTTGGTAAACGGAAGGAATAGTCTAAACTAATTTCATTGGAAGAGTGGGAGGAAGCACCCTCTGAACTGGGAGTGTAGGAAAGATATCTTGGGCACTCCGGCATTTTATTATCAGTCTTGCTTCCGCCTTTCCACGGTGCGGCTGCTCTCTGTCCCTGTGCTGGGCTTTCTGCCAAGGCCTCGGCCTTGAAAACAAGATACCAGGCCTGTATATTAACTCCTTTCCAATTAACACAAGCTGCTTCTAACATTTTTTTTTTCCTCTCCTTTCTCTCTCTTCCTATCCCACTCTGGGGAAAGGGGGGAGAGAGGGGAGAGCGGAGGTGGGGAACCCCCTCTGTCCAGAGGGGGGTCACTCTCATTTCTGTGTTACTCTGTTGTATATCTTTATATATATTGTAGATATTGTAAATTTGTAAATATCTCCCTGCAAACCCTACATCGCTTTGTAAATATAGCTCCACTGCTTTGCTAATTCAGCTTGCGAGTTTTTTTTTCTTTCCCTTCAATTTTTTTTTCCCTTTTACTTTACAAGGGGGAAGGGAGGAGGCTTCTTGGCCTTGCCCTTCCACCCACCACAACATACTTAAACTATCTCAATATTTCAACATATAGAGACTTATATCAATGTCTCAGTCCTCTCTTAAAGTTTTCTTTCTGCTCCTGTAGATGTCATTTGGGAATATTCTAGACAGAAGCAGGATATTCTGTTCTTGGGCACCAACTCCAGATGGTCTCAACCACTGTGTCATTCTTGATCCTTGGAAAACTTCATCAGTCCGTGTTCTTCTTGCTTCATTACTTTCTGCAACATGCAACTCACATTATTCACATTCTAAATTACCTTTCCCCCAATGTTAGGTCCCTTTGTGGCACACACTGAGTCTCCCCATTTCTTTTCATTACCCACCATGTACATCCAGGCCCCTGAGCAAAGACAATCCCACGAATGGGTTTGCCTTTCCCCATGGGAGGAGCAACCCACACTGCCTTTCCTAGCCACTTTCCCATGTGTACTACAGGGACTTTATCTCCTCCCACAGTGTGCAAGGGTTCTGTTTGGGCAGGACCAGGACGGTTAGCAGATCCTCGAGAATTAACCAGCCAAGTGGCTTCTGCTAAATTTACATCCCAGTGCCTCCATGCTCCATTACCCAATGCTTTCAGCATAGTCTTTAACAGTCCATTATATCTTTCAACCTTTCCAGAGGCTTGTGGGTGATAGGGAATGTGATACACCCATTCGATGCCATGTTTCTTGGCCCAGGAGCTGATGGCATTGTTCCTGAAGTGAGTCCCGTTGTCAGACTCGATCCGTTCAGGGGTACCGTGCCGCCACAGGATTTGCCTTTCAAGGCCTAAGATGGTGTTCCGGGCAGTAGCATGATTTACAGGGTATGTTTCTAACCAGCCTGTAGTTGCTTCCACCATGGTGAGGATGTAGCGCTTGCCTTGGCGTGTTCGTGGCAGTGGTCCAATATAGTCAATCTGCCAGGCCTCGCCATAGCGAAAACCCAGCCACCGCCCTCTGTTCCAGGGAGACTTGGCTCTGGTGGCCCTCTTGATGGCAGCACAGGTTTCACAGTCATGTGTGACCTGTGTGATGGCTTCCATAGTCAAGTCCACCCCTCGGTCACGAGCCCACCTGTACGTAGCATCTCTCCCTAGATGTCCTGATGTTTCATGGGCCCATCGAGCTACAAACAGTTCACCTTTTCGCTCCCAGTCTAGATCCACTTGAGCTATATCAATCCTGGCAGCCTTGTCTGCATGCTCATTGTTTTGATGTTCTTCATTAGCATAACTCTTAGGTACATGAGCATCAACATGACGTACCCTCAGAGGCACGTTCTCCACCCGAGCAGCAATGTCCTGCCACAGCGAGGCAGCCCAAATAGGCTTGCCCCTGCGTTGCCAATTGGTCTTCTTCCACTGCTGTAGCCATCCCCACAAGGCATTAGCCACCATCCAAGAATCTGTGTAAAGATAAAGTACTGGCCACTTTTCTCTTTCAGCAATTTCTAGAGCAAGTTGGATGGCTTTCACCTCTGCATATTGACTTGATTCACCTTCTCCTTCAGTAGTCTCAACAACTTGTCGTGTAGGACTCCATACAGCAGCTTTCCACTTCCGATGGCTTCCTACTACACGACATGATCCATCAGTAAACAGAGCATAAGGCCTTTCATCTTCAGGTAACTCGTTGTACGGTGGTGCCTCTTGGGCACGAACCACTTTCTCAGGCGATGCTCCAAAATCCCTACCTTCTGGCCAGTCCATAATCTCTTCCAGAATTCCTGGGTGGTTTGGTTTTCCCAGTCGAGCTCACTGTGTAATCAGTGCTACCCACTTACTCCATGTAGCACTGGTGGCATGATGAGTAGAAGGGATGTTTCTTCTGAACATCCAATGCAGCACAGGCAGCCTTGGTGCTAAGAGGAGAGTTGCTTCTGTACCCACTACTTCTGATGCAGCTCGAACTCCCTCATAGGCTGCTAAGATCTCCTTCTCAGTTGGTGTATAGTGGGCTTCTGATCCTCGATATCCTCTACTCCAAAATCCTAACGGCCGACCTCGGGTTTCACCTGGTGTCTTCTGCCAGAGGCTCCAAGTAAGACCATGCTCCCCAGCTGCGGTGTAAAGGATATTCTGCACCAATGGTCCTGTGCGAATGGGCCCAAGTGCCACTGCACGAGCTATCTCTTGTTTGATCTGTTCGAAAGCTTGTTGCTGCTCACTACCCCATTTGTTCACGTCCTTCTTATACCTGAGTTGACGTCATATGGTATGGAATACCTCTTTGGCCAGTCTGAGTCAGCTGGCTCAGTTGTGTCCCCTCCCAAGATCCTGCCCACCCCTCCATGTACTCCTGGGGCAGGGAAATGTTGAAAGGACACAGCTCGGATACTGAATTCAGCCGTAGCCAAAACACTGCTGTGTTATCAACTGCTGCTGCAAAAAAACCACAGCACTAAAATGATGCTGTGAGGAGAATTAACTCCACCTCAGTTCAACCCAATACATATGCTCAAGCTGTTTTGTCATTGTCATTGACAACACCTCAGCCTGTTTTTGTAATCCCTTATCAATCACCTCCGTCAACATGGCCATCGGATTGCTTGGCAAGTCCTGAGCCCTCTGCAACAATTCAGCTACCGTCCATCTAGGATCTGCTGATGTAATAAGCTGCTGCGTCTGCTGGTTCCCATTCTGCATTAAACACTGCCTTAAAATTGCCTCTCGGATACCTTCTCCTACGCTTGCTGCTCTAAGTGCGGCAAGCAACTTATCCACAAATTCACCAAGAGGTTCCTGTCTACCTTGCTTAATTCCCATATAGTGAGGATTTGCATTTCCATCCTTCTGCTTGTCAAAAGCCCTCCTTACTATCTGGGCTGATGCTTGCAAAACAGGCGGCTGTAAAAGTGCCTGTAACTCTGGTCTCTCGTACTGTCCCGTTCCACACAACTGATCTACTGTTACACCAAATAATGGATCGTTTTGCTGTCTTTGTACTCCAGCTGATTGTCTAGCTAGGTGTTCCCACTCATTCAAAAATGTCATAAATTGAGATGCTGTTAGGATCAGCTTCATAACATTATAAGAATCTCTAGGCAACATATTATAGTTCATGTAAATAAAATCAATCATCTGTCTAGCTGGTTCAGATTGAACCCCAAACTGACTCGCAGTCTGTCTTAATTGAGATAACAATTTCCATGGCAATTGAGTTACATCAGCCTGAACAACATTTTGCTCCCCAGGGACCTGTGTATACATTACTGGAAAAGCTTGATATGAAGCAGCCAGCCGGCTAAGCCCTTCCTGATCTCCATCGGCGTTTAAGTGCTCTGCAACCTGTCGCCAATACTCTGTGTGCTTTCTTGCATGATCTTTAACACCACCTCCAGGATCTACCGCCCTGTTTGTCTCCTCTCCCTCACCTACTTTCTTCTCCTGTACAATTTGCTCAGCTAAAAGAGACGGGGAAGGCTCCTCACCAGAGTCCTGTGTTACAGATTGTAATTCAACTCTGCCACCTAGTCCTTTTACACACGCAGCCTTCTCCTTTCTTAAATAATCCTGAACCTCTTCTGACAAAGGCAACCCAGCATGTGTAACACTTGCTCCATTTGGGTCCGTATAATCTAAACGTACCCTGGCTTGATAAGCTGCCATTTGCTCAGCACGATGCTGATCCAGTGCTGTCATAACCATCTTCCACCATTTTCCACACTCCTTTGCTCGTTTTTCATCATCTAAGCCATGCAGCCACAAGTCTTGTCCAGACTTTTTCCACTGCAATCTTTCAAAAACCTCATGTGGGTCCTTAAAATATCCTAACTCTTCTGCATAGCTTAACAGCGGCACCAACTCCTTTTTAAAATTTAACTTACACTGTCACTTTTCTAAAAAGCATTTAAATAAATCATACGCTGCCTGCCTATCCATATCCGTATTTAAACTTTAATACCTGTGCGCACAGTCCTCGTTTAAGCAGTTCCCGGCTCTACAGCGTCTTCGGCTTCAAGGCTGTCTTCCCTTTTCTTGCAGCCTCCGGTACTGCTATCCCGGGCCGGCCGCCTTCTTGCCTCCCGGCTTACTGCGAATCTCCCAACGTCCCGAAGAACTTCTTAAACCCTAACGTTTGTCTTCATTAAGGTCCCGTGTTCGAGCGCCACTTACTGCAAGAAGGGGCCGCTTATTCGACCAATTTGATCAGCGGAATCCAACTTTAATGAGCATCAGACACATCTTATATACAGTTTGCAATAATTATGCCCACTTGGCAACATACTATTGGTTGCTCTCTAAAAGGTTACATCATTGTTTTCACAACTCTGTGGAATTCTTCTATCCGGCCTAATTGCTCTCTTTCCCAGATCTCGCCTCCTCCTTATCTTGCTTGCCTCCCATCTCAGGGGCAGCTGGACTTCAGCATACCAAGCAATCAGCACTTTCTCACATCTCTTACGGCGCCACTATATTATCAACAGAGAATTCTTCAAGGCCTGAATTGCACAGGCGTTCCTGGGATCCAAGGCCCCTCTTGCTCAAAACAATCGTCAACAGCAGCCAGTCACTAGTGCTGTGCCCCAAGGATCAGTGCTGGGCCCTGTGCTCTTTAACATCTTTATTGATGATCTGGATGAGGGCATTGAGTCCATCATCAGTAAATTTGCTGATGATACCAAGCTGGGGGCAGGAGTTGATCTGCTGGAGGGTAGAGAGGCTCTGCAGAGGGACCTCGACAGGCTGGACAGATGGGCAGAGTCCAGCGTCATGAGATTGAACACATCCAAGTGCCGGGTTCTGCACATTGGCCACAACAACCCCATGCAGTGCTACAGGCTGGGGTCAGGGTGGCTGGAGAGCAGCCAGGCAGAGAGGGACCTGGGGGTACTGGTCGATGGCAGGCTGAACATGAGCCTGCAGTGTGCCCAGGCAGCCAAGAGGGCCAATGGCATCCTGGCCTGCATCAGGAACAGTGTGGCCAGCAGGAGCAGGCAGGTCATTCTGCCCCTGTACACTGCACTGGTTAGGCCACACCTCGAGTACTGTGTCCAGTTCTGGGCCCCTCAGTTTAGGAAGGAGGTTGACTTGCTGGAACGAGTCCAGAGAAGATCAACAAGGTTGGTGAGGGGTTTGGAACACAAGCCCTATGAGGAGCGGCTGAGGGAGCTGGGATTGCTCAGCCTGGAGAAGAGGAGACTCAGGGGTGACCTTATCACTCTCTACAACTACCTGAAGGGAGGTTGTAGACAGGCGGATGATGGTCTCTTCTCCCAGGCACCCAGTACCAGAACAAGAGGACACAGTCTCAGGCTGCGCCAGGGGAGGTTCAGGTTGGATGTTAGGAAGAAGTTCTATACAGAAAGAGTGATTGCGCTATGGAATGGGTTGCCCGGGGAGGTGGTGGAGTCGCCGTCATTGAAGGTGTTCAGAAGGAGACTTGATGGGGTGCTTGGTGCCATGGGTTAGCTGTTTGGGTGGGTTGGATTGGTTGATGGGTTGGACACGATGATCTTGAAGGTCTCTTCCAATCTGGTTTGGTTTGTTCTAAAATAAAGGTTTATTCAAATGAACTCAGATATGATACAGCCATGTAACTCTCATCAGTGTGAACAGAACTCAGACACGTGAAGGGGACACAGAAGACTAAAGGGGGATTTTTAAAGTTAAAATAATTTCCCAGACCTGTATCAGTTGCCTAATTTTAGTGTCCCCCTGAGATATATAGGATTTAAAGTAATAGGAAGCAGAAGGAAGATTAGTTCCTGATGTCAGGAGAGAAGAGTTATTTCTGGCAGGCTTTAATGGATCTGTTGTATCACATGGAAACTTCTGCCAGCTAGCTAGGAATAAAACCACTTACCAAAGCTAATAGTCCAGTCATGCAATGATTGTCACCCCAAATCAAGAGGCAGTGGTAAATTTGCAATTGTGTTAAAGCTCCATCTTTGGTTACCAATTATTCTAAAACCTCTGACACATCATAGGATTATTACTTATTTATCTTATGGCACCAAGAAGCACCCTGGTCTCTCTCTGAGGCATGACCTCAGACTGAAAGCCAGCCTTCTGGTTAAGCGCTGCACTTATTTCAGTGCACAGCATGAATAGAGTCAAGGGTTTCAAGTGGTTATACTTAACCAGCACTTCTTGCAAGCACTTCAGTGCATTATGGGCTAACTCAACATGTATGAGTCTTAGCAAAACCAAAATCAAAAAGTAGGAGTAATGGGACAAAATGAATGAGAAGACACCAAACCATGTTTAATCATCACCTCCATGAAGCTGGAAAAACATACAGCTGCAATGTTTACACGGCGAGCACAGAAGAAATTGTCCTCTTAATTTGACAGACAGGATTAGTTTTGCATGTTTGCTCAGGAGTGTTTCCCAGGGCCAGGAGTCACCTGCTGGGTAGCTGCAGGAGAACCAGTCTGACAGAATGCTGGAGTCAGTGGAAAGAGGGGAAAAGAGAAAAGCTGCAGATGGGTAATGGTTTGAGACAGCAATGTTATAGGAAAACTGTGTTGCAGTGACAATATGCTACATCCAGGCACCAGTAATGGTTTACAAAGGCTGCTGTCTTTGTAGAATGCAGCCCGAGCTCGGTAAGTACCATCAAGAGCAGACCCAGGGTACAACTAAGCAGCATTAAGGCTTTTTCAAGAAGCTGGGAAACGGGTGTAATTCTGGGAATCCTGATGAAACCCTCAGCTTTGAAGAGCAGGACAAAACGAGACCCAGGCCCCAAAACTGCAGTCAAACAGAAACCACCTGGCCTCCACCTCCTCCTTCCTCTCTCGGCAAAACCCCGGCTGGAAACGCACTCCATCGCTTCCTGCAGCGATCGCGGCCAGTGCCGGCGAATGGCCCGGCCGCGGTGGCGGACAGGCTATGCCTGAGAGGCCGCGGTCAGCTGGAGCTCCAGTCCGGGAGCTCCGACCCAGCCGTGTCTACCAGGCTGCTTGGACAGCACACCCCACAGACCCCCACTTCACGCTGGTGAGCGGCGGCACCGCTGCCCAGGCTACCTCAGGGACGGCCTTCCCCACGCCGTTTCCCCGCCCAGCTCCACTAGGAGGGAGTTTCTCCTGTGCGCGGGCAGGTGGGGCCGTTCCACCGTCTTCCCTACCCGACCTACCGAACCCCACTCCACTGGGGGCGCGCAGACACCCTGCCCAGAGCGGAGGCACCGCTTCCCGCCTTAGCGGCTACCCCTCACCAAGAACCGCGGCGAGCAACAGGTCCGTGCCCGTCTCCCGCCCTCTTCCCTCCCTCCGTGTGTGAATGTGTCAGGCGAACAAAGGGGCTGAGCGCGGGCGGCCAGCCGGCCGCCCGTACCCCCCCCCCCCCCCCCAGCCCGCCCGCCCCGCCCCCGCCCGTCCCCCCCCTCCCTCCGCCAGCCCAGCCCAGCCCAGCCCCTGCGCTTTAGCCATTTGCATCGCCTGGCATCGCACTGCCCCTGCCGCCCCGCTTCTCTTTCCCAGTTCTCCCCCGCCAGCTCCCGCTCTGGTGCGTAAACCGGCGGGAGCTTCCCCAGAGCGACGCGGGGCTCGCTGGCCGTCGCTGAAAGGTAAGGCCAACCGAGCAGGGCGGGGAGTGGAGAGGCAGCGCGGCGGCGGTCAGGTGAGCAGTTGGGCACGACCCGGTGCCGGGGCAGAGGCCCCATCCCGGGGACGTGCCCGACGCTCCTCCCGACCCGCCGCCGCACCTCCGTGAGGGATCGCTGTCGGTATCTGCCCATAGCTGAAGTAAAAAACCGCGACGCGAAGCCACAGTAGCCGGAGGGGTGGGGGCGAGTTGGAGCACTGTCAGGTTTAATCGTGCTTTTCCCTCAATCCCTCTTAATCCACCGCTCCCAGGCAGGAGGGAGGCCAGGATTATCTCCGTATGTCGCAGAGGAGCCAAAGCTGATGTCTGCGTATTTATTTATTTATTTATTTAAAATTCTGGCGATCTATTAGAAATCTAAATTTCTTCTTTGCACTAACGTTTATGCATGTGCAACAGCAGCTATAAATTCTTCATGGTGTGCTTCCCCATCCTACTAAAAGCAGAGGAGTGGTGCAGACCTTGAGTGCACGATTTTGCAGGGTGGAAGGTGCCTGAAGAGAAGTCCTACTAAATTCCATTTATCCGAAACTAGTAGAATTTTATGTCTGGTCCTTTAAAGCAACAAAAAGCCAGCTCCCAACCCCAAATTTATGCTTAGTGTAGAAAATGATAGTATTAAATCATATAAATGACAGTATGAAGTCCTATAGCAAACTTTTTTTCACCCATTATGGGAAAATAACCCCCCCTAGAAATAATGTTATGTAAAGCTTTGCCACAGCAATTAAATTGAACAATGGAAAATTAGGAACAAAAATCTAGGCGAGACAAAAAAAAAAAGGTAGGGCAATAAAAAAATAGAATGGGAATTAAAAATAGAATAGCAATAAAAGAGAGCAATCCTTTTACATAATATGAGAAGCTAAAGACTTCTCAATTTTTCAGGGGTTCAACAATCTGTCTCACAAAATGGAATTAAATGGAGTATTTATAGGAAATAATAATTTGTCACTAGTATTGACAGAGGAATATATACTTGCAGTTTAACTCTGCCCCATCTTGTCTGTTCTGCATTCTCTTCTTCCCTGGGCCCATCAGACAGCACTTATTCACTCTAATTAGGACATCCAGTACATGCCAATGGGGTCCTCTCGTTATTCCGTGCTAATGGCACTGTCTGATGAGAACCTGCCAAAGAGCCAAGGACTGGTTCCTTGCCTGCCCCACCCTCCCCCACCTCTTCAGGGGTTCACTCCTGTCAGTAGTGGTACTGAAGTCAAGGGGGCACTGCTAACAGGAACTGGAGTTTGCAGGATTGCACCTTGATAATATCAAAAGGCTGAAATCCTTTAAGCTTCCTTACTTATACACATGCTTTGCTTGCATTACTTTTCACTGTGGCAAACATTCCAAACAGGTGGACAGATTTGAAATGTCGATATATATCAGTGCGCCATTATTTGGCAGGACCATTCAATGAAATCCATTAACTGGCTTTACTATAGTAAAGCAGGATTGTAGTATTTAGGGCTTGCCTAGGTTACCTTAGAGACAGTGATGTGGTTAGATGACTGGATCCAGATCCTATTTACCAGGGGTTTCAGCATCCTATAGTATCCTGTTGCAAGAGGATATTAGGGGCAGCTGCCTGCTAAAGAAGGGTATAATAAAACATGAAAGGAAATCCTGTAACTTCTTTTAAAGTAGACTTAAACTTTTTTTTTCCCCTTCTCTTTGTCTTGTGACATCCTATATGCAATTTGCAGGGATTTTGCTACTGAGATTCTGCAGCATTGCAGTTAGAAAGCTGTTTATTTCCTGCAAACAGACGGTGAAAAGTGATCTTTATGTAATTTCTTAGAAATACACATTTAAAAAACTACCTTATTTTCATTGTGTTTGATTTCATTAGCCCTGTTGGGACGTGACATTTTTATGTCTGATGTTTTACTCTTCAGTGAAATTGTCCTCATCAGTTCTTTTTGTTTCATTTTTGGTCTCAGTGTTGTTTTGTCAGAGAACAGGCATGATTAGTTCCTTTCACGGGAGAAGAATTACTTGATAGCAGTTCAGCATCTGACAGCCAGTTTAACCTGATCTGTGACTGAGCTGTCAGAGAGGGAAAGGGCTCTGCGCTTTCCCTAGTCTGAGCCATACCAGTGCCAGTGCTCGTAACCACGTGACAATACAGTGAGTAGACAGAGATATTGCTTTCCTCCTGCAGTTAATTCAAACAAACACTTGGTTTATGTACTAATGTGTTCGCATTACAAGTGTGGCTAGTCCTGTGACCAGAGCATTTAAATCTGCATGCAACTCCTCAGGATCGGGCCCATATATGCTATGTTTTCCTTAGACAGTGTTGACAATTCTGTAGCTTTTTTTCTGTTCTCATTTTAAAATACTCCCATCACTTTTGGCTTTGAAAGAATTCAAGGCTGAGTCAGTGTTGTATATGGGTGATTAAGTGTTAATGCGAAAAAGAGTTGTCTGGGTCCTTTGTTCTGCACTGCATATTCCACTTTTTTTATACCTCATCAGTGAGGGTGGCAGGAATTCATGGATGCTTAAGTCAGTTTGTTTAATGCAAAATGAGATAAAAAAACATCCAGTAGTTCTACAGGCTTTGCACTGTGTCAGAGAGAGAAGAAAGATGTGTCACAAATGCTTCTCAGGTGCAGTGTTTCACAAGCTGCCATTACTATGCCTCTGGTGAAAACTGATGGGTTGACAGCCTTTTTTAGTTCACTTGGAAACATGCCAGAAACCACAACCTTTTCGTACAAATCCACCTAAGTTGGACAAGCAGCTGTTGTCTGTCACAACATGATTTGCATTAATTATTAAGTTATTTTATATGTAACACATTCACAAATTAGCACAAGATGTTTGTTGTTTTTCTGGACACTGATTCCTCACGGAGTATTTAAGGATCAGAGTAAGTTTTGCATGTGAATCTCTTAACTGCTGGAAGGCTTCTGGGCTACTGAATCATTTCAGACTATCAACCTGTCAGGGATCTGTATTTTTTTTTCCTTGGAAACAGTTCTGCTTTTCTCTATCCCTCTCCTGTAAGTAGTAAGTAGATGGGAAGAACAGGCCTTAAACTTTGGGGATAAACTATTATTTCTACAACCTGTATTTTAAAGTGTTAGACAGTAAGAACCAAAAGCCAACCCTTTGCTGCAGGAGTGGCATTTGAACAACAAATGTTCTGATTCTGTCAGTCAAAAATGAATCTCATCATGGGAGAGCTCTTCTAACTTGTAGCTTGCTTTCATCTCTCCTTTACTGCAGCTCCTCACATTGTCTGAGTTTAAAAAAAAGCTGTGATACACATTTGTATGTACAGTGTAGGAAACCTGGATGCTCCTGAAATTAATGGGGATTTTTCTCTTGACTACAACAGGGATGGAATTTAAAATGTTGTCATACCCTGGTGTGGCCGGTTGACGTTGCCCCCTTAAGAAAGGGAATATGGTGGACGGAAGTTGGTAAACGGAAGGAATAGTCTAAACTAATTTCATTGGAAGAGTGGGAGGAAGCACCCTCTGAACTGGGAGTGTAGGAAAGATATCTTGGGCACTCCGGCATTTTATTTTCAGTCTTGCTTCCGCCTCTTCTCCGTGCAGCAGCTTTCTGTGCTGGGCTTTCTGCCAAGGCCTCGGCCTTGAAAACCAGATAACAGCCGGTATTAACTCCTTTCCAATTAACACGAACTGCTTCTAACTTTTTTTTTCCTCTCTTTCCTTTCTCTTTCTATCCCATTCTGGGGAAAGGGGGGGAGAGAGGGGAGAGCGGAGGTGGGGGACCCCTCTGCCGAGGGGGTCACTCTCATTTCTGTGTTACTCTGTTGCATATCTTTGTATATATTGTAGATATTGTAAATTTGTAAATATTTCCCCGCAAACCCTACATCGCTTTGTAAATATAGCTCCACTGCTTTGCTAATTCAGCTTGTGAGGTTTTTTTTTTCCTTTCCCTTCAAGTTTCTTTCCCTTTACCTTACAAGGGGGAAGGGAGGAGGCTTCTCGGCCTGCCCTTCCACCCACCACACCTGGCTTTATAAAAAAAAAACAGTGAAACTTAGGTGGAAGTTTCTAGCTACAGACTAGTAGCACAATCCTCGTTCTCTCCAAAGACATGGAAGTGGGCAATACACAGACAATGTATTGTTTAACAGCAACTAATAATAGAGTCCTGAAGGAGTTTAGTTTTCACGGCAGACTCGGAAACAGTAAAGGTCATTGGAGTGTATTGCTTTGTGAGCTTTGAAGTTAATCAGTGCCATGTGTCCCAAGAAGTTTTACACTGTGATATAGGAAAAGGAGGGCAAAGACCATTCATGTGCATTTGTATGACAAGTCACTGGTGCTGCTTTTCATTGGTCGATGTGATGTCTATATCACTTATATTCTGTGATGGAAGACCAGAAGGCCTTTATGATGGGCAACAGTTGCAAGGATCTGTTAGGCTGTATGGACAGTACCCAGCCAAGACATTTTTCAGCCTTACAGGGAAATAAATATTTCTGTTGCACCCCCAAAATCAGGCACTTTTCATAGTACAGTGGCTGAAAAGCATCCTTTGAGGAGATGTTATGTATCTAAAATCTCTCACTCCTCAGGAGAAATGACACTTTAGACTTTGGAGTGAAACATCAAAATCTCAAAATGGTCAAGAACCACAAACCAGGACCCCTGAATCTGTGCTGCTCCCAAATCAAGACCAAAGCTCTTTCTGTATCACATCCTGATTTGAAGGTCTTAGTTCTTTTTCTGGGTCCTATTTAACACTGCTCACACTGCTGCCTAATAAATGCTAGAAGAGGACCATGACTGCTGCACATGATACAAATTTAGCTGCATGCATTAACAAACACTTGAAAATGACATGTTTGAGTCAGTTTAGTCAGTCATACTACAATTACTACTTCTGCTCTGTGTTAGGAAGTCCAAAAGCACATGGGACAGTGTTGTCGGGCAAGAGGGGACATGGGTCCCAGGAACACCTGTGCAATTCAGGCCTTGAAGAATTCTCTGTTGATAATATAGTGGCGGAGTAGGAGATGTGAGAAAGTGCTGATTGCTTGGTATGCTGAAACCCAGCTGCCCCTGAGATGGGAGGCAAGCAAGATAAGGAGGAGGCGAGATCTGGGAAAGAGAGCAATTAGGCCGGATAGAAGAATTCCACAGAGTTGTGAAAACAATGATGTAGCCTTTTAGAGAGCAACCAATAGTATGTTGCCAAGTGGGCATAATTATATTAATATTATATAAATATTGGCTCAGTAGCTGATCGGGACCGCTCGTCCGGAACCGCTCCGCTTAAGCTGTGAGTTTCTCGGGGTTTTTCTTTTGCTTTTGCTTTCCTTTCGGGGCTTCGCGGGTCGGGAGGACTGCTAGTAGGGGGAGGAGCCGGCAGGATCGTGCTCACGAGAGCCTGCACGGGTCACGGGAGCCTGACGTCAGCTGCGGCAGTTTTAAAAGCCGCCCGGGCTGTGCGCGCGGCGCCATTTTGGCTCAGTAGCTAGGCTAGCAGCCGGGGTGACAAAAAAAAAAAAAAAAAAAAAAAAAAAAAAAAAAAAATCCCAAACAGAAAACCCGAACCTTAAACATTGCATCATGGTCGTCACTCGGACGAAGGGTAAAAAAGCAGCGTCTGCCCAGACAGAGCTGTTTCACCAACATGCTGGAGTCCAGGCTGTCAGCTGCAGAGAGTGCTTCAGCCTGGCACTTGGAATAGAGGGGGAGGGAGAGGACAGCTGTGTCCGGTGTGAGCAGGTGAGTTTTCTCCTCAGCATGGTGGCAGAGCTGAAGGATGAAGTGGCCGAGCTGAAGGAGGAGGTAGCTAGGCTAAGGACCATAAGGGAAAGCGAAAGGGAGTTAGACTTGCGGGAGAAGGCTCTGCAGATCTCCCCTGCTGAGGGAAGGGTTCCTAGAGGCAGAGAGGGATGGATACGGGTCCCTGCCAGGGGTGGCAAGAGAAATCCACCCCGACCCTCTCCTCCTCCTCCTCTGCCCTTGCATAATAAGTATGAGGCCCTGCAGGCTGAGGGCAGTAAGGATGAGAGGGCTGAGGCTGAAGAGCAGCCATCCAGAGGGGAGCCTAAGGCCAAGCGGACCCCACCAGCTGTAACGGCCAGCTCTGGGGGGAAGCCTAAGCCCAAGCGGTCCCCACCGGCTATAACGACTAGCTCCACAAAGAAAGGGAGAAGGGTTATAGTTGTTGGGGACTCTCTCCTGGGGGGTACTGAGGGACCCATATGTCGTCCCGACCCATCCCACAGGGAGGTCTGCTCCCTACCAGGGGCAGGGGTTAGGGACATTGCGAAGAGATTCCCTGAATTAATCCAGCCCACTGACTATTACCCTCTGATGGTAATACAGGCTGGGAGTGATGAGATTGACAGGAAGGGCACTAGGACAATTAAGAAGGAATTCAGGGCCCTTGGACAATTGATTGATGGGGCAGGAGCTCAAGTGGTGTTCTGCTCAATTCCTTCAGTGTCAGGGGTGTACACTGAGAGGAATGGGAGAACCCACACCATCAACAATTGGCTCAGGGGATGGTGCCAGCGGCAGAACTTTGGGTTCTATGACCACGGGGCAACTTTCACTGCACCTGACCTGCTGGGTCCTGATGGGGTGCATCTATCTAGAAGGGGTAAAAGAGTCCTGGCACTGGAGTTGGCAGGGCTCATTAGGAGGGCTTTAAACTAGGTCTGAAGGGGGTGGGTGAGGCAATCGGTCCCTCTGCAGAGGTAAGAGTAGGGCGCAAGGTAGGGTCAGTTGAGAAGTCAGGAACTCAGCTGCGATGCATGTACACCAATGCACGCAGCCTGGGCAACAAGCAAGAGGAGTTGGAGGTCCTAATCCATCAGGGCGACTATGATGTAGTCGCCATCTCAGAAACTTGGTGGGACAGCACCCACGATTGGAGTGCTACAATGGGGGGTTACAGGCTCTTTAGGAGGGACAGGCGAGGGAGAAGAGGAGGAGGGGTGGCTCTGTATATTAGAGAGTCAATCTCTGCCACACAACTTGTGGTGGAAGATGAGGTAGTTGAGAGCCTGTGGGTCAAAATCAGAGGACAACCTAACAAGTCTGACATCCTGATTGGAATCTGTTACAGACCACCCAACCAGGATGAGGCGGCTGATGAGTTGTTCTACAAGCAACTGGAGGCTGTCTCAAGATCATCTGATCTTGTCCTTGTTGGTGACTTCAACCTCCCAGATATCTGCTGGGAACTTAATTCAGCAGGGAGGAGGCAGTCCAGAAGATTCCTGGAGCGAATGGAGGACTGCTTCCTGACACAGCTGTTAAGCGAGCCTACCAGGGGACAGGCTCTGCTTGACCTGCTGTTCTGCAATAGGGAAGGGCTGGTGGGAGATGTGATCGTGGGAGGCTGCCTAGGGTGCAGTGACCACGAGATAGTGAAGTTTTCAATATGCAGGGAGATTGGGAGGAGCACCAACAGAACCTCCACCTTGGACTTCCGAAGGGCGAACTTCAGCCTATTTAAAAAACTTGTCTGCAAAGTCCCCTGGGTACCAGCCCTCATGAACCAAGGGGTTCAGGAGGGTTGGACCTACTTCAAACAGGAGCTCTTGAAGGCACAGGAATTGGCGGTTCCCATGTGCCGGAAGGCAAGCCGGCGGGGAAGGCGACCAGCCTGGATGAGCAAGCAGCTCCTGGAGGATTTAAGGGGGAAGAGGAGGCTGTATCACCTTTGGAAGGAGGGGAAGGCTTCTCGAGGTATGTTCAAGGAAGCTGTTAGATTATGTAGGAATAAAATTAGGGAGGCTAAGGCCCAGCTGGAACTGAAGCTGGCCACCTCAGTCAAAGATAATAAAAAGCATTTTTATAAATATATTAACAATAAGAAGAAGGGCAGGAAGAACCTGAACTCCCTAGTGGACCTGGAGGGGAACACAGTTACTGAGGATGAGGATAAAGCTGAGGTCCTGAACACCTTCTTTACCTCAATGTTTAACAGCAAGGCAGGAGTTCAGGACGAGTGGTCTCCGGAGCTGGGCGTTGGGGTCGGGGAGCAGAGTAATACCCTGGAAATCCATGAGGAGTTAGTTCGGGACCTGCTGAGCCACTTGGATATCCACAAGTCCATGGGACCAGATGGGATCCATCCTAGGGTGCTGAGAGAGCTGGCGGATGTGCTAGCTAGGCCACTCTCCATCATTTTCCTCCAGTCCTGGCTCACTGGTGAGGTCCCAGATGACTGGAAACTGGCCAACGTGGTCCCCATCCACAAGAAGGGTCGGATGGAGGAACCTGGAAACTACAGGCCAGTCATCCTGACCTCAGTGCCAGGGAAAGTGATGGAGCAGATTATCCTGGCAGCAATAACTGCGCACCTGAAGGATGGCCAAGGGCTCAGGTCCAGCCAACATGGATTCAGGAAGGGCAGATCCTGCCTCTCCAACCTGATCTCTTTCTATGATCAGGTGACCCGCCTGGTGGATGTGGGGAGGCCTGTGGATGTGGTCTACCTAGACTTCAGCAAGGCCTTTGACACCGTCCCCCACAGCAAACTGCTGACTAAGCTGTCAGCCTGTGGATTGGACCGCTACACTCTGTGCTGGGTTAGGAACTGGCTGGAGGGCCGGGCCCAGAGAGTGGTCGTGAACGGTGCCGCATCCAGCTGGAGGCCAGTCACCAGTGGTGTCCCCCAGGGATCAGTGCTGGGCCCTGTCCTCTTCAACATATTCGTTGATGATCTGGATGAAGGGGTAGAGTCAGTCATCAGCAAGTTTGCAGATGACACAAAGTTAGGGGCAGATGTTAGTCAATTAGAGGGTAGAAAGGCTCTGCAGAGGGACCTCGACCGACTGGAAAGATGGGCAGAGTCCAATGGGATGGCTTTCAACAAGTCCAAGTGCCGAGTGCTGCACTTTGGCTATGGCAATCCCATGCAGAGCTATAGGCTGGGGTCGGAGTGGCTGGAGAGCTCCCAGACAGAGAGGGACCTGGGTGTGCTGATCGACAGCCACCTGAATATGAGCCAGCAGTGTGCTCAGGTGGCCAGGAGGGCCAATAGCATTCTGGCCTGCATTAGGAATAGTGTGGCCAGCAGGAGCAGGGAGGTCATAGTGCCCCTGTACTCTGCTCTGGTTAGGCCGCACCTTGAGTACTGTGTCTAGTTCTGGGCTCCTCAGTTTAAGAAGGACATTGAGACACTTGAGCGTGTCCAGAGAAGGGCAACAAGGCTGGTGAGAGGCCTTGAACACAAGCCCTATGAGGAGAGGCTGAGGGAGCTGGGATTGTTTAGCCTGGAGAAGAGGAGGCTCAGGGGTGACCTTATTGCCCTCTACAACTACCTGAAGGGTGGTTGTAGCCAGGAGGGAGTTGGCCTCTTCTCCCAGGCAACCAGCACCAGAACAAGGGGACACAGTCTCAAGCTGCGCCAGGGGAGGTTCAGACTCGAGGTGAGGAGGAAGTTCTTCACCGAGCGAGTCATTCGGCATTGGAATGGGTTGCCCAGGGAGGTGGTTGAGTCATCGACCCTGGAGGCGTTCAAGGGGAGATTGGACGTGGCACTTGGTGCCATGGTCTAGTCATGGGGTCTGCGGTGTCAGGTTGGACTCGATGATCCTCGAGGTCCTTTCCAACCTAAGTGATACTGTGATACTGTGATACTGTGATACTGTATATAAGATGTGTCTGATGCTCAATAAAGTTGGAATCCGCTGATCACATTGGTCGAATAAGCGGCCCCCTTCTTGCAGTAAGTGGCGCTCGAACACGGGACCCTAATGAAGACAAACGTTAGGGTTTAAGAAGTTCTTCGGGACGTTGGGAGATTCGCAGTAAGCCGGGAGGCAAGAAGGCGGCCGGCCCGGGATAGCAGTACCGGAGGCTGCAAGAAAAGGGAAGACAGCCTTGAAGCCGAAGACGCTGTAGAGCCGGAAACTGCTTGAACGAGGACTGTGCGCACAGGTATTAACGTTTAAATACGGATATGGATAGGCAGGCAGTGTATGATTTATTTATATGCTTTTTAGAAAAGCGACAGTGTAAGTTAAATTTTACAAAGGAGTTGGTGCCGCTGTTAAGCTATGCAGAAGAGTTAGGATATTTTAAGGACCCAAATGAGGTGTTTGAAAGATTGCAGTGGAAAAAGTCTGGACAAGACTTGTGGCTGCATGGCTTAGATGATGAAAAACGAGCAAAGGAGTGTGGAAAATGGTGGAAGATGGTTATGACAGCACTGGATCAGCATCGTGCTGAGCAAATGGCAGTTTATCAAGCCAGGGTACGATTAGATTATACGGACCCAAATGGAGCAAGTGTTACACATGCTGGGTTGCCTTTGTCAGAAGAGGTTCAGGATTATTTAAGAAAGGAGAAGGCTGCGTGTGTAAAAGGGTTAGGTGGCAGAGTCGAATTACAATCTGTAACACAGGACTCTGCTGAGGAGCCTTCCCCGTCTCTTTTAGCTGAGCAAATTGTACAGGACAAGAAAGTAGGTGAGGGAGAGAAGACAAACAGGGGGATAGATCCTGGAGGTGGTGTTAAAGATCATGCAAGAAAGCACACAGAGTATTGGCGAAAGGTTGCAGAACACTTAAATGCCGAAGGAGATCAGGAAGGGCTTAGCCGGCTGGCTGCTTCACATCAAGCTTTTCCAGTAATGTATACACAGGTCCCTGGGGAGCAAAATGTTTTTCAGGCTGATGTAACTCAATTGCCATGGAAATTGTTATCTCAATTAAGACAGACTGCGAGTCAATTTGGGGTTCAATCTGAACCAGCTAGACAGATGATTGATTTTATTTATATGAACTATAATATGTTACCTAGAGATTCTTATAATGTTATGAAGCTAATCCTAACAGCATCTCAATTTATGACATTTTTGAATGAGTGGGAACACCTAGCTAGACAATCAGCTGGAGTACAAAGACAGCAAAACGATCCATTATTTGGTGTAACAGTAGATCAGTTGTGTGGAACGGGACAGAATGAGAGACCAGAGTTACAGGCACTTTTACAGCCGCCTGTTTTGCAAGCATCAGCCCAGATAGTAAGGAGGGCTTTTGACAAGCAGAAGGATGGAAATGCAAATCCTCACTATATGGGAATTAAGCAAGGTAGACAGGAACCTCTTGGTGAATTTGTAGATAAGTTGCTTGCCGCACTTAGAGCAGCAAGCGTAGGAGAAGGTATCCGAGAGGCAATTTTAAGGCAGTGTTTAATGCAGAATGGGAACCAGCAGACACAGCAGCTTATTACATCAGCAGATCCTAGATGGACGGTAGCCGAATTGTTGCAGAGGGCTCAGGACTTGCCAAGCAATCCGATGGCCATGTTGACGGAGGTGATTGATAAGGGATTGCAAAAACAGGCTGAGGTGTTGTCAATGACAATGACAAAACAGCTTGAGCATAGTCAACAGGTTATGGCAGCCTTAGTACCTTTGCGCACAAACTCGAAAGGGCAAGGCCGACCCTATAAGCAGTCATCAGACGAAATACAGTGTCATTGAAAAGCGTAAGGCGGAGATATTGTCTAAAGTAATGCCTGGACTTTTGGCCCATAGATCCGCTTTAGGGCATTTCCCTAGCGGAGATAGTTATTTTGATGAAGCTTGTTGGAGAGAATACAGGAACAAGTTGTGGGACTTGGTTATAGATGGTGATAAAACTGCTATAAAGCTGCAAAAGTCGTGGCGAGAATGCATGAACTGTGTTAAAACCTACGAACTGAAACAGCGAATGGCTGCTGCAGTTAGAGCAACTTTGTCAGGACGAGATGCAGCGCCAGGTGTATCTGAGTTGCAGCTGAAAGATGTGTCTGAGAACTGTCGACCAATCGACCGGGGCCGCCCCCGATACATCTTGCGGCGACCACACCGCGTTTACCAGCCGTCACCACTGCCGTTTGCACACAGCGGGGAACCTTCCTCTGACATCGACAGCGACGGCTCGGATTCGGAAGACAATACCGGCAGCGAGGAATTCAAACAGCGCCGACTTTGCTTTACGGCCCCTCTTAGAAAAAATGGAGCGCTTGGAGGCTCGCGGTTACAGCGTTCCTGCCACCGCACTCCTCCCACGAGCCCTGCCGGCCCCCGCGGATACCGACGGCTCCGACCAAGGCGGTACCGGCTGACGCACCACCGATACCGACAGCACCGACAGTAGCAGTGGAGCAGCTGCCACGGCAGCAGCCCCCACCCCTTTCCCCCGCAGCGGCTTTAGCCGCACTACTCTGTTTTGATTTAAAGCAACAGTACTCATTTTGTCATTTCTGATTGTAACGTCTTTCAGAGATTTGTTATTTAGAGTTTTGTTAAGTTTTTCTAATAAGCATAATGAATAAGTAAGCATTTGGTATTTATAAGTACTTAGTACATAGTAATTGCAGTAAGGTGTATGCACTTAGTTAAGAGTTCAAATTGTAAGATTTTCTTTTGGTTCGAACCTTCTTAGTTGTCTGCCTAGACATTTCAAAGGAGCTCCATGTAATATAGTTAAGGAATGTATAAACAGGTTTTAATTTTGGAAAGTGTTTTTTAGTTAATGTAATAATTTTATTTCTTTTTAGACACTGATTTGATGGATTAATTTTAACATAGTTTTTTAAGGTTTTAAGGATTTTTTGGTATTAGCATAAGTTAAGGTTTGTAGCAAATAGGTATTAATTTTAACAACTATTCCTTCACTAATGTGCAGTAGAACCAAGACTGAGAGGAAACAGCATTTCCCATGAAGTCGAACATCGATCACAATAACTGTTATGATAATCTGGGGTCAAAAGTATGATCAAAATAATATTTTGTCCTGAATGCTGAATTTGAAAATAGGCAGTTTGGGCTGGTAAATACAGAAAACCTATTTTGTGGTGAGGAAAAGGATTTAAATCCCCATGGAAAATTATTGAAAGGGATTGGCATAAGTGGGAAATAAAGACTAGAGAAATTTTCGTTGGGAAATATCAGGAATAATTAAAAGGATTAGTAAAAGGAAAAGTAAGAGACATAAGATTTTGAAGGAAGAGGAATTGAAATAACAAAAGCACAATGGGAAATGGTAAACAAACTAACCAAGGAAGTAGAGAAGAGACTCCAAATGGAATTTTGAAGTGGGTTAAGGAGTTAAAAAAATCTGTAGGGCTCCTGAAGAATGTAACTGCTGCCGAGAAGAAAATACACCCGGCTGCTGGTTGCACCCCAGCAGGCCGAGGTGGCAGAGTTAACATATACTGGTGGAGCCTAATTTTGATCCTAACCCTATTTGTACATAAGTAGTCCAATCGAAATCAAAAACCACGTTCCCATGTGTGGAATCTTGATCAGACCGGAGAGAAAAGACTTGAACTTGAAAAAGCAATAGTAAATTTTTCTGCTACAGTTGAAATCATGGTAAATGCAAGCACAGATGCAATAAAAGCACAGCAAATTGAAATCAATAGTCTCTCGAAAATATCTACTCCGAATAGATTAGCTTTGGATTTTCTATATGTTAAGGAAGGGGGTGTATGTGTAGTCATAAATGTAAGTTGTTATAGTTATGTTAATCTAGATAAACGAGTGGAAACAGATTTACAGGCGATTGTAAACTACAATCAGATATTACATCAGATTTCTTTGGATGATACTTCTTCTGGATTTAAAGAAATATGGGATAAGTTAACTTCTTGCTTATCGACTATAAGTTGCTTTAAAAAATTGTTTGTAATACCTGTTGGAATAATTGTAATACTGATCTGTGTAATTCATTGTAATTGTTGTTTTAAAATGGTAAGACCTTTAGGTGAAATTGTTTATGCCAATAAGTTACAAGCAAATGGTTATGATCAGAAGGTGATCAAAACAGAGGAACTTAATTATGATCCAATTAAGAAGGTTCTGAAATATCTGGAAATTTTAACACAAATCAATGGTGACAAAAAAAAAAAAAGGGGGGGAATTGTGATGAATATACTGGTGATTTGTGTTAAAATTGTAAGACTTAGAGTGCACTGGGATTAAGGGTCAGGATCTTGTGAGGCCTGTTTAGAGGGTAAAGAGAAAGAAACCTATCTTGCAGACTTGCAAGGACACTGTCTGGTTAATTGGAGACACCACGGCTGAGAAGGAGCTGTCTTAAAGATAAACATTCAGAACTGGGAATTTGTTTTCTTCAGATAAGAAGCCTGCACAATTGGGCATGTGTGAAAGTGGATGCTCTGACCCTTACCACACTGAATGTAGGGAGAAGGGATTTATATGTTATCTCACCAGTTCGCTATAATTTTACACACCTAGAGGGAAAATCAAAATTCATAACAACACAACATGCATTTTCATTTTCGATTGAAAACATCAACAAATGGTACCAATAAGAGATCAGTATTACTAGGATGAGCAAAAACGCATTATTATGGGTAATTTTTATATTGGGCAAGGCAGTGAAGCTCTTTTGCTCTTGCTGATTGCCTGCAAGTTTTCTGTCTGTGAAGCTAGAGCCTGGCCAGATCTACCTTTACAGATTAAAGAAATCTTGCTACCATTAAACAAATTATGATTTTTGACCATCCTAGAGAAAATAAAGATGCAACATAACAGGTAATAATGAATTGATTGAACTTTTTCAGACGTGTCTGATAGGGATACCCAGACTTAATGTTAATATGTTTGTTAATTATAGTAGTAAGTTTTAAGGTTCTTAGGTATCATTGTACTCATTTTGATTATTGTTAAACTTGTTTATAATTGTATTATGCAAAGTGTTCAAAGAATAACTTCCAAGGCCTTACTTGCACAAAAGAAAAACGGGGGAATTGTTGTCGGGCAAGAGGGGACATGGGTCCCAGGAACACCTGTGCAATTCAGGCCTTGAAGAATTCTCTGTTGATAATATAGTGGCGGAGTAGGAGATGTGAGAAAGTGCTGATTGCTTGGTATGCTGAAACCCAGCTGCCCCTGAGATGGGAGGCAAGCAAGATAAGGAGGAGGCGAGATCTGGGAAAGAGAGCAATTAGGCCGGATAGAAGAATTCCAGAGAGTTGTGAAAACAATGATGTAACCTTTTAGAGAGCAACCAATAGTATGTTGCCAAGTGGGCATAATTATAGCAAACTGTATATAAGATGTGTCTGATGCTCAATAAAGTTGGAATCCGCTGATCACATTGGTTGAATAAGCGGCCCCCTTCTTGCAGTAGGACAGTCCTGAGATAGCTGTGATCATCATCACCCTTTATGATTGTCCTGCCAGTCTTTTCAGAAGGAGCATGGGTCATTTGGGGAAAAGAGAATGCTGCAAGTCAGCAGATATATACTCATAGAAGACAAAAAGTGAAATCCAAAGTGAAATGCAGCATGTGTATTTCTTTCTGGTATCTAGGATGATGCATTTGGCACCTGATTTTCCATCAAGGTCATTGGCCAAAACACAGAAACCATAGGGATGTGAGAGCAATGATTTGAACAGAGCAATGTTTTGACTTGATTCAGCTAGACATTATTGGCCTGGTACAGGAATAAAATTCTTTGGTCTGTGCTTGCAGGAATAAGATTAGATAACCAGGCGGCCTTTTCTGTCCCTTCAGGCATCCTAACTATTACCTATCTGCCCTGTTAAATGAAAAATACAAATTATTGTGAGAGATATTGAATCGCTTACACCAGATTCTAAATGTAGAAGTTGAGTATAGTCAGAGAAATCAGTGCAGCCAGAAAGCCTTTGCCTGAACACCCCAGCTCAGCATATGAAATTCACATTATAGTAAAAAATGTTATGCATTCAGCACAGAAAGTGTCAGGCCATGGAAGTATTTTAATGGAAATTTACTTTATTTCTGTCTCAAAATTCCCAACAACTGTTACCTTCCAGTAATGTAAACAGCATTCATTGCACTCCATTTTCTTGTCTTCCCCTGTTCAGTTCCAGTGACCATTTGGAGAATGTTTCAGCTAAAACCATTTGCACTGCTTGGTGAGACCTGTGCTGACAGCCTACAGGTATTCCTGATAGTAAGGTCTTGCCATGAACTTACCTGTGACTCTATTAATACATTTCTCCTTTGACAATAGCAAAAGTGTTTTTCAGGCCTAGCACAAACTGAGATGACTTGAATCTCCAGGCAGTATAACCAAGCCTTGCCCCACCAAAGGCAATAGAAGTAAGTATGGAAAGTTTGTTTTTGTCAGGGAACAGAACATAGGATTTGTCTTTCCCTTCCTCAATCACATTTTTAATAGTTTCTATGAAAAGTGATACAATTTTAATGTGAAGGAGAGTAACCCTTCTCTCATAGCCTTTATGATTTGGGCACTCAGTTGACATTTGGAGGTTTTAATCTTGTCAGGCAAAGGAAGGAGCATTATCCGTTTCTTTTGGGGCTTGGTCAGAGCTCTAACCATAATAGAAAAGGCAAAGTTAGCAGCAAGTTGGTATTGCTATTGAAAGTAATTTATTATTTTGAAGAGGATTCTGGGCTAAGGTACCCAAAGCAAGAACTGTCACCTCTTGATGGCACAAGTTAAGTACTTCATCACTGTAGTCTTTTGTATTTTTCTACTGGCTAGCCCTTGGTAGCTCTCATATGCTGGTTTTCGAGGATACAAATCAATTGGCATCTAACTGTACCTACACAATGTGTTTGGGTACAGAGCCTTTCCATATGTTCCAGATTCCATTCCAGGAGCTGGCTACAGGTAGATTGACAGTAGTGAACAGCTCAGACACACAACATCCATGTTTGCCTTTGCAGGAGAACTGGGAGGTGCATCCCACCCACTGATCAGTTCTGTGTGGGAATATGGCCTCAGGCTTGTCCCATGTCTCTCCACTTTGACCTGGTTTTCATGAAATATAAAAGAAATCAGACTCCCATGAGTCACCTAATAATAGTTCACAGTTACAGGCCTAAGACCAACAGGAGCACTTCTGCCATGGCAGAGGGAAGTCTGTGCAAGCTGATTCTTTTCATCTCCATATTAGACTGTCATGCTGCAGAGTTTTTTTGCTACCTGATCTTTTTTAGGTCTTACATCTCTGTTGCACTGCCATCTGCCGTATAAAACTATCCTTTGCTATGTTTAGCGTTGTGGCATATATCTCTGTCTTTGAATCCAGTCCGAAGTCTGTAGAGATGATGTCTGCAGAAATCTGGAACTATTTTGTAAATCTAACTAGATGTAGTGTATTTTTTAGCTGTGGTAAGAATGACTGTAAACTTTGAGTTTGAAAAAAGTTTCTGGGCAAAGAAACAATAGATGATCTGAAAAAATTACAAGAGTGCCGTTCACTGTGTATCTGAAGGACCTCTGCCTTTCTACACATTGCTTACTTAATTCATCAAGATACCAATAACCCTTTTCAATCTTTACAAGTGGGCCTTTTTTTCTCATTAAGTACCTGATTTAGAGTTTGTCTGGGAAAAGACATGTTTTCATTATTCCCTTCTCTACAAGTTTTCCTCTTACTTTCTTTTCCTAGGTGTAAGTCTCAGAAGAATGGGACTTTGTTGGCATTCCTTTGAAGTTTGTTACTTCTCAAACTCTGTTTTTCTCCAGCACAATGGTGACATACTTTGGCAGCATTTTGGTGTTTTGCTTTTAGATCTGTATGCCCTTTCCATAATGATATTAAAAGCAAAGTCCAATTTTATCTTAAGGCAAGGAATTTAACTTCTTCCAACTGCAATGGCCCATATTCTGTATTAAATGCAATATCTAGCAGGTGTATTGCAAGATCAAATCTTCTGCAATGCAAAACCAAGCTTGACTCATATTTTCAAAAATCTATCCGAAGAAATGTCCTGGTTTGCTTGACTTGGCTTCTCGGTGGAGATTCTCCTTCTCCTTTATTAATACCAACATTGCCAAAGTGTTCTTGGAGACTTTGAATGTGTTTGCAATTATTTATTTGTCAACAACACAGTTTAATGCTGAAAAGCATTTCTGCAATCAACATTACAGCAGTTAACCACACTAGTACTCAAATGAGGCTTTTAATCATCATAAGCCGATGCTTTGCTTGATGTCAGTACTGCTGGTGTGTTCCATGTTCCAGAAAGTAAAGTCAGAAATTATCATTACATCAACTAGTTTGCTCCTGTCAAATTTCATTCCTCTTGAACTCCTAAGTGCCGTCTAGCAAGACACACACTCCTGATCTCCTTTATCACAAATAAATAAGGATCTTTCCATGTCAGCTTACATATCTGTCTAGGACAGCATTCTGCCTCCCAAATGGACCATAACCCATGATTGAAAGAAGTGTGTTGCAGAGTAAAAAAAAAAAAAGTGTGTTTCTCCATGAGATGCTACTTTTTCTTTGAATATTAATACTCTGACCATTCTCCTCTTAGGATCCTCAGTTTTAGTGTATATTTGGTCATCTTCGATAGATTTCCCTTCCTTGAGCCTACTCTTCACTATTTCATCAATTCATGTACACTTGCAGTATCCACCATATGCTGTGGTAGTTCTTTTTTTGTTTGTTTGTTTTGTTTCCCTCATTAGTGTGAATATTTTTGTTTAGCTTTCCACTCATAAGTTCATCTAGGGCTTTTCCACCACCTTAAGAAGGCTATCAGTATACAGAATTTTCATGTGCCTATACTTGTGCACAGTCATCAAGTCACAGAGCAAACATACCAAGCCCTGAAGAAGTGTCACCATTACATTTCTCAGGATAATTAAGGCTTGCTTTACCTGTTCTCAAAGCTACTAGCACAAGCTGCCTTCTCTGCAAAGCCATGGAATTGTGGCTGTGAAGTGGTGCCTACACTGGGTATCACATTTTTGCTTCAGAGTTGGCTTGAGACTGGCATACACTGGAAACAGAGTAAGCTTCTGTTTGCAGAGTACTGTTGACAACTCTCTCACTTTAGTGTTTTGATATAGCTCTTAAATAATGTGATGCTCTTCTCTGTCCTCTCAGATTTTTAAATACTACTTCCAAAATGTAAAGCCTGGAACATCCCCCCATCCAACCACCCATGTTCTACTGCAAAACTAACTACTGCTAAAAGTAATACTAAAACTAACACTATGGGTAAAAGGTAATCTTTTCCCTACAGTTACTCCCTATTTCCCAGTGTATGCACTTGAGGGCTGCATTCATCCTTTTATCTGTAGTAATATATTGGTATTCTTTGTACAACTCTTCATCTGATGTAGTGTGTGCTGTCTCCAGATACAATGAAAGCACCCAAACTTCAGTTTATCACAGACACTGTTCTCACTTTGTATCTAGAACTCTAATTATGAGGCCATATCTAGACCAACTCTGCATGGTATTGCCATCTTCTGATCTGGAGTGCATCAGTGATGAAGACCTCTACCAGCCCTGGAGTTTTCTCCAAAGGTGGTGTAATCACTCAAAACCTTGTTACTGACTGTTTTTTTTGGGGCTGGGTTTTTTTGCTTGTCTTTTTTGTTTTCTTAGACTTTCTAAGGGATATTGGAGAGGACTTGCACTTTACTTTGGCGAGTTTTGCTTTTGTGAGAGTGTTACTTCCTTTTTGGTGTAAAACTCCTGAGAGATACTGCTCCTCCCTGTTTTCTGAAGAATCTAAACTGGAAGGAACTCATTAAAAGATAGTTTCTTTTTTAGACAATGTTTGTCTCCATGGATATCACTGTTAAGAAACCTTTTCTCTGGTCATGACAACTGTTTAGAACTGTTTAGTATTTTCAGTTTAAATTTGCTAGCAGTAATATGAATTTCATCAGGCATTTGATATTTTTATTATGACTTCCTCCCTGCTGAGACACACACAGCCTTTTCTGAGTTTCTGATGAGGAACTGCTGCACACATATTTCTTGTGTGGTCTGTAATCATAACCTACTTTTCCTAAATGTTTATTTTTCTTTGTGATGGTATGAAAATTTTGCATTTAGAAGATAAAAATGCTCATACTTACATTACATGTTGTGGGAAAATGACAACACCTTGAGAAGTGAGAAGGAAGCTGCACAGGCAACTTGAGTGTGGTTGCAATGCTACAGAAGACATACATCCCATAGGCAGAACAAGATACTAGGACTTCATTGTAACCCAGATTTTGAGTACTCCTAATTTTAAAAAGGGAAAAGAAAAAAATTGGTCTTCCTGCAGTTTTTCTTGAGGTAGGTCATTGAAATAATTCTATTTTTTCTTTTTCTCACAAGCAGAAAGTTAATCAAATGGTTAAGTTTAAATCGTTAATAGGATGCAAGAGTTCAAGTGCTGCAAGCCCATCTGTTTCTGTATCTCTCTTCTCCAGATGTTTTCCTCAGCTATGAAGAGACCATTCTGCCCCACTCTTCCCCTCCCCACCCCAAATTTCACAGATCTGCTGAGAGAGCAGGAGTGTAACAGAGTATTTTTATAAAAGTGCAAATGTCTCTACACTTGACTCTGCCCTTCAGAAGATTTTGCCTTATGGGCTGAGTTGAATGTCTCCATGTTGGCCAATTTTAACAGTCATCTTCTAATTTTAAAAATAAATACAAGGGATGTTTTCTCTCTGATAATCCTCTTCTTTGGACTCCTTAATCATCTCAATCAGATGACGCCCCTATCCCAAGGGAAGTCTCTACTGGGGAAAAATTTGGCAGTACAAGTTTTTGCAAAAGCATTTCCTCGACTAAGATGGAGCAGAACAGCATTCTGTCAGTTCTGAACTGGTGTAGTCTGCTGGGAAAGGTAGCCTGCTGTAAATGTAAATTAGAGTTCCTTATTGTGGTGGGTTTGGAAGGGGTAAGGCCAAGAAGCCTCCTCCCTTCCCCTTTGTAAAGTAAAAGGGAAAAAAAAATTGAAGGGAAAGGAAAAAAAAACTCGCAAGCTGAATTAGCAAAGCAGTGGAGCTATATTTACAAAGCAATGTAGGGTTTGCAGGGGAATATTTACAAATTTACAATATCTACAATATATACAAAGATATGCAACAGAGTAACACAGAAATGAGAGTGGCCCCCCTCGGCAGAGAGGGGTTCCCCACCTCCGCTCTCCCAGAATGGGATAGAAAGAGAAAGAAAAGAGAGGGGAAAAAAAAATGTTAGAAGCAGTTTGTGTTAATTGGAAAGGAGTCAATACAGGCCTGGTATCTTATCGGCCTCAAGGCTGAAGCCTTGGCAGAAAGCCCAGCACAGAAAGCTGTTGCCTGAAGAAGAGGCGGAAGCAAGACTGATAGAAAAGTCCAGGAAATGTCCAGTTCACTCCCAGTTCCGAAGGTGCTTCCTCCCACTCGTCCAATGAAATTAGTTTAGACTATTCCTTCCGTTTACCAACTTCCGTCCACCATATTCCCTTTCTTAAGGGGGCAACGTCAACCGGCCACAGTCCACCCCTTCTAAACAATTTCATTGGCTGTTCACACTGTCCATCCAATCCAAAAATGATATTTGCAGTTCGTGAGTAAAGTTCATAGTCCATTCCGGCTATGCTCAGATGTAGATGATTCAAAAGTCCAAGAAAATCAGAAAATGAGAAAAATGGAAAACAGTTCATTTCTTCACCAACGAAGCGAAGAAAAGGGAAACAGGGATTCTCAGGGTCTCTTAGTTGACTCAGGGCTCTCAGGGATCTCAGGGTTCGTGCACCGTAGATTCCTCGTTGATTCTTCCTTTGGACGCGATGTAGCTGTACAACAGTTTGAAATTAACCTCTTTCAGCTAAAGTTAAATTTCTTTGTGGAATACATTGAATTTCACCATTCTCTTGCATTACCCAATAAGTGTGACCCGGACCTTCAGCTGAGACCACCCCTCGGACAGGTTTAGCCTCTCCTGAGGGTGAAAATACCCAAACAGTTTTACCTAACAGATTCTTTTCTCTAACAACAGGAACTCTATCACCTTCTACTTTCTGTAGCAAATCTGAATGTGCAGGTCCAGCTCGGTTCACTGAACCTCTACTATTTACCAGCCAGGTTGCTTGTGCTAAATGTTTTTCCCAGTTTTTCAAAGATCCACCTCCCATGGCTTTGAGAGTGGTCTTCAACAAACCGTTGTAGCGTTCAATCTTCCCTGAAGCTGGTGCATAGTAGGGAATGTGGAATATCCACTCAATACCGTGCTCTTTGGCCCAGCTCTTTACAAGGTTGTTCTTGAAATCAGTTCCGTTGTCTGACTCAATCCTCTCTGGAGTTCCATGTCTCCACAGGATTTGTCTCTCCAGACCAAGAATGGTGTTGCGTGCAGTTGCATGTGGAACTGGATAAGTTTCCAACCATCCAGTGTTTGCCCCTACCATAGTAAGCACATACTGCTTACCAGAATGTTTGCATAATTAGAAGGAGCAAGTTTGATGATCTTTTTAGCAAGACCAATACCCACAGGAATGTCATCAGGATTCAGAGTTTCATGTTCACCATAGAGTAGCTCTCTAACAGCAAATTCTCTCAAGCGCTTACTTCCCTCATCTATGGTAGTCCAGGGTTTAGGATTCCATGGAAGATCATTTCGGGAAGGGTATCTCAGGGCAACTGCTATTAAAAGGCGTATCCACAGATTAACCTTTCCGAGAGCTTCGCCTAGATGTCTATCTATTCCATTGTCCCTTGAGAGAGTTCCTAACTGAGCTGCTGACTTGTCTCCAACTGTTAGAGCTGAAGCACCTGTATCATAACATCTACTAAGCCAAGCTAGAACTGGCTCCTTATCTGCTCTGGTGAAATCTTTATGGACATTTCTCAATTCCTCCCGTGGAGAAGAGCACTCCAAAATATCATCTTCATCTTCATCTCCCTGAATTCTTTGCCCGTAAAATCCTGCTGTCATTCTCCTAAGGATCTTTTTAAGCTGAGAACCACCTTTGCCAGCTGCCTTCCTAACTTCATCTCTATCCTGCTTTGATCTCACTAGGTTAGCTAGATCTTTAAAACAAACCTTCTCTTCCTCCTGAGCAGGATCTTTTAGAGTAGAGGGCCCCTCACCAGGATCAGTCTCCTCCTCTTCTTCTCCATCTTTGCCCTTTCCAGCTCTAGTCTTTAAAGGAGCCACCTTAACTGGAGCTGTGTTTGAATTTACAGCCACCTTAATGGAAGCTGACAGGTCCTGAGATAAATCAGCTGCTGGGGCAGTGACTTCCGGTCCCACTGAGGGAGTGGGTGGAAGTGACGTTGCTCCGTTAATGGCCAACGGAGAAGAAGGAGAAGGAGTAGGCGCCATGTTGATACCAGCCGATGCCCTTGGCTGCTTGCTAGAATCAGCAGAAAAGTCATTTAGAGCTGCCTTACCAATTAACTTTTTAGCCTTCTTTTTAACTGACATGGGTTCTCCACAGTCCTCGTCACTAGATGACTCTGGGACTGATCGAGAGCCACGGCGTTTTCTTTTTGATCTAGTTTTAATAACAAAACAAGCTCTGGACACCTTTCTCTCTCGCCGCAGAGAAATCAGGAGATACACGATAATTATCACCAGCAGCAGAATTATAGACATGAAATAAATCACCTTTGGATCCCAGGCATCACCTAAAGTTACTGTCTCCTCAGGCGGAATCTTAAAACCCTTTATCTCAATTGGGAGAGTGGTGGATGTAACATTCCTGTATCTCACTGGCCATAATAAATTAATACATTTTCCATACCATAATTTAACTCTATACATAACCCACATATAAATTGTCCGCACCAAATATTTACCCAGGTAATCCAAAATCAAACCCAAACAATATCTGTAAATCAGAGCCCCAAAAATTGAAAAGAATAATCGCTCCACAAACCACAATACCTTCATGTTTGCTAATTCAGCTAGAAAACACTAAATCAATCAAATAATAAATTGAACTAATTATCTGCCGCACGTTGGGTACGCCAATAAAAAAAATAATGTGGTGGGTTTGGAAGGGGTAAGGCCAAGAAGCCTCCTCCCTTCCCCTTTGTAAAGTAAAAGGAAAAAAAAAATTGAAGGGAAAGGAAAAAAAAACTCGCAAGCTGAATTAGCAAAGCAGTGGAGCTATATTTACAAAGCAATGTAGGGTTTGCAGGGGAATATTTACAAATTTACAATATCTACAATATATACAAAGATATGCAACAGAGTAACACAGAAATGAGAGTGACCCCCCTCAGCAGAGAGGGGTTCCCCACCTCCGCTCTCCCCTCTCTCCCCCCCTTTCCCCAGAATGGGATAGAAAGAGAAAGAAAAGAGAGGGAAAAAAAATGTTAGAAGCAGTTTGTGTTAATTGGAAAGGAGTCAATACAGGCCTGGTATCTTATCGGCCTCAAGGCCGAAGCCTTGGCAGAAAGCCCAGCACAGAAAGCTGTTGCCTGAAGAAGAGGCGGAAGCAAGACTGATAGAAAAGTCCAGGAAATGTCCAGTTCACTCCCAGTTCCGAAGGTGCTTCCTCCCACTCGTCCAATGAAATTAATTTAGACTATTCCTTCCGTTTACCAACTTCCGTCCACCATATTCCCTTTCTTAAGGGGGCAACGTCAACCGGCCACACTTATGATAGGGAAAACACTGCTTTTATTTACCCTGGAACTGAATCAGAGCAGTTTCCATTTGTGAACTGGAGAGCAGTAACCTAATTCCTGCCACATGCGTGTATTCCCTGGAGAATGTGGGTCTTGCTAGGGAACAGTTTGGGTCAAAGACTGCTGGCACTGCACACAAAAAATAAAGAGAACAGTGGAAAACAAGCATTTAATTGGATTTTATCAGAAGAACTGCCAAATGAATACAGTGCCATGAAACTTTACCTGCAACTCTTCATTAAAGTTCTTCTGTCTGAAAAAGCTACACCTTCTTATCTGTGCTGTTACTTGAGCAACATCTCACAGCATCTGAGGTTGGAGGCACACTTCTAGGATATTGTGAGTGTGTCATTGCCAAGTCTGTAAATACAGTTCATGTTTGTTGGCAGTTCCTCTGTCCATTAATATTACATCATTTCTAGACCAACCCCATGATAATGAAAACAGATTTGGTCCAAGTAATTCAGCTTCTGACTTAAAAGTCCCCAGTATAAAAGGTGACATCAGTCCAGAGATGCCATGTATTCTGAACAGCTTGCTTCCTTTTCCAGTACCTATCTTGTTTGTGAACTTTGAAAAAAAGAGCTAAAACCAAATCTGTTATAAACCAAATGCAATTGCTGGGAGCTCAGATCCTTTGGAATCAGCATAGCTATTGAGTATCTTCTGTGATTCTGTGAATTTTTAATGTGCTGTGTCACCTGAACATGAGCTGGCAGTGTGCCCAGGTGACCAAGATGGCAAATGGCATCCTGGCCTGTATCAGGAGTAGTGGGGCCAGCAGGAGCAGGGAAGTCATTCTGACCCTGTACTCACCATTGGTTAGGCCACATCTTGAGTCCTGTGTCCAGTTCTGGGCCCCTCAGTTTAGGAAAGATGTTGAGTTGCTGGAACATGTCCAGAGAAGGGCAACAAAGCTGGGGAGAGGTCTGGAGCACAAGCCCTATGAGGAGAGGCTGAGGGAGCTGGGGTTGCTTAGCCTGGAAAAGAGGAGGCTCAGGGGAGACCTTATTGCTGTCTACAACTACCTGAAGGGAGGTTGTAGCCAGGTGGGGGTTGGTCTCCCAGGCAACCAGCACCAGAACAAGAGGACGCAGTCTCAAGCTGTGCCAAAGGAGGTTTAGGCTGGATGTTAGGAAGACATTCTTCACAGAAAGACTGATTGGCCATTGGAATGTGCTACCTAGGGAGGTGGTGGAGTCACCATCCCTGGAAGTGTTTAAAATAAGACTTGATGGGATGCTTGGTGCCATGTTTTAGTTCATTAGATGGTGTTGGGTGATAGGTTAGACTTGATGATCTCAAAGGTCTTTTCCAACTTGGTTAATTCTGTGAATAGCAGTTGCTGTAAGTAAGAAAAGAATGAAGAAAAAGTTCAATATTTCCATCAGTCTCTTGCAGATTCTGCCTGTTTTATACTAAATTCATGACCTTTTAACACAGATCAGTCATGATGTTCAATAATGGGAATATTCCGCAACTTCTCTGAATTGTTTTTTCAGCTGCATCTTTGTGTAATTTCTATACTTTGATTGCAGCTAGACAAAGGTATGGGGTGACGGAGAATGGAATCAATACGGCTGACCCATATGATCGAGTATTGTTCCTTTATTGTTCCAGTGTTGCAGGCCGATGGTGCAGGCCTGTAGTGCAGGTATAGTACAGTAAAGTAAAGTGTAGGAAGAAGAAGAGACAGGAAAGGCAGAAGTGTGTAGCAAGGGATCTTCTACAACTTATATAAACTCGGAGTGCCTTGTTGGCACGGCTTCATTGGTTCCCTATGAGTGACCACACATCGCACTATTACAGATTATTGGTCCAACTACTAATGACACAACGAGGTTGTTGATGCAGGTGCATGTCCTGTTGTCCCAAGATAACTGTCCATGTTTATAGCTACCAGTGTCTTGTTTTAGTTACATGCTGCAGGCACAGCACTGTTTTGCTCCACTGCTAGCTGGCTCTGCATTTATGCTGAGCATGGCCTACCACCATGTCAGGCTCTAGGCCTGCACTGCCAGATTGCTCACACTGCTCGTCGCTGGCATTGTGTGGTGAAGGCACATTATGCCCCAATACTGAATCTTGTCCCAGCATGTGGGCAAGTTCCCCCTCCTCCTGGAGGGAGACAAAAGCCAAGGCATTAGCCAGGCTTGCACGCACCTAGCGCATGCAGTGCTTGTGCTTACACCAAGTATGGGCATAATTCTAGCTTCACGCTTTCTATAGGCTGAAGCCAGTTGCTTATGAGAGTGCCCATTGGTCAAGCCCAGCCTCGAGGAATCTATAAGTATCACCCCAGTTGGTGAACACGTTGCCCCCTCATTTACTTTGTCTCTGTGCTTGCTCGAGAGAGTAACTCTCGAGCTGCAGTCTTTGCCATTGAGCTTATTGTTATTAGCTTCTGTTATACATGCACGCATACTGGAAGCCTCTGCATCGTTGAAGAAGCCCAGAGGGAGGACCTTCGCTGAGCCTGAGGAGTTCAGCGTTGCTGCAGCCAGCCGTGCCGATCGGGAGAGCCCATCGTGCCACCGGAGGACTGGACCAGCCCCCGCGGGTAAGATCTGCCCAGTTGCCGGGGAGAAGGGACTTGATCAATACCGAGTGCCGCTCTCTCAGAGCCGCCGAGTGCCGCTCTGAGCCCTGTGAATTCCAGGGAAAACCAGAGCATTGTTCGTGCTTGTATTGCACCGGACCCGGGACCACTACGAGAGTCCTGTTGCTCCTTTAACCTCGGTAAAGAGAATCCGCCGCCTAACGCAGCCGCATTCTCCCCCTGAGGCTGTTTGCATCAGCCCCGAGAACCGCCGTGGTTGGGCCGACCCCCGTAGCTTCGCCTGCTTCCGTCGTTCGAGCCCACCTACCGGCCACCGTCGTCCTGCCCTGCCGTGCGAGCCGACTTCTGAGGGCCGATCCCACGGACCGACCCCAACCAGGACCGATCCCTGTTGTCTGAAGGGGATTGAATATTGTCCACGTGCTTTCCACCCACTAGCACTCAGTTCAAAGTATCTGCGTCTAGCAGAGTAAGCGCTGACGCATAGAAAGATTATAATACTGCTGTGTATAGCCAGAAGCCGCCCGCGTCCCGCCGAGTCTCCATCTAGTGGCCAAGCGGCGGAACTGCACCCTTCGTTATATAAATATAGAAAGGGTTTATAGATAGTTCAATTACGTTAAAATCATAACACTAAGCCAGTTGTGGAATGTATTTCACGAACGTGCACTAGAACATGTATATAAGTTGGTGATTCATCGTTTATTAATAGTTTGATAATTAATAAAATAATATTTTTCATAATTCATATTTCATATTCATAAATTTAATAACCTCTTCACCACACATTGCCACACAAAGGTGCTGAAATTGGTGGAGCAGTCATTGCTCTGTCATTGACACAGCCCTCCAAACCCTCATTTAGTTTTTCTAAACCTTCAGCTTCCCTGTAGAGTTCATTGTTGCCTAAGAAACTTTGATTCAGGTCCTCCTTTCTTATATTCAGCATTAATTTCAACATATTCTTGGCAATTAGATTTAAATATACCAGAAGATAATTTTCTTTGGAATTATGCTGCTTGCCTTTAGAAAGTTGTACCATCAGCCCTTCCACCTCCTTGTGATTTTTCATGAGGATATTAATACAGGAGTTTGTTAGGACTGTGGTGGGTGGCAGCTTCTTTTTCAATAACATCTCATGCTTTTTATTTTCATTAACTGAGGAAGTTGAAAAGGTTACTTTTTCTGGATGCTGTTTTTAAGAAATGAATATTCTAATTGGTTGCTTTCCTTCAAGGCATGATGGAGGAAATATATTTCAGCAGATATTATTGACATGACAGTTACTGTTTTTGACTTGTCACACCTAGTAAGCCACAGTCTTTAATTTTGGTAGCACTCTTTTTTATTACTCCTTTATAATTTCATTTGCAAAGTCAAGCAGTAGGCAGAGCTTGTAGCTCTGAAGCTACTGTCTCGGTCCAGAGAGGGAAAGAGACTCAGTTCTTTTGAATATTCCCGTGTTGTGAAATTAGAGGCACAAACAAGGCCAAAATATCAACAGCTAGACTATTTATTACATAAATAAAGTGGAAATAAGAAGGGGAGAGAGAGAAAATAGAGAGGGAGAGGGAGAAGAGAGAGAGAAGAGGAAAGGAATTATATTACCACACCCCTCACCCCTCCAAGACAGTTTGAGTCTGTGGAGGAAAGGTGCTGCAGGAGATGTTGGGTTTGTAGAGAAACAATGATGAGGCTTTGGCTGGAGAAGAGATGTGGTCCTCTGGGCAGCCTCTTTTCTCCATGAGTTGCAGCAGGCAGAACTTAGGACACAGAGAAAGGGTTCAGTCTGCTTCTTCCAGGCTTCACGGCCTCTTTTCTCCGGAGCAGCATTGTCCTGGGCTTTTCCTTCTCAGTGGCATGGGCCTTCTGTGTTTTCATTTTTCTCCTGCGCTTTTCTTCTAACAAGCCAGTAGTTGCTCAAGTCTTTTATACAGTTTTTAGTCCTTAGGTATGTATCCAAGTATTGTCCCTCAGGAATTCCAGGGCCAGGAAATCATCCTTAGGTAAATATCAAGGTATCGTTCCCCAGGAAATCTTTCTGTGTATTTCTGTGTGTTTGGGCAGAGGTCTAGATGTGTGTGTGGGGGGGGCCCTCCGTCTCCATCCAGACATGCCCCCACACTCATTACACATCAGGAAACAGGTGGTGAATCCATTGTCTACCCTTTCCAGGGTACTTGATGGGTGGAGATTATCTTGTCCTGAAGGCGTGATGGCTGGGTCCTTGGGTAATTGTTGTAGGCCAGCTGCAGTCCAGTGTGATCAAGATGTAATCGCAAGGTGATTTGCATCCAGGATTGGTAGACAGGATTCCTACATGATCTTTGCACCTTCCTTCCAGTGGCTCTGGCCAACACACATTGTCTGGGCAAGCAGCAGGTGATTTTATCTTTGAGTCCCACCCGGAGAGCCAACTTTTAGTCTCTCACAGCTACTCATCCCTTCTTGTAGATGGGGGACATGAACAGGAGAAGCAGTCTCAGAAGAGAGGTGTGTCTAGATCCAGGAAAGATCATAATCTGGGGAGCAGGAAGTTCATTAGCACCCTTTGAATGTTTATGATTGAGGAGGCTGAGCTATCCAGAACTGTAGCAAGATAAGAGTTGAGTAACTGGGCACACAGCCCAAGAAATAACAGAAGGGACACAAAATGTTTCAATTACTTATGTTACAAATTATATACTGGTAGCAGTTTTCTTTATATAACTGTGCATCAGAGCTTGACATTCTAGGTGGTTTTTTTTTCTAACCATCTCAATTTGACCTCTGTCATTTTGCCAGTGTCAGCTATAGTAGCTGCTCTTGAACAAAGCTGATCATCAGGGCTCTGGAAGTCCTGGAGTAGAAAGTAGATTTATCTTAATGTCTACAGCACGATAAATCAGAGTCAAAAATGGTTACACAGTAAATTCAGTATTGCGAAGACTCAGTGAAAAAACAAAATCAGATCAGCAGCTGCCCAATTTAAGTTATTAATGAATCAGTATATCTTACACAGACACATGGAGTATGCACACAGATCACTGCATTCCTCATCTAGTTAAAGCTGCAGGAAAGTCAGCAAAGCCTAACCTAATGAATTTGGACCTCAGGGAATTTATCACTGAGGCTGTCCAAAATTGACAAAATGTCATAGCAAGTTCCTAAGTGCCAGATATTTAAACACACAGATGAGAAAGAGAAAGTTTGTGAAATCTACTCATTCTAGTGAGGACTTTTCAAATAGTGCTGAAAACTTATGGCCTCAAAGTCTCAAATATCCAGAAATCAAACCTCAGTATTGATTTATTGTCTCACTGAATGTGAGCAAATGTAGTAGAAAGTCCTTCACAGGGCAAGCACACAATATAAAAACTCCTAAGAGAAGACCGACGCTATCACTGAAGTGAAGTTTGATTGCACAAGTATGAGCTTCTAGGTTTCTTGCCCATGCCAGAAATTTCCAGACAATGTCACCTACCAATTAGGCTTTCATAAAAAAAAAAAAAGAAAACAGTTAGATTTTCCTGATATTAATTTCATATGGTAAATAAATCATCTCTGCTGAAAGGAAGTCTCAAGGTATATTTTACATAGAAATGAGCATTCCTTGAGGACTTTGAAAAGCTGCCAACTGGGATTTTAATGAAAATTAATAACCTCTTTAAAAATAGAATTGAAGCCACAGATTCTTCTTCAGTGAAATTAAGTACATTTGGACAATTTTCATGCATCATTCATCAAAACTTCAACTGAGCCTAGGAAATTCATAAACAAATATGAAGCAAACAAAACAGCACTTTGTTAAATTTTAAAAACTACATTTGTGAAATGAAGACAGAACTGAGTGGTGATTGAGCTGACAGGGACTAACCTACTTACAGCCATGCCCTGCAGTCTGCCATTTTCACAGGAGAAACTTCATGGTATAATTATCTGTTGTGATTTTGCTTGCTCTGTTTATGAACATCAATCTTTAGACAAGAACCAGTCCTTTTGAAGGCTGATTTACATCTTACTAATGCATTGCAGCTCCATGTGCTGTTATTTGCATATTGGTTTGCCTTTTTCTTTTTTTGTCAGAACAGAAAAATCCTATAATTGTAAACAACATAAAATCTATTGGCAGAATGCTGATCATTTTGATGCTATAGATACTTTGTTAGAGGAAACATTAACAGACTTAAAGCCCTGGTGAGACCCCACCTGGAGTACTGTGTCCAGTTCTGGAGCCCCTATTACAAGAGGGATGTGGAGGTGCTGGAACGTGTCCAGAGAAGGGCCACAAGGATGATCAGAGGGCTGGAGCACCTCTCCTATGAGGACAGACTGAAGGAGTTGGGACTGTTCAGTCTGCAGAAGAGAAGGCTCCGAGGTGACCTAATTGTGGCCTTCCAGTATCTGAAGGGGGCCTATAGGAAGGCTGGGGAAGGACTTCTCAAGATCTCAGGTAGTGATAGGACTAGGGGGAATGGAATGAAGCTGGAGGTGGGGAGATTCAGGCTAGATGTGAGGAGGAGGTTCTTCACCATGAGAGTGGTGAAACCCTGGAATGTGTTGTCCAGGGAGGTGGTCGAGGCCCCGTCCCTGGGGGTGTTTAAGAGCAGGCTGGATGAGGCTCTGGCCAGCCTGATCTAGTGTGGGGTGTCCCTGCCCGTGGCAGGGGGGTTGGAACTAGATGATCCTTGTGGTCCCTTCCAACCCTGAATGAAACTATGAAACTATGAAAATACACCTTTAATGAACTTTGTACACTTTCTTTTGAACAGGGTGGATATTTATGAGGAGTGGTGCTATGAAGAAATCTTCACGAAGGTCATGTAAAGGAAAACTTGGTTAGTGGGGAATCTCTGTCTGGAATAGACTACAGGCACCACCTTCCACTGAAAGAGTTGCACAAGGTGAATAAATTCTGATAGTACTTTTAAGCACCTGCTTTTAAAGGACATTTTTCCTCATTGCCCAGCACAGCATAGGAATCAGTTACCATAGAAAGAACACGGTGCCTAAAACCTGCTTAGAATTTTTGCATAGCAAGAGGAAAACTAGAACTGCTTTTCGAGGGGGATCCATTCAGCATGCGGGTATCAGGTTTTCACTAGATACGCTAGTGCAAGTGCACCCCGGGCAGCGGGAGGCAGCAGAGCCGCAGGATGGGTCCTGTGGAGAAAGGAGAAGCTTGTGTTGTAGCCCCTGGCCACCAGAGACATCTCCGCCGGCGAGAGTGGTGGCTCTGGATGTGAAGCCGGAGGTTGGAAGTGAGGGCGGCAGAGGGGAGCGGAGCCAGGGTATGGGAAGCTGAGTGCTCTCCGGTCTCCCCTGCAGATGATGGCCGCATCGCTGCAGCCTGGAGCCTTTGGCAGAGCCACGGCACCTCAGAGGTGCAGCTAGTGCGGCTCCATGGAAGGCAGCGGTACAGCGGCGGAGGGGGAAAGCAGGGCCGGCCACCACGCCCTGCCGCCACCGCCACCGCCACCACCACCCACCCCGGCTGCTCCCTGTGGCTTCAGCTCCTCCCTCTGCTTCAGTGCCGCTGCTGCCGAGCCGCAGCCGCCTGTTGACAGTGGACGGGTGGTGGAGAGCCAGTGGCAGATCAACAACACTGGCGGCCAGCCTGAGGAGGAGGATGAGGCGGCGGTGGGGACGTGGGACCAGCTGGCTGAGGAGCCCGACCTGGTGATCGAGGTGTCGGGGCGTCGCATTCGGGCGCACAAGTCAGTGCTGGCAGCCAAGAGTGACTACTTTCGTGCTCGTGCCTCTCAGGATGTCCTGCGAGTGAAAGGTGTGAGCTACGGCGCCCTGCGGCTTCTCATCGACTACGTGTACACGGCCCGCATGGGCGAGGTGCGGCACGACAACCTGGCCGAGGTAGTGAGTGGTGCCCGCGTCCTCCAGATGCCTTGTGCCCTGCACTGTGCTGCCGAAGCCATGCGCACCCAGCTCCGCCTCGACAACTGCTACCAGCTTCTCTGCCTGGCCAAGAAACAGTGGCTGGCGGAGCTGCGTGAAGCTGCCTACCGCTTCATGAGCGACCACTACCTGGAGGTGCTGCGGGAGCCCAGTGTCTATGGCCGCCTCAGTGGCACAGAGCGGGACCTCATCCTGCAGCGACGCATGGAGGCCGGCCAGCCCTGCTTGCTGGTGGCCGAAGTCAGCGATGCCTTCGAGAAACCGGGGTGGCGGCAGCCGGCCACAGAGCCGTGAGAGCAGCTGGCCACAGAGCCCGTCCTCTGTGGTCTCCCTGGAAGAGAACAGCTCCCTCATCCACTGCTACCAGGAAGGCAGTGGTGAGTGGAGGGTTCTGACACGCCTACCCGAGGAGGCCAATGCCAAGGGCTGTGCCATGTGCGTCCTCCACAACTACCTCTTCCTAGCAGGGGGCATTGTGTCGGGTGGCGAGCCCCGGGCCCACCTTTCTGACAAGGTCTTCTGCTACAACCCCCTTACTGACACCTGGAGCCAGGTGCGGCCACTGGCTCAGGCCCGCTCACAGCTTAAGCTTCTGGCCCTGGATGGTTACATCTATGCTGTGGGGGGTGAATGCCTCTTCACTGTGGAGAGGTACGACCCACGGGCTGACCGCTGGAGCCCTGTGGCACCCCTGCCCAAGGGAGTCTTTGCTGTGGCTCATGAGGCCACCACTTGCAATGGGGAGATCTATGTCTCGGGAGGCTCCCTCTTCTATCGCCTGCTCAAGTATGACCCTAAACGTGATGAGTGGCAGGAATGCCCTTATAACAGCAGCCACCAACGCTCTGCTGACATGGTGGCCTTCAAGAGCTTCATTTACCGCTTCAATGTGAGCAGCAGCCGTGGTGGGGAGCAGGGCCCAGGCGGGGGGACTGGCGGTGGTGTTGAGGTTTTCCAGTACAACATGGTGGCCAAATGCTGGAGCCAGTGTGCCAGCCTGCGGCCCAGCGGTGGCCCCATCCAGCCCTTTCGCTGTGCTCCCTTGGGCAACACCATCTACTGTGTCAACCGGACTGGCACTCTCCGCTTCAGCCTAGCACAGGATGGTGAGGTGGAAGCAGATGGTGGGCTCAAGGGTACCTTTGACACAGAGCTTCTTAAAGCACCCGTAGATGTGAAGGGTGTCCTTCTACCCTTTGTACTCACCCTGCCTGAGAAGATGGACAAAGCAGGGGACCAGGAGGGCTCACTCCTGCTGTGAGTGGCCAGCCTGACTCTGGCTTCCCAAGTGGGGAGCTGGATTGCAGCTCTGGGGGACCCACAAACTTCCCCCACAGAGGGCATGTTCTCTCACATGTCTGCGGAGGAAAGGGGCTCTCCCTTTCCTCTTCACTCTCAACACGTTGAGCTGGAACGCTTAGTTGTAACGTGGTTGTAGCTCTTTGCTGTGCTTTGCGTGAAAAGCCAAGCACAAGAAAGGAAAAGCTGCTGTGAATTATAATCTCTGGATTACGTGTGTGCCAACTCCAAATCTTCAGAAAAACGTTTTTACATCTGGATTTTAAAAAAAATCCTGACAACAGTGTCATACTGGGATGTTACCACTAGTGTTGGTCATGTGTTCACACCTAGTTGCACTCAGGGCTGGAGCCTTTTCTGCCATTTGCTTTCTTTCTCTCTGGGATGATACTGAGGGACAAACACTGCTGGCAGCGTAGCTTAGCTGCATTTGGTTTTGTTAAACCAAATATTTCCTGTGTTAGAAAAGTATAGGAAGAACATTTCCCATCACAGCCTTTCATTTCTGGTGCAGTAGAGGGTTTAAGGAAGATGTGGCACTGTGTGGTGCCAGGAATTTCAATCATAAATGATATAACAGGTACCAGATTTGAAGTTTTAAGTAATGCAATTGTGTGCCACATGTTTCTATTTGGAATACAAAATGAAAAAGACAAGTTATCTTCTAAAAATGTGGCACGTCATAGCAGACGTGAAACATTTATATGTTCTTTATTGGAAAATGGCAGTGGTTTCTGTATAAAAAGATGTCATTTTATTGCCCTTTTTATTTGAGATTTTAAGTTATAACAAAAACGAACTGAAGCTGTTCCAACGTCCAGTGATTGACATGACCATGTATGCCACTAGAGTCAGAGGAAATATTTGTACTTCAGCTGCTCTTTAATTAACTGCAGGTCAAGGAAGATTAACCTAAACCAAATGTAAATCCTTTGAAATGGACTGCAGACAGCTTCAATGTTTCACTGGATGTTCACTGTCCTGTGGCAAGTGCAAGACGACCTGAAAAATGGGAATGTGATACATATGTCAATTATATTGGGCACTAGTGTGATGTTATTTCCCATATTTTGATTGAGAGACTGCTTTATTTATTCTGATCTAACAATTGCTGCAATCCATAAGTCATTGTTAACTGTACGTGCTACTGGCCTGCACTGTCAGTGGGATTCTGAACTGTCCCTAGAGTGCAGTTTGTGGAGCAGCATCCCAATGGGACAAAAACCATACAAAACTTCTTCCTGCCTGTGGAAAGCTAGAGCATACTTTCTGTCATGTTACTCAGAAATGGAAAAGTGTGAACTGTCTACACAGACTGTACTGAAAAGGGCACATGCATTTATTCTGTACATTTTATAGAAAAATCAGTAGGCAAAACAAATGTTTTAGCTTTATGATAAATCACTGAGAAACCCCTTCTGGAAAAAAAAAAAAGAGAACCAGTGGTTTTGCTATTGGTTTTTCAGCCTGGAACTGGCATGAACTGGGGAAGGGGATTGTTTATACTCAAAGCTCTAGTGTATATTCATATTTTAGAAAGACATAGGGACCTTACATCAAAGAAAGCAGATCTTTTTATGTTTTATTAAGATGCTTCTGTTAAGCAGGACTTTAGCATTTTTATATGTTACTGCTAGTTCCAAAGCATGGCAGCAGGGCCTGTCCTAAGAGACACCATTGTCACAAAAAAAGAATAGTGACGTTGATAGATGCTTCTTTCCTTCACTTTCATGTTTGTGGTTTGATTTTTTTTTTCTTTTCCTTTTCTCCATCTGTCTTGCACAGGGTTTTAATGTAGCTGATCTGTAGAAAACAGCGGTCCAGTCCTAAAAGTTCTTAGTCAAGCAAGCCTCTTCGCTAGTGAGCTAATTAAAGCATCAGCCATGTAGGAGCAGAGTGTGACATGTATCTTAGCCTTTGTACAGTTGATGTGGTGGAATTTAATACCAGAGATGGCATATTCACTAGTGAGTGACAAAGAAATTTGATTTTTTTCACTGAATGGTGGACTTGATTCTCAGACAAGAATCCTTGGAAATGTTGACTCAAATGATAACATTGTAGCTCAAACAGAAAAGGAAAATTACATGCTTTCATAATTTTTTGTGTTAACTACAGAAAGTATTTGAAGCTGTACAGTGGAAAACTTAGGTGCATACTTAAACTAATGACATGAGCACTAGGCCAGATTTTAAATTAGTAGTCACCAGGAACACACAAGGAAATGTCTGTTTAACCGTACAACACAATATATGATTTCATAGTTCAAACTATTTTGTAGTATAATTCCTACAGTACAGCATAGTGAGGAATCAAGGCTGCTTTTACATTCCTATTCATTAGGCATTAATTGAGTGTTTTCATTCCTGCTAATATGCAAAAATGCTTCTAAATGAGTTTTGGGAAGTCTTCATGATTTAAGCTGCCAAAAATACAGAATAGAATACAGAATTAACCAGGTTGGAAAAGACCTTTGAGATACATCACAAACTTTCAGGAAAGAATGAAACGTGTCCATTCTTCCAACATTTTTTGCTGTATACCATGAAGAAATACATTTGGAAGGCATCTTTACAATAATAAGCATTCTACAAACTAGTAGTGGTTTGTACTATTGCTAGATCCTATTGTTAGAAAAGATTGAAGCAAGCGCTTACCCACTTCTGCTGTTTACACAGTGTAAGTGAAAGCAGTCTGGTCTTCATTAGTGGCGGTCCATCAAATCTGTTTCCTTTGTTCACTCTTTGCATAGTCACAGCCTCATGATTGACAACAGAAGCATGTTTCTCCATAGAAAGAGTTATTGGCCATGGGAATGGACTGCCCAGGGAGGTGGTGGAGTCACCATCATTGGAGGTGTTTAGGAAGAGACTTGATAGGGTGCTTGGTGCCATGGTTTAGTTGATTAGATAGTGTTGGATGATAGGTTGGACTTATAGTTTCATAGTTTCATAGTTTCATTCAGGGTTGGAAGGGACCACAAGGATCATCTAGTTCCAACCCCCCTGCCATGGGCAGGGACACCCTACACTAGATCAGGCTGCCCAGAGCCTCATCCAGCCTGCTCTTAAACACCCCCAGGGACGGGGCCTCGACCACCTCCCTGGACAACACATTCCAGGGTTTCACCACTCTCATGGTGAAGAACCTCCTCCTCACATCTAGCCTGAATCTCCCCACCTCCAGCTTCATTCCATTCCCCCTAGTCCTATCACTACCTGAGATCCTGAGAAGTCCTTCCCCAGCCTTCCTGTAGGCCCCCTTCAGATACTGGAAGGCCACAATTAGGTCACCTCAGAGCCTTCTCTTCTGCAGACTGAACAGCCCCAACTCCTTCAGTCTGTCCTCATAGGAGAGGTGCTCCAGCCCTCTGATCATCCTTGTGGCCCTTCTCTGGACACGTTCCAGCACCTCCACATCCCTCTTGTAATAGGGGCTCCAGAACTGGACACAGTACTCCAGGTGGGGTCTCACCAGGGCTGAGTAGAGGGGGAGGATCACCTCCCTCGACCTGCTAGCCACACTTCTCCTGATGCAGCCCAGGATCTGATTGGCTTTGCGGGCTGCAAGTGCACATTGAGAGCTCATGTTGAGCTTTTTGTCCACCAGCACCCCCAAGTCTCTCTCTTCAGGGCTACTCTCCAGCCAGTCACTGCCCAGCCTGTATTTGTGCCTGGGATTGCCTTGACCCAGATGCAGGACCCTGCACTTGCTCTTATTGAACTTCATGAGGTTGGCTTGTGCCCACCTCTCCAGCCTGTCAAGGTCCCTCTGGATGGCCTCCCTTCCCTCCAGCGTGTCTGCTGCACCACACAGCTTGGTGTCATCAGCAAACTTGCTGAGGGTGCACTCAATGCCACTGTCCATGTCCCCCACAAAGATGTTGAACAAGACAGGTCCCAGGACTGATCCCTGAGGGACTCCGCTTGTCACTGGCCTCCACTGGGACATGGAGCCATTGACAGCCACTCTTTGGGTGCGGCCATCAAGCCAGTTCCTTATCCATCTAGTGGTCCACCCATCAAACCCATGTGTCACCAGTTTGGAGACCAGGATGTGGTGCGGGACAGCGTCGAAGGCTTTGCTCAGGTCCAGGTAAATGACATCTCAAAGGTCTCTTTCAACTGGGTTAATTCTATTCTATTCTAGCCAGATTACCTGCTCTGTGCCCTCTGTTTCCTCCATGGTAAGACCTGAGGCAGCTTTACTGAGAGGTTTTTCTCCTCCCCTTAGTTATATTTTCAGCATATAAAAAAAAATGCACCAAACTTGGGTACTGAAACCAGAATTAAGGTAGACATCAAGGATTCAAAGAGCAAAATTGTCATCCCAGAACTCTAGTTCAATTTAAACTGAGCAACCATTGTCCCTTTGATGCGTGGGGGTACCCCTCCACCCATTGAGAACTGCTCACCTGGGCAGTTCCACACCTACCTAGCTCCTGCCACAGCTCCTTTGAGACTAGATGGTGTGATTGAGTTTTATGGTGCAAACTAAAGGGCCAGGCCACCCTCAGATTGTATTTGCATATGTTTTGCTTCTAAAACAGAGCTATTTTATCTAATAGCCTGGAGGCTACTCAGTTTGCATGACATCATGCTTTCTTAGCCTGCAAGGATTCAATCCACATCTCCCACTGCCTGATTGACAATGAATTGAAAGACCTCTTGGAGCTAATGCCTGATGTCCAAATATTTATGCATTTTGTATTATACATTAATTGACTTAAAATCTCATAAATTATTGAGATAGGTGAAGCACAGAATCACAGAATGGTAGAGTTGGAAGTGACCTCTGGAGATCATCTTGTCCAACCGGTCTGCTAAATCAGGTTCCCCTAGAGCAGGTTGCACAGGAACATGTCCTGGTGGGTTTTGAATATCTCCAGAGGAGACTCCACAACCTCTCTGGGCAGCCTGTGCCACTGTTCCAGAACCTTTAAAGTTTTCCCTCATGTTCAGATGGAACTTCCTGTATTCCAGTTTATGCACATTGCTTCTTGTCCTGTCACTGGGCACAACTGAAAACAGGCTGGCCCTATCCTCCTGACACTCAGGATATTGATATGCAATGATAAGATTCCCTCTCAGTCTTCTCCAGGCTAAACAGCCTAAGGTCTCTCATCCTTTATTCATCAGAGAGATGTTCCAGTTGACCCTTGGATAACTTGTTGTCTACGAGGACTCCCAGGTCCTTCTTCACAGAGCTGCTTTCCAGCAGGTCAACCCTTAACCTGTTATTGGGGTTTGTTTTGAGCAAGAGGGGACATGGGTCCCAGGAACACCTGTGCAATTCAGGCCTTGAAGAATTCTCTGTTGATAATATAGTGGCGGAGTAGGAGATGTGAGAAAGTGCTGATTGCTTGGTATGCTGAAGTCCAGCTGCCCCTGAGATGGGAGGCAAGCAAGATAAGGAGGAGGCGAGATCTGGGAAAGAGAGCAATTAGGCCGGATAGAAGAATTCCAGAGAGTTGTGAAAACAATGATGTAACCTTTTAGAGAGCAACCAATAGTATGTTGCCAAGTGGGCATAATTATAGCAAACTGTATGTAAGATGTGTCTGATGCTCAATAAAGTTGGAATCCGCTGATCAAATTGGTCGAATAAGCGGCCCCCTTCTTGCAGTAAGTGGCGCTCGAACACGGGACCCTAATGAAGACAAACGTTAGGGTTTAAGAAGTTCTTCGGGACGTGGGAGATTCGCAGTAAGCCGGGAGGCAAGAAGAAGGCTGGCCCGGGATAGCAGTACCGGAGGCTGCAAGAAAAGGGAAGACAGCCTTGAAGCCGAAGACGCTGTAGAGCCGGGAACTGCTTAAACGAGGACTGTGCGCACAGGTATTAACGTTTAAATACGGACATGGATAGGCAGGCAGCGTATGATTTATTTATATGCTTTTTAGAAAAGCGACAGTGTAAGTTAAATTTTACAAAGGAGTTGGTGCCGCTGTTAAGCTATGCAGGAGAGTTAGGATATTTTAAGGACCCAAATGAGGTGTTTGAAAGATTGCAGTGGAAAAAGTCTGGACAAGACTTGTGGCTGCATGGCTTAGATGATGAAAAACGAGCAAAGGAGTGTGGAAAATGGTGGAAGATGGTTATGACAGCACTGGATCAGCATCGTGCTGGAGCAAATGGCAGCTTATCAAGCCAGGGTACGATTAGATCATACGGACCCAAATGGAGCAAGTGTTACACATGCTGGGTTGCCTTTGTCAGAAGAGGTTCAGGATTATTTAAGAAAGGAGAAGGCTGCGTGTGTAAAAGGACTAGGTGGCAGAGTTGAATTACAATCTGTAACGCAGGACTCTGGTGAGGAGCCTTCCCCGTCTCTTTTAGCTGAGCAAATTGTACAGGAGGAGAAAGTAGGTGAGGGAGAGGAGACAAACAGGGCGGTAGATCCTGGAGGTGGTGTTAAAGATCATGCAAGAAAGCACACAGAGTATTGGCGAAGGGTTGCAGAGCACTTAAACACCGAAGGAGATCAGGAAGGGCTTAGCCGGCTGGCTGCTTCACATCAAGCTTTTCCAGTAATGTATACACAGGTCCCTGGGGAGCAAAATGTTGTTCAGGCTGATGTAACTCAATTGCCATGGAAATTGTTATCTCAATTAAGACAGACTGCGAGTCAGTTTGGGGTTCAATCTGAACCAGCTAGACAGATGATTGATTTTATTTATATGAACTATAATATGTTGCCTAGAGATTCTTATAATGTTATGAAGCTGATCCTAACAGCATCTCAATTTATGACATTTTTGAATGAGTGGGAACACCTAGCTAGACAATCAGCTGGAGTACAAAGACAGCAAAACGATCCATTATTTGGTGTAACAGTAGATCAGTTGTGTGGAACGGGACAGTATGAGAGACCAGAGTTACAGGCACTTTTACAGCCGCCTGTTTTGCAAGCATCAGCCCAGATAGTAAGGAGGGCTTTTGACAAGCAGAAGGATGGAAATGCAAATCCTCACTATATGGGAATTAAGCAAGGTAGACAGGAACCTCTTGGTGAATTTGTAGATAAGTTGCTTGCCGCACTTAGAGCAGCAAGCGTAGGAGAAGGTATCCGAGAGGCAATTTTAAGGCAGTGTTTAATGCAGAATGGGAACCAGCAGACGCAGCAGCTTATTACATCAGCAGATCCTAGATGGACGGTAGCCGAATTGTTGCAGAGGGCTCAGGACTTGCCAAGCAATCCGATGGCCATGTTGACGGAGGTGATTGATAAGGGATTACAAAAACAGGCTGAGGTGTTGTCAATGACAATGACAAAACAGCTTGAGCATAGTCAACAGGTTATGGCAGCCTTAGTACCTTTGCGCACAAACTCGAAAGGGCAAGGCCGACCCTATAAGCAGACATCAGACGAAATACAGTGTCATCGAAAAGCGTAAGGCGGAGATATCGTCTAAAGTAATGCCTGGACTTTTGGCCCATAGATCCACTTTAGGGCATTTCCCTAGCGGAGATAGTTACTTTGATGAAGCTTGTTGGAGAGAATACAGGAACAAGTTGTGGGACTTGGTTATAGATGGTGATAAAACTGCTATAAAGCTGCAAAAGTCGTGGCGAGAATGCATGAACTGTGTTAAAACCTATGAACTGAAACAGCGAATGGCTGCTGCAGTTAGAGCAACTTTGTCAGGACGAGATGCAGCGCCAGGTGTATCTGAGTTGCAGCTGAAAGATGTGTCTGAGAACTGTCGACCGATCGACCGGGGCCGCCCCCGATACATCTTGCGGCGACCACACCGCGTTTACCAGCCGTCACCACTGCCGTTTGCACACAGCGGGGAAAAAGCTGGAAAAAGGCAGCTCAGTGTGTTCGACTCCTTTTTATCAACACCTTCCTCTGACATCGCCAGCGACGGCACGGATTCGGAAGACAACACCGGCAGCGAGGAATTCAAACAGCGCCGTCTTTGTTTTATGGCCCCTCTTAGAAAAAATGGAGCGCTTGGAGGCTCGCGGTTACAGCGTTCCTGCCACAGCACTCCTCCCGCGAGCCCTCCCAGCCCCCGCGGATACCGACAGCTCTGACCAAGGCGGTACCGGCTGACGCACCACCGACACCGACAGCGCCGACAGTAGCAGCGGAGCAGCTGCCACGGCAGCAGCCCCCACCCCTTTCCCCCGCAGCAGCTTTAGCCGCACTACTCTGTTTTGATTTAAAGCAACAGTACTCATTTTGTCATTTCTGGTTGTAACGTCTTTCAGAGATTTGTTATTTAGAGTTTTGTTAAGTTTTTCTAATAAGCATAATGAATAAGTAAGCATTTGGTATTCATAAGTACTTAGTGCATAGTAATTGCAGTAAGGTGTATGCACTTAGTTAAGAGTTCAAATTGTAAGATTTTCTTTTGGTTCGAACCTTCTTAGTTGTCTGCCTAGGCATTTCAAAGGAGCTCCATGTAGTATAGTTAAGGAATGTATAAACAGGTTTTAATTTTGGAAAGTGTTTTTTAGTTAACGTAACAGTTTTATTTCTTTTTAGACACTGATTTGATGGATTAATTTTAACATAGTTTTTTAAGGTTTTAAGGATTTTTTGGTATTAGCATAAGTTAAGGTTTGTAGTAAATAGGTACTAATTTTAATAACTATTCCTTCACTAATGTGCAGAAGAACCACGACTGAGAGGAAACAGCATTTCCCATGAAGTCGAACATCGATCACAATAACTGTTATGATAATCTGGGGTCAAGAGCATCAATCAAAAAAATATTTTGTCCTGAATGCTGAATTTGAAAATAGGCAGTTTGGGCTGGTAAATACAGAAAACCTATTTTGTGGTGAGGAAAAGGATTTAAATCCCCATGGAAAATTATTGAAAGGGATTGGCATAAGTGGGAAATAAAGACTAGAGAAATTTTAGTTGGGAAGTATCAGGAATAATTAAAAGGATTAGTAAAAGGAAAAGTAAGAGACATAAGATTTTGAAGGAAGAGGAATTGAAATAACAAAAGCACAATGGGAAATGGTAAACAAACTAACCAAGGAAGTAGAGAAGAGACTCCAAATGGAATTTTGAAGTGGGTTAAGGAGTTAAAAAATCTGTAGGGCTCCTGAAGAATGTAACTGCTGCCGAGAAGAAAATACTCCCGGCTGCTGGTTGCACCCCAGCAGGCCGAGGAGGCAGAGTTAACATATACTGGTGGAGCCTAATTTTGATCCTAACCCTATTTGCACATAAGGAGTCCAATCGAGATCAAAAACCACGTTCCCATGTGTGGAATCTTGATCAGACTGGAGAGAAAAGACTTGAACTTGAAAAAGCAATGGTAAATTTTTCTGCTACAGTTGAAATCATAGTAAATGCAAGCATAGATGTAATAAAAGTGCAGCAAATTGAAATCAATAGTCTCTCGAAAATATCTACTCAGAATAGATTAGCTTTGGATTTTTTATATGTTAAGGAAGGGGGTGTATGTGTAGTCATAAATGTAAGTTGTTATAGTTATGTTAATCTAGATAAACGAGTGAAAACAGATTTACAGGCGATTGTAAACCACAATCAGATATTACATCAGATTTCTTTAGACGATACTTCTTGTGGATTTAAAGAAATATGGGATAAATTAACTTTCTGGTTACCAAATCTAAATTGGCTTAAACATTTGTTTGTAATATTGTTGGAATAATTGTAATATTGCTATGCATAATACTCTGCAATTGTTGTTACAAAATACTAAGACCTTTAAGTAAGATTGCTCATGTCAACAAGTTACAAGTAGAGAATTATGATCAGAATGTGATCAGAACAGATGAACTTAATTATGATCCAATTAAGAAGGTTCTGAAATATCTGGAAATTTTAACACAAATCAATGGTGACAAAAAAAAAAAAGGGGGGGAATTGTGATGAATATACTGGTGATTTGTGTTAAAATTGTAAGACTTAGAGTGCACTGGGATTAAGGGTCAGGATCTTGTGAGGCCTGTTTAGAGGGTAAAGAGAAAGAAACCTATCTTGCAGACTTGCAAGGACACTGTCTGGTTAATTGGAGACATCACGGCTGAGAAGGAGCTGTCTTAAAGATAAACATTCAGAACTGGGAATTTGTTTTCTTCAGATAAGAAGCCTGCACAATTGGGCATGTGTGAAAGTGGATGCTTTGACCCTTACCACACTGAATGTAGGGAGAAGGGATTTATATGTTATCTCACCAGTTCGCTATAATTTTACACACCTAGAGGGAAAATCAAAATTCATAACAACACAACATGCATTTTCATTTTCGATTGAAAACATCAACAAATGGTACCAATAAGAGATCAGTATTACTAGGATGAGCAAAAACACATTATTATGGGTAATTTTTATATTGGGCAAGGCAATAAAGCTCTTTTGCTCTTGCTGATTGCCTGCAAGTTTTCTGTCTGTGAAGCTAGAGCCTGGCCAGATCTACCTTTACAGATTAAAGAAATCTTGCTACCATTAAACAAATTATGATTTTTGACCATCCTAGAGAAAATAAAGGTGCAACATAACAGGTAATAATGAATTGATTAAACTTTTTCAGACATGTCTGATAGGGATACCCAGACTTAATGTTAATATGTTTGTTAATTATAGTAGTAAGTTTTAAGGTTCTTAGGTATCATTGTACTCATTTTGATTATTGTTAAACTTGTTTATAATTGTATTATGCAAAGTGTTCAAAGAATAACTTCCAAGGCCTTACTTGCACAAAAGAAAAACGGGGGAATTGTTGTTGGGGTTTGTTTTGAGCAAGAGGGGACATGGGTCCCAGGAACGCCTGTGCAATTCAGGCCTTGAAGAATTCTCTGTTGATAATATAGTGGCGGAGTAGGAGATGTGAGAAAGTGCTGATTGCTTGGTATGCTGAAGTCCAGCTGCCCCTGAGATGGGAGGCAAGCAAGATAAGGAGGAGGCGAGATCTGGGAAAGAGAGCAATTAGGCCGGATAGAAGAATTCCAGAGAGTTGTGAAAACAATGATGTAACCTTTTAGAGAGCAACCAATAGTATGTTGCCAAGTGGGCATAATTATAGCAAACTGTATATAAGATGTGTCTGATGCTCAATAAAGTTGGAATCCGCTGATCAAATTGGTCGAATAAGCGGCCCCCTTCTTGCAGTATTAACCTGTACTGGTGCATGGGGTTATTTCTCACTAAATGCAGGACCCTGCACTTGCCCTTGTTGGAACTTCATTAGGCTCCTCTCTGCCCAACAATCCAGCCTGTCCAGGACTTGCTGAACAACAGCATGTTCTTCTGGTGTGTGAACCACTCCTCCCAGTTCTGTATTATCAGTTTCAAATGCTTATCCTCAGAGTGATCTCAGATGTAGCCCTCTCTGCTTTTTATCTTTTCCATGAATCTCACATTCTTCTCCCATTTTTAATTATATGTGCAGGAAGTAGTTTTTCTACTTACCCCTCCCTAGAGTACTCCTGGTTTCAAGACCATCTGCTAGAGGATGTAGGCTTGAATTCCCTTAAGCTGAGTGAGGAGTAAACTCGTGCCTCCCACTTCCTGTGTGGTGTTTTCAAATCTAGATGACTAGAAGGAGAGTATGGACACTGCCTCCTATGGCTCTTTTTCGAGGCCTCTTTTTCATGCAGATCCTCCAAAAGTACATAAAGGCTCCTGCACACTGAGTTCTGGTTAGATTCCAGGCTCCAGCTCCTGGATGTGTAATTCAGGATGCATTTAGTACATGCTGATGTGATTGGGCAAGTTTTCTTCTGTGGAAAGGTTTTCCAGACAGACTCTGTGTTTTGGGTTGCCAGTTTGAGGTTGGTGACTCCATATACTCTACTGGGAGGCCAAGGAGTGACGCCTTAGTAAAGAGGCATTGTAGTGCCTAACATGGAAATGCCCAAAGCCTTCATTGCATCAAAAGCTAAATCCCTATTTCAATAAAGAAACAAACCTGCTTAGCAAATGCTAAAAACAGAACTTGACTATCTCAATCTATTAACTGGTAAAAAGAAATCCAAACTGAAGCAAAGGCATGTGTACAAATTCTGTTTGCCCTTGGAAACCAAGTCAAAGGAATAATTGGCAAAAGAATAACTCTACTTGATCAAAACAGGCACTGTTAAGCAACATGGGGAGGATGTTAATCGTACCCTGTTAATGTATACAGTTGTGCAGTAGCTGATGTAAATTCTGTCCGCAAATAAAAAAGAATATTTGTAAATAACTGTGGTAAAATTTAAAGCGATGAAAAAATAAATTATTCACATGAAAGCTGTAACTCTCAGAGTGTTCTACACTGATTATCACTGTTCATGAGTGGCCTCTGCTGTTCTGCTTTATGATGTCCATTCCACTGTCTGCTCCATAGATGTGTTACCTTTCACTCTCACAAAGGTTGAGAGTGGTGCTGGGGTGATTTGCTTTGTTGCCTGGATTGGCATGTAGTGCTTTCTATTTGAATGAACCCAGAAGATTTAGAGATAATTGTGTCTTTGGGCTTTTTTATCTCAGTGGCATTGCTCCTGGGAAACTTAAGAAGAGCAAGAAAGGGAAATAGTGGTACTGTTGAGCAGTTGTAGTAACAAGCATTTAATGAATTTACTGGTCTTTTGTGTGTGTCTGCTGTTACTCTGCACAACAGATTCACACTGGATTTAACAACATCTCTGTGTATCTATCACCAGTATGAGCCTGAGTACTATTGTAGCAAAATATGTTTTTATTTAAGTATATTTACTGCCTCAACTTCTACTCTGAAATAATTCAATGCAAATTTATAATAGTTCCATGCATTTAGTAGATTACTGGAATTATTCTGACTTCACATTACTACTTCTAAAAGCAGAAACTGACACACAAGCTCAGTAAAATTGTGCACTCACAATACAGAATTTGTCTTGGCCTGCTGAATGCTGAGAGCTGAATCCATTAGTATGAGGGATCAGCAAGATGTAACTTTCATATATTATAGAATCATAGAATGGTCCGGGACAGAAGGGACTTCCAAAGGTCATCTAGTCCTGCCTCCCTGCAGTCAGCAAGAACATCCTCAACTAGACCAGGCTGCCCAAGGCCTCACCAAGTCTTACCTTGAATATCTCCAGGGAAGGGGCCTCAACCACCTCCCTGGGCAACCTGTTCCAGTGCTCCACCACCCTCATAGTGAAGAACTTGTTCCTGATATCCAATTTATATCTGCCCTTCTCTAGTTTGAAGTCATTGCCACTCATCCTGTCACCACAGGCCCTTGTAAACAGTCTCTCCCTATCCTTCCTCTAGGCCCCCTTCAGGTACTGGAAGGCTGCTATTAGGTCTCCCTGAAGCCTCCTTTTATCCAGGCTGAACAACCCCAGCTCCTTCAGCCTTTCCTCATAGCAGAGGTGCTCCAACCCCCTGATCATTTTTGTGGCCCTCCTCTGTACCCTCTCCATCAGGTCCATGTCCTTCCTATATTAAGGGCTCAAGACCCGTACACAGTACTCCAGGTGATGTCTCACCAGAGCAAAGTATTGCTGGATGGGAAGAAATGGGAGTGTGGGGCAGAGATACAGGAGGGAAGAGAAGAACTGGAAGTTAAAAATACCTATTGTATGTCCTGCTTAAATAAATAGTGGGGAAGGGAAAACAGAGTTGGTACTTGAGACGGTGATGATTACAGGGCAAACTTTCAAGTATTCTTTAAACAGCCTACCCAAGTCTTTTAACAGTTATGTTATTAGTCTTACCATTTTGTACCAGCAGTACATCTCAAACATACACAGTGTTCAATAAGTTACATTTTGCAGGAATCTTGTGCTTTGCTTTTAAGTTTTACTGAAATCATAAATTAACCATGTTGATGCTGCCACTTACAACAGGTTAACTAATACAAATGCTCTACTGTCCTAAGTTCAGGTGAACTATATGTGTAATTGGTGTATTAACAGTTTCATTTTTGAGGTATATACAGGTAAAGCTTTTTATGTACTCAAATTTATGCTATAATTAAATAAATACATACAAAAAGTTTATGCCCCTCCCCTTAGAGATTTCTGGGCAATTGGTGTTTTTTTCTTTGTCATCCATCCAATCAGTAAATAGTGTTGTATTTCTTATTACAAAGACAAAATTACCTGGATTATCATAAAGGTAAAATGTTTGGGAAATGTTTCTAAGAGTAAGCAAAAGGGAGTATTTTCATTTCACAGTGCCCTGGGTATTTGGAAAATGAAATAGTCTGTAGTGAAAGCACTTTTGTAAGTGCAGATTAGCATAAACTCCAGTTAATTTTTATTTACATTAAGTGCATTATTTATTTATAAAAGTTACCTGTAGGTTTTCCTAGGATACTCTACTGTCTTATGTCACGTGTCTCATTTTTGGTTGAAGTAGATTTACAGCAGTGTAAGTAAAAGTGGAATCAAACTCAACTTGAATTTTGTACTTTGTCTCCTACTTATTTTTCATCAGATAATTTTCATGAAATGAAGTCATATAACCCATCTGTAAACTCCAAGATTCATAGAGTCTAGGTGGGGTTGGACTTGGTGTTATTTACATTATTTTCCCAGCTGGCCCAACACACAAGCTCTACCTGTTTCAGCTTTCTTACATTTTCTTCAGGTCAGCCAAATTTTGCTGCTGGTTAAAGATGGATAAATCTGGAATAACTCAGTCAAACCTCTTCAACTGATAGAGAAATGTGCTGGGTTGAGGCAGCCCCCTTCCCCACCCCTGGCAACAATAAACACTCAGACAAACGGATTGCAAAAGTGATGGAAAGTTTAAATAGAAAGCAGTGAACTTTTACAGAAAAGCAAAAGCACAGTGACAAAGAAAGATCCCAAAGCAGACCCAGAGAGATCCCATCCCCACCTGAGGGTACACCCAAGACCCCCAGGGCTCCTTCTTCCCCCTCCCACTGCTAGGCTAGTCTCAGCTGGCCAGATCTGAGACTGCCCATCCCCCCGTGGCCTTGGGCCTAGCCAGGCCCAAAGCCAGGAGACATCTCCCCCAGTTACCGGCTGACGGAGGAGGAAGAAAAGAGAGAAAGTGCTAGACTCCGCACTAGATCTTATAGTGGTGCAAAGGATTGTGGTAGGAAATACTACATAATTTCCTGTGTCCACCCCTCTGGGTTGGATTTCTGGACACAGGAAGTAAACATTGCAGGGGGGCACCCAGCTCAAACTGCAACAAAAACTTTCTCTGTTCAGCCTGAGAGTTCTGAGTCTGTTGTAGGCCCTGCATGCCTAGGGACCTCCATTGGAAAAGAGAATTCAAAGCTCTGATAGAACAAGATTCAGACAATCACTAACCTGAATGTATGTTTCTTTTTAACTTCAGTAGAACATAAAAGCCTTAACTATAATTTTTCTCTGTGCTGTAAACTTGATGTGAGGAAGCTTGATGCTGCTTCATGTCAATTACTTACTCTGCTTAGTTCATTGAACTTCTTGCTCCATCTTCAAGTGTATCCACAGTCTGGTTGTGTGGCTAGGTCCAATAACTTGTGCCATGTCACAAAATTAATTTTCCAGTTCTGAAATACTGAAACTACCAGCTGTAGCACAAAGGATTCACATTTCAGTTCCTTTTGATTTGGGTATGGAGGATCTCCTGTTGTCATCTGTTTGCAGGTACAATGCATATTTGTAGCATCACCTGTGTCAATGAATTTGACTTCAAAAATCACAAAGGATATAATGAAAACATCCAGGTTCAGATGATGTTGACTTGTACTCCCCTGAAGGCAGAGAAGTTTTGCTGGAAGGACGAGTCTGCCTCAGTTCCTAGACGATGCAAGGTAAGAAGTCACGTATACCTGGGAACTCCCATGTCACACCAAATAATTACCAGGTGTGCAAAGTGTCATTGGCCATGAGTTTACAACCCATGGACAAATGTATTTGTTGTGAGTGGGGACAGAGACAGTTCTAATTAGTAACAATTAATACTGGGACCTTGCCTAGAAACACACCCCATTCTTGTTTCAGGCTTATGTTGGCTAGGCACCTCTAACCAGAAGAGAAAGAATTCACAGTCTAAATAAAACTGTGGCTAAAAAGTAGGTCAGGGGAGCAATCAGCATTTGATACTCAGATGGGGCGGTACCTACAGGCTTCTTTTTTAAATGAGTGCGAGGAGCATCTGCATCTCATAAGTACCACTGTAAGCCATTGTTGGTGAGTAAGCTCAGCTGTGGAGGGCAAGGAGCACACTTTTATACAAGAATGACATCTGCTTTGCAGGGCACTCCAGTGCTAAGCAGTGACAGAAGTGAGCTGAATGAGCATTCTCTGAATAACAGCTATTCAGATGGCACTAGATGCCATTGAGACGGAGATTAGGGATGATCGGGTTGAGTGCCTGTGGGTAAGAATTAGAGGGAAGGCCAACAGGGCTGACATCCTGGTTGGAGCCTGTTATAGACCACCCAACCAGGAGGAGGATGTTGATGAGTCATTCTATAGGCAGCTTAAGGCTGTCTCAAGATCGCCTGACCTTGTTCTCATGGGTGACTTCAACTTGCCTGATATCTGCTGGGATCTTAACATAGCAGAGAAGTGGCAATCTAGGAGGTTCTTAGAATGCATGGAGGACAGCTTCTTATCCCAGGTGCTGCGAGAGCCTACCAGGGGCAAGGCTATGCTTGACCTCCTCTTCACCAATAGGGAAGGGCTGGTGGGTGATGTGGTGGTCGGAGGGTGCTTAGGGGCCAGTGACCACGAGATAATTGAATTCTCATTATTTGGTCAAGCTAAGAAGGGTAGCAAGAAGACCTCCACTCTGGATTTCCGGAGGGCAGACTTCAGGCTACTCAAGGAACTAATTCAGAGGGTTCCTTGGGATAAAGCCCTTAAAAACAAAGGGGTCCAGGAGAGCTGGTCCTACTTCAAGGAAGAACTGTTGAAGGCTCAGGGACAGGCTGTGCCAATGTGCCGGAAGATGAGCCGCCGGGGCAGACGGCCAGCCTGGATGGTTAAAGAACTTTTAATGGAACTAAGGGAAAAAAAGAGGGTGTATCACCTTTGGAAGAGAGGGGAGGCAACCCATGAAAAATTTAAGGATGTTGCTAGGTCTTGCAGGAAGAAAATTAGGGAGGCAAAAGCGCATTTGGAGCTTAGTCTGGCCTCTGCTGTGAAGGACAACAAAAAGTCCTTCTATAAATACATTAATAGTAAGAGGAAGGGCAGAGACAACCTCCACTCCTTGGTGGACAGGGAGGGGAACGTTGTGATAAGGGATGAGGAAAAGGCAGAGATACTTAACACCTTCTTTGCCTCAATTTTTACTAGCAGGACAGAATGTCTTCCTGACAGCTGGCCTGCAGAGATGGCAGAAGGAGCCAGGGAGCAGCATAGTTTTCCACTGTTCCAAAATGGGGTAGTTGGTGATCTGCTCAGCCGCCTGGATCCCCACAAGTCCATGGGACCAGATGGGATCCATCCTAGGGTGCTGAGAGAGCTGTCAGAGGAGCTGGCCAAGCCGCTCTCCATCATTTTTCAGCAGTCCTGGCTCACTGGCGAGGTTCCAGAGGACTGGAAGCTGGCCAACGTGGTGCCCATCCATAAGAAGGGCCGGTTGGATGAGCCAGGGAATTACAGGCCTGTCAGCCTGACCTCAGTGCCAGGCAAGATCATGGAACAGGTCATCCTGAGTGCAATAACACAACACTTACAGGATGGCCAAGGGATCAGGCTCAGCCAACATGGATTTAGGAAGGGCAGGTCCTGCCTGACCAACCTGATCTCCTTCTATGATCAGGTGACCCACCTGGTGGATGTGGGGAGGCCTGTGGATGTAGTTTACATGGACCTCAGCAAGGCCTTTGACACCGTCCCCCATAGCAAACTCCTGGCCAAGCTGTCAGCCCATGGCTTGGACAGCAGCACTCTGAGCTGGGTTAGGAACTGGCTGGAGGGCCGAGCCCAGAGAGTGGTGGTGAATGGTGCCACATCCAGCTGGCAGCCAGTCAGTAGTGGAGTCCCCCAGGGATCAGTGCTGGGCCCCATGCTCTTTAACATCTTTATTGATGATCTGGATGAGGGCATTGAGTCTATCATCAGTAAATTTGCTGATGACACCAAGCTGGGGACAGGAGTTGATCTGCTAGAGGGTAGAGAGGCTTTGCAGAGAGACCTCGACAGGCTGGACAGATGGGCAGAATCCAACGGCATGAGATTTAACACATCCAAGTGCCGGGTTCTGCACATTGGCCACAACAACCCCATGCAGTGCTACAGGCTGGGGTCAGAGTGGCTGGAGAGCAGCCAGGCAGAGAGGGACCTGGGGGTGCTGGTTGATGGTAGGCTGAACATGAGCCTGCAGTGTGCCCAGGCAGCCAAGAGGGCCAATGGCATCCTGGCCTGCATTAAGAACAGTGTGGCCAGCAGGAGCAGGGAGGTCATTCTGCCCCTGTACACTGCACTGGTTAGGCCACACCTCGAGTACTGTGTCCAGTTCTGGGCCCCTCAGTTTAGGAAGGATGTTGACTTGCTGGAACGAGTCCAGAGAAGGGCAACGAAGTTAGTGAGGGGCTTGGAACACAAGCCCTATGAGGAGAGACTGAGGGAGCTGGGGCTGCTTAGCCTGGAGAGGAGGAGACTCTGGGGTGACCTTATTGCTCTCTACAACTACCTGAAGGGGGGTTGTAAACAGGCAGAGGTTGGTCTCTTCTCCCAGGCAGCCAGCACCAGAACAAGAGGACACAGTCTCAGGCTGCGCCAGGGGAAGTTCAGGCTGGAGGTCAGGAGGAAGTTTTACACGGAGAGAGTGATTGCCCATTGGAATGGGCTGCCTGGGGAGGTGGTGGAGTCGCCGTCACTGGAGGTGTTCAGGAGGAGACTTGACAGGGTGCTTGGTTACATGGGTTAGTTGATTGGGTGGTGTTGGGTGATAGGTTGGACGCGATGATCTTGAAGGTCTCTTCCAACCTGGTTTATTCTATTCTATTCTATCTTGAGGTGCAGTCCTTGGGAAGGAGAAAGGAAACCAAATATGCCTGGCAGTCTTACACCATGCCCTTCTCTGCTGTGCTGTCTCTGTGTGCTGTCAATACAAAGTCCTGATGAAGTCCCCAATGAGCAGCTGATGCATGGAGAGTTTTGAAGGTGATGTGTTTTTCTCCTCTCCTGATTTTGGTTTTTTTTACCTTTCCATTTCATCTCCTCCTATTTCCCCCCTCTTCTCTTGCTCTCTTTTTTCTTTATAGGTTGTCTGTATTTCTCTTTCTGTTTGAGCTTTCCAATAGGTTGTACAAGGGGGTCTGTGAATTTGGAAAAATTACTTTTTGGAAAGAAATGAAAATCCTTTTCATTTCCTCAGAAAGCAGACTTTCCTCCCTTAGCCTGCTGATTTTTTCTCTTAATAAAGCCCTAGGTTTCTAGATGATGTGTTGAAGACAATCCATCTGCTTCTTGGCAGAATGGTGCAGTAACCTATGAGCTGTTTGGTTCCTAAGGAAGTAAATAAAGTTGTGAGCGATTAAATTAGTTATAATGCAGACTTAAGGCAAGAGTTCTGCTCTTTTTGTTAAGCTTATCTGTGCTTTTGGCTGTGGCTGCAAGAGAAAGTGACTGCAGCGTTAACCAGGCAGAGGAGGTCTTTCAGGAATGAAGCAAGAGCAGAGACTGCTGCAGAATTAAGTTAATTCCCACACTGTTAGAAACGATTATCTCAGTAGTCAGGGCCTAATTTATTGACAGCTTGTTAATGCATTGCAGATTAAGCTGGGTTTTATTCCTCTCTCTTTTTCTTTCTCCCTCTGCTGCTTTGCAGTTATTTGCACATGTGAAAAATCATTCCCAAGTTTGTGACTAGAAAATTAGTAGCAATTTTTACCCATTCTGCATGGTGACCCATCTGGTGGATGTGGGGAGGCCTGTGGATGTGGTCTACCTGGACTTCAGCAAGGCCTTTGACACCGTCCCCCACAGCAAACTGCTGGCTAAGCTGTCAGCCCGTGGATTGGACCATTACACTATGTGCTGGGTTAGGAACTGGCTGGAGGGCCAGGCCCAGAGAGTGGTAGTGAACGGTGCCACATCCAGCTGGCGGCCAGTCACCAGTGGTGTCCCCCAGGGATCAGTGCTGGGCCCTGTCCTCTTCAACATATTCATCGATGATCTGGATGAAGGGGTAGAGTCAGTCATCAGCAAGTTTGCAGATGACACAAAGTTAGGGGCAGATGTTAGTCAGTTAGAGGGTAGAAAGGCTCTGCAGAGGGACCTCGACCGACTGGACAGATGGGCAGAGTCCAATGGGATGGCATTCAACAAGTCCAAGTGCTGAGTGCTGCACTTTGGCTACGGCAATCCCATGCAGAGCTACAGGCTGGGGTCGGAGTGGCTGGAGAGCTCCCAAACAGAGAGGGACCTGGGTGTGCTGATCGACAGCCACCTGAATATGAGCCAACAGTGTGCCCAGGTGGCCAGGAGGGCCAATAGCATCCTGGCCTGCATTAGGAATAGTGTGGCCAGCAGGAGCAGGGAGGTCATAGTGCCCCTGTACTCTGCTTTGGTTAGGCCGCACCTTGAGTACTGTGTCAAGTTCTGGGCCCCTCAGTTTAAGAAGGACATCGAAACACTTGAGCGTGTCCAGAGAAGATCAACAAGGCTGGTGAGAGGCCTTGAACACAAGCCCTATGAGGAGAGGCTGAGGGAGCTGGGATTGTTTAGCCTGGAGAAGAGGAGGCTCAGGGGTGACCTCATTGCCCTCTACAACTACCTGAAAGGTGGTTGTAGCCAGGAAGGGGTTGGCCTCATCTCCCAGGCAACCAGCACCAGAACAAGGGGACACAGTCTCAAGCTGCGCCAGGGGAGGTTTAGACTCGAGGTGAGGAGGAAGTTCTTCACCAAGCGAGTCATTCGTCATTGGAACGGGTTGCCCAGGGAGGTGGTTGAGTCATCGACCCTGGAGGCGTTCAAGGGGAGATTGGACGTGGCACTTGGTGCCATGGTCTAGGCATGGGGTCTGTGTTGATAGGTTGGACTCGATGATCTGTTGTGCATTGTTTTGAGCAAGAGGGGCCTTGGGTCCCAGGAACGCCTGTGCAATTCAGGCCTTGAAGAATTCTCTGTTGATAATATAGTGGCGCCGTAAGAGATGTGAGAAAGTGCTGATTGCTTGGTATGCTGAAGCCCAGCTGCCCCTGAGATGGGAGGCAAGCAAGATAAGGAGGAGGCGAGATCTGGGAAAGAGAGCAATTAGGCCGGATAGAAGAATTCCAGAGAGTTGTGAAAACAATGATGTAACCTTTTAGAGAGCAACCAATAGTATGTTGCCAAGTGGGCATAATTATAGCAAACTGTATATAAGATGTGTCTGATGCTCAATAAAGTTGGATTCCGCTGATCAAATTGGTCGAATAAGCGGCCCCTTCTTGCAGTAATGATCCTCGAGGTCCTTTCCAACCTAAGTGATACTGTGATACTGTGATACTATGTCTCTCCCATATTTTCCTAATAATATAAAATCATGCATCTTTATTAGGGAAATAAAAGCAAATAAAACAATTTTTGTCATCATTGTCTGTCTCTTTTTAGATCACAATAATGTTCTAGGCAGGCAGAGAGTCATCTTAAAAGATTATTTAAGCCATTAGGAGAACTCCTAATTACACAGGTCAATGAGAGATCTTCTGGACTGGGAGCAGTGATGTGTAGGAACTTCCATTAGAGAAACTGAACCTCTTCCCTTTGTGTTCTTTTTCTGGTTCTGTGCTCCTGTCTATCATTTGAAAGCAAATGCTGATTCTGATTATGTGACTTGGTAACATACCTCCTGGGAGGTGTAATTAAAAAATGATGTGTCAAAATACTAAAGGGGGGGGGGGGGGGGGAAATGAATCCCACCCTTTAATACATCCACACCTTCCTTCCGATGTCCTTGTTATATGCACTACTTCAATTGACAAAATGTTATATAAATGTAAATACTGGATATGTCCAGTTCTGATTTGCCTTTGACAGAGCTGGATTATAAAGGTATGATGACATTGATATATGTAATATTTGTGTGAAAAGCCCAACCCACCCAAGTTTTCATGCTATTACTCAGTGGACAGATGCAATAGTGGCAAGGAGCACCACCTGCCTTTGAACTCAACATACTCACTGTCAGTGCTACGTTAGAATTTTCAAGCAGGTTGTTTGTTTATAGGTGTATCTCAGTATATGCCTATAACGTTCTTTTATTCCAGTTTAGAAAGCAGCATTGTGCCTCCAGCCGAGGAGAGGGAGCTGCTTACCTGATACTTGTTGCTGTAAGCAAGGTCTGTAAGGACATGGGAAAGAGAATTTGTTCTGGCTCCCCACTGCTTTCCTGACCAGACTGCCTGGCTCAGTGCCAATAGAATGGAGTGAAGCTGTATATTCCCTCTCCCAAGAACAAGAGAGGTGCAGGGGCTCAGTTGTTGCTCCTTGGTAGGTCTCTGAGGAAAGTAGTTCCAGGCTTCCTCTGACTCAAATTACAAGGTTGCCCTTCATTCCCAAGAGCCAAGAAAATAGCTCAGCTTACATGTGGTAAAAGAAGTTATTTTTGAAGGGGGCAGTCTAAAAATCAGTATTTGCATTGGCTGCTTTTGGTATTGCTGCTGTATTTGAAGGAGCTGGCATGTACTATAGGTTTCTTCATCAGCCCCAGGGCTTCCTCACATACAGTTTAAATGAAGAGGGATCCAGGAAGTGTGTTAAAGGTTGGTTTTTTTTGTGGTTTGGTGGTGGGGTTTTTTGGGTGTGGTTGTTTTGGTTTGGTTTTTAACTTGCTCTGCTCTCTAAGGGCACTAAAAAATGCAAGTAAGCCCAGTCAATAGAGTGACTTCCACAGTGATACTACATTGCTGTGGCATGACTGATGGTAATGGAGGGAGATTATGTGGAGCAAACACAGGCTGGAGTGAAACATTCTCAGCAAGAAGAAATCTCAGGTGCAGTGAACCTGGGATTATCTGGGAAGCAGTTTGCTGTTAAAGTTTTTCTGATTCCTACATATGCTTGTACACACTCAGTGACTGTCGTGGGTTTGAGAGGAAGGCCCAGCCTTCTTCCCCCCACAAAGTGAAGGGAAAAAAAAAAAAAAAAAAACAAACCACAGCTAGCCACAGCCGAAGAAGCAAAGGAATGCTATATTCACAAGCAGTTTTAGGGAATTCAGGGTATATATACACAATTTACAGTATTTACAATATATACACAGAAATATACAGCAAAGTAATACAGGAATGAAATTCCCCTCCCCTTTCTGGAGGAGGGTTCCCCCCCCGTAACCCCTTCTCTCCCCTTTTTCCCCAGAGAGGGTTAGAAAGAGAGGAAAGGAGCAGTTGTTAATTAAAAGCAGTTATAAATTAGAGCAAAGTGTTAGTAGGCCACACTTATCTGTCCAAGGTCAGTCTGGCAGAGAGCCTAGAAGCGGACGAGCTGCGAAAAGAGAGGAGGGAAAGTGAACTGAGGAAAGTCTCGGCTGGACTCAAAACTTAAAGTTGCATTCTACCAATCTACCAATGAAATTTGTTTAGACCTGTCTTTTGTTTACAAAACATTCAGCCATAGTGTCCCATTCTTAAAGGCACAGCCTCAAGCGGTCACAGTGACTGACTATAACTCAGTGACTGAAAATAACTCATCCCATCAGATATTGGAAATAAATTATTTTTTTAGCATGAGTAAAGCACTCTTGGAATATTGGTTAATAATGTGGAGTGCATTGTTTTACTGTCTCAAATTTTTTAACTATGTTTGCTCCATGGGAATTTAGTATTCTTTTGTTATGGAGCTGAACAGAATAAAAAAGGTGGAATGAAACCCTTCCTACTTTTGTCCCTGTTTGTGAACTTTATCATCATCCTGTGCACCTGAATCCAGGACACTGCTGGGCACTGCACAGGCAGAGGGACTCCTGGTTTCTGTTGATGCACAGGTATCTGTGGAGGATGAACCAGGTGAGTTACTATACAGACATGGACAGTCTGTGAGTGGTGATAGTACTGCTGTGGCTATTCCTCCACCTTTACCTCTTGCCCATGCACTGAGATGAAAAAGTGGATTTTTTTTCTTGCAGGCTCTTATCTGCTCCCTTTATCTGAAATGACATTCAGTGCATTGCAGTCTGCACATAACTAAGGTTGAAGATGTTAAATTTTTAACTTTTTAACTTCAACTATTTAACATTTTTGGTCTGATATCTTTCTGTTAACTCTAATAGTCAAAAACACAGAACAGGTCATTAGAGTCCTTTGTGTGAATTCAAACAGATAGGATCACCTTTTATTTCCCCCTCTTCCTGAAAAAATCCTAAAAGGGTGAAATCTCTTTACAACATTGAAGTGTTTCTTCCTGTAGACTTAAGAGAATTTAGCATTCTGCCATTAAAAAACTATGCAAAATTAAATTTAATAAAGTCAAATTCCCTTGTAATAGACTTCATAGGTGCTGATAAGGGTATCAAAAACAATGTTAATTTATGCTTCCTGAAAAATCTGCTTATTGGGTCACTTTTGCCAATGTCTTTCCATGTGCAGTTGGAAGTATCTGAGATTGTAAAGATGTCTGAAATGCACTGCTTATCCCTCTCTCAAGACCTTTTAGATATTTTTGGTGGTGTAGTTTACTGAACAGTCAGTTCTTGCTTCTGCCAGCCAGCTGGTGATTGCCACAGCATCTCGGCTTTAAAATTTCAAAACTAAGTGTGGGACAACCCTCACTAATTCCCCTTGGCCATGTGGCAGCTCTGTCCTCATCAAAACTAGCTAGCAAGGGGGCTTTGCTGTATTTCAAGGGCACGGCCTGCTTACCCAATGAGAAGCTTCCTGCAGTCCTACATATAGCTTCCCTTTTCCTTTTGAAACTGGAAACATGGAGATCTGTAAGCTGTAAATCCTGTACAGATACTGTTTGTTAGCCCATGGGGCCAATTGCTGCTTCTGGGTGCTTAAGCATCCTGTGTAGCCTCTCACATTCACCACTGTAAGCTGTTTGGGAGGAGGGAAAACTGTTTAGGGGGTGTTACAGAAAGAATAGTTATTATCAGTTTCTCTTTATGTTCACTTGCCAGTTGGAGCTGGGCAACTGGCCTACATCTAAATTAAAGCCAAATATATCTAAGCTTCACTGGGTTCTTTTAACAGTGAGGAAGGCATTTTCCTTCAGGCAGGATGGGGCTGCTGGAGATGTGGAGCATAGCCTGTTGATCCAAGATAGCATTTGTAGATATTACTTTAGACTGATTATGGTTTCAGCAGAAACCCCAGTTAGGAAACCACACAGTGTGTAGGTAATTGGAAACAGAACCTGGCACGAGTATCTTCGAAAGTTTAGCATTTGTAAATAGGAAAGGCTTGTGGCGCTGCAGTAAAATGGTGGTTTCCCCAGTGTATTTCATGAAGGGAACAGAGACCTTATTGTTTTCTCTCTCCCCATATAGTTTTCTTTTTCTTTGTTTCTTTCTTTGATCTTAGAAAACTCTGGGACAGCTCCTTTAATTAAAGGGCAGTAGATGAAGATTTGTCTGCAGGGCAATGTTTGTGTTGACACACAAAGCTAAGCCTGCAGGCTTTGTTTTTGCTCCACCTTTTTATTCCACTTGGAAAAGCAAGGCACTTCTCAATGACATTTTTTTTTTTTAAGAATACAACATCCCTTGTTTTAAAGGATTTACTTTCCCACCCTGAGTTCGTATCTTGGCAGCCTACCTTGACATGACACTTTCATTTCTGTTGTATTCACTGCTGTTTTTATAGGCACAGAACCCTTGGTAATAGTTTGCATAATTATATACAAGAACTGTGAATTTCATTTCTATATCTGTTGTTAAGTAACTGGGAGTCCAGTAATTTCCTTAGCCCCTGTATTACTTCTTCATCTCACACTGTTGTTCTCTTTTCTTCTTCTACCCAACACTTCATGCTACTTGTGCCAGATGTGAGCAGAGTTGTAAGCAGCTGTATTTTCAGGAGAAATTATTGCTAATGTGTATGTTTTGGTTTTTTTTAATTTTCACATGGAAAGCTTCCCAGTAAAAGAAAGGATCATTTGATTCACCCTGCAAACCATGACTTCTCAAAAGTATCTATGCCTAAGCTCCTACTCATTTGGCATCTCCTAGGTGACAGTGACTGTAAGTACTCCAAGAGTTTTTAAGATAAAAAAATCCCATGGTTACAATCACTGGTTGAATTAAGATGATGATAATGGGGTTTGGTATCTAGCCCACAGAGCTCCAAGACACTGCTGGGATTACTAACCCACTGATTCATGTGAGACATCATTTAAAGCACTGTTGGGAATATTTTAGGTTATGATGTCTATGTAATCATTGCAAACATTAGTGAAACTGGATTTGAGATAGGAAGAAAGAGAGGAAAATTTTGTTAAAAATATCCCAAGATAAACAGTATTTCAAGTCTTTTGATGACTGTTCCTCCAACTGTTAAAAAAAATCAAATTCTTCCAGAAGTAAATTGTTTATTGTGGAAGGAAACAAAATTATTGCCTTGCTGCTAGTAGGTGGCACATAAATCTTAATGAAGTAAGCAAAAGACAGCCAAGATGTGCATAAGTGTGTGAATCTGTGGGTTGAGTGACAAACCATGAAGTGATACTGGCAGTGTAGAGGTGCTGAAATAGGCAGCGGGACAGTGATCTGTCATGGTAGATGAGACAGGACTGGAGCAAAAGCATCAAGGGAAGATAAGAACGATGCGCAGACAAGAGGCCTGTTCTCACACCCAGCCTTTCCTTTCCTTCACTGGCATTGCTGACTGCTACTCTACTAATTCCTAGCATAAACAAAGTGGAAGCTTGAGAGTAGAGTGACAGATGTCACAGGCTGTGCATGAGAGCTGTACTCAGTTCCTGCTCAAATGCCTCCCCCAGGTAATGTATTTGGATCGCTGTTACCCAATGTGCTCTCTTGAAATCCATTGTTGTGTCAGAAGAAAACACTGGTTGGATGTTGTAGTTTCAGATCAGGATATAGAAGAAAGACTGAAATGCTTACAGAAGTGTAAATGTTTTGGGGTTTACCATTTTTGAAGATTTGAAAGATTGTTTTGGATGCCCGGGTAGAGCAGCAGTGAACATTATCTAAATTTTAAACCACTGAAAGCATAATGTGCAGTCAGTCAGAAGTTGCGTGGGAGGAGGGTTTCAAACCTGTCCTACCTCTAACTCCAGTGAATCCACGGTGCTTAAATCCAGAGGTGCAGCAAGTTGCCAGATACCCCTGGTGCCACCAGGACCATCTCTCCAGCACCTTGAAATGAGCAGGGAGAGAGATTGAGAGGGGGAAGAACAGACTACAGTTTCCAAAGTTGTGATGAATGGCTCAATGTTTGAATGGAGACTAGTGATGAGTGGTATTTCTCAGAGGTTGGTACCAGGATCAGTGCTGTTTAACATTTTTGTTGGCAATAAGGACAGTGTGGTCAAGGCACCCTCAGCAGGTCTGCCAAAAACACCAAGCTGTGTGATGTGGTTGACATACTGGAGGGAAGGGATGCCATGCAGAAGGACCTTGATGTGCTTAAGAGGTAGGCCTATGTGAGCCTCATGAGGTCCAAGAAAGCCAAACAGTGTCCTACACGTGTATTTGGGCAATCCCAAACACAAACACAGGCTGAACAATAAGTGAATTTAGAGAAGCCCTGTGGAGAAGGACTTGGGGGATGTTGGTGGATGAAAAATTGAATATAACCTTGTAATGTATGCTTACAGCCCAGAAAGCCAGTCCCATCTTGGGCTGCATGAAGACAAGTGTGACTAGCATGTTGAGGGAGGCAGTTCTCCCCCTCTACTCCACTTGCATGAAACCCTGCTTAGAGTACTGTCTTGAGCTCTGGGGCCCTCAGTGTAGGAAAGATGTCAACCTGCTTGAGCAGGTCTAGAAGAGGGCCATGAAGATGATCAGAGGGTTGGAGCACCTCCCCTGTGAAGACAGACCGAATTTGGATTGTTTGTCCTGGGGAAGAGAAGGCTTCAGGGAAGTCTCATAGCAGCTTTCCAGTACTTAAAGGGGGCCTACAGGAAAGAGGAGTTTGGACTCACAATTCCATGATTATCAAGAACTGTAGTGATAGGGCAAGGGGTAATATTTTCACAAAACACAAAGAGAGTAGCTTTAGACTAAATAGTGGGAAGAAATTCTTTACTGTGTGGGTGGTGAGGAACTGTAACAAATTGGTCATAGATGTTGTGGATGCCTCCTCCAAGGAAGTGTTCAAGGCCAGGCTGATTTGGCCGTTGAGCAACCTTGTCTAGTGGGAGTGCGGAGTTGTTAGTGAGAATTCTGAAAAAACATATAGTGGGCCCAATCCAGCCAGTCCCCCAAGGTGAGGTGAAATACAAACTGACAGATCAGTTTGTGAGGAGGTAACTGCAGCTGCAGCTGAGTCAAATGGCCCCTATCTGCAGAGCCAGGGGCTATTTATTGAGAAGTTCATACATGGTATAATTCACTTAACCACAGCCTACCCCCCTTAAGCCCACTGTTTTATCTTATTTTAACAGATGTATTTTTCTTCAACTGCTTTTCCCATCTGCTTCAAAGATACACTTTGTTGTCTTTACTCCCATCCTTTCTCACACGATTTGAGGTACAACTAAATGTCTCATCACTTATCAGCCTCTGAGGCTCCCACATTATTAGAATAAACCTTTATTATTATTAGAATAAACCAAACCAGGTTGGAAGAGACCTTCAAGATCATCGTGTCCAACCCATCAACCAATCCAACCCACCCAAGCACCAAGCACCCCATCAAGTCTCCTTCTGAACACCTTCAATGACAGCGACTCCACCACCTCCCCGGGCAACCCATTCCATAGCGCAATCACTCTTTCTGTATAGAACTTCTTCCTAACATCCAACCTGAACCTCCCCTGGCGCAGCCTGAGACTGTGATGTGACATAGATGTGAAGGCCAGCTAAACATTCTGTAAGCTATTCCCTTTGGGTTCCCACATGGGAGGTGTCCTTACCTGTGACGGTGGGGTTGGAACTAGGAGATCTTTAAGGTCCTTTCCAATCTAGTCATTCTGTGATTCAATGATTATAGAGGCAACAGGGATGTGAAGTGGTGGCTCTCTGAAGCACTGTGGTCTTCATATGTGAGACAGCTGATTGCAGGAGTGGCCTGGTGTAGGTGTGAGTTAAACAGGCAGGAGGTTGTTCTCATACAATCAGTTCTGGTCAGGACAAAAGGTGCAGTACTGTAATTAAGACGATAATGTTTTCTGCCAGGATAAGCTGCATTTCATTTAGAGAAACTTTGTGGTAGAGCTAACAAGGAAAGCTGATAGGAGCAAAAACTTGTGGTTTAAGTCACCAAAAGGCTTGGATATGCCAATACTCCAGATTATTTTTAAAAGATTCTGAAGAATTTGCTAACAGCTGACAGGAACGTATGTCCCTTCTTAATTCTCCAGACTAGGCTAGAGAGTTATTTCCCTGTTAGGGTCCATCAGATGTTGCTTTATTTGATGCCATGTGTAGCAGTTTCATAGTTTCATAGTTTCATAGTTTCATTCAGGGTTGGAAGGGACCACAAGGATCATCTAGTTCCAACCCCCCTGCCATGGGCAGGGACACCCCACACTAGATCAGGCTGGACAGAGCCTCATCCAGCCTGCTCTTAAACACCCCCAGGGACGGGGCCTCGACCACCTCCCTGGACAACCCATTCCAGGGTTTCACCACTCTCATGGTGAAGAACCTCCTCCTCACATCTAGCCTGAATCTCCCCACCTCCAGCTTCATTCCATTCCCCCTAGTCCTATCACTACCTGATATCCTGAGAAGTCCTTCCCCAGCCTTCCTGTAGGCCCCCTTCAGATACTGGAAGGTGACAATTAGGTCTCCTCGGAGCCTTCTCTTCTGCAGACTGTACAGCCCCAACTCCTTCAGTCTGTCCTCATAGGAGAGGTGCTCCAGCCCTCTGATCATCCTCGTGGCCCTTCTCTGGACACGTTCCAGCACCTCCACATCCCTCTTGTAATAGGGGCTCCAGAACTGGACACAGTACTCCAGGTGGGGTCTCACCAGGGCTGAGTAGAGGGGGAGGATCACCGCCCTTGACCTGCTAGCCACACTTCTCCTGATGCAGCCCAGGATCTGATTGGCTTTGCGGGCTGCAAGTGCACACTGAGAGCTCATGTTGAGCTTTTTGTCCACCAGCACCCCCAAGTCTCTCTCCTCAGGGCTATCCTCCAGCCAGTCACTGCCCAGCCTGTATTTGTGCCTGGGATTGCCTCGACCCAGATGCAGGACCCTGCACTTGCTCTTATTGAACTTCATGAGGTTGGCCTGTGCCCACCTCTCCAGCCTGTCAAGGTCCCTCTGGATGGCCTCCCTTCCCTCCAGCGTGTCTGCTGCACCACACAGCTTGGTGTCATCAGCAAACTTGCTGAGGGTGCACTCAATGCCACTGTCCATGTCCCCCACAAAGATGTTGAATAAGACAGGTCCCAGGACTGATCCCTGAGGGACTCCGCTTGTCACTGGCCTCCACTGGGACATGGAGCCATTGACAGCCACTCTTTGGGTGCGGCCATCAAGCCAGTTCCTTATCCATCTAGTGGTCCACCAATCAAACCCATGTGTCACCAGTTTGGACACCAGGATGTGGTATGGGACAGTGTCGAAGGCTTTGCTCAGGTCCAGGTAAACGACATCAGTTGCTCGCCCCTCATCTATTAATTTTGTCACCTGCTCATAGAAGGCCACCAGGTTGGTCAGGCAGGATTTGCCCTTGGCAAAGCCATGCTGACTGTTCCCAATCACCTCTTCACTATTCTTTTGAGCGAGTAGTGACTCCAGGAGGATCTGTTCCATGATCTTTCCAGGCACAGAGGTGAGACTGACTGGCCTGTAGTTCCCTGGTTCCTCCTTCTTGCCCTTTTTGAAGATGGGGGCAATGTTTCCCCTTTTCCAGTCTGTGGGGACTTCACCAGACTGCCAGGACTTTTGAAATATAATAGAGAGGGGTTTAGCAACCTCATCTGCCAGTTCTCTCAGTACCCGTGGGTGTAACCCGTCGGGTCCCATGGACTTGAACACTTTCAGGTTCTTCAGATGATCACGAACCTGATCTGCACTTACAATGGGCAGTTCTTCCTCCCTGTCCCTGGCTTTGACTTCCATAACATCAGGAGTGTGGCTAGAGGCCCTTGCAGTGAAGACTGAGGTAAAGAAGTTATTAAGTACCTCAGCCTTTTCCTCATCACATGTGACCATGTCACCATTTTCCTTTCTGAGGGGGCCCACACCTTCCCTAGTCTTCTTCTTCCCATTAATATACCTGTAAAAGTTCTTAGTATTCCCTTTAATCTCCCTGGCTAGATTCAACTCAAACTCTGCTTTGGCTTTCCTGACCAGGACTCTTGCTGCTCGGGCAGCTTCCTTGTATTCCCCCTGTTCTACCTGTCCTTCCCTCCACTTCCTGTAGAGTTTCCTTTTAAGTAATAGTGTGTCCAGTAGCTCCTTGCCCATCCAGGCAGGCCTCCTAGCATTCTTACCTGCTTTTCTCTTTGTTGGTACACAGAGCTCCTGGACACAGAGGAGGTGGTCCTTGAATACTGACCAGCTGTCCTGGGTCCCTCTTCCCTCCAGGGCTTTGTCCCAGGACACTTTGGCTAGCAGATCCCTGAAGCGATCAAAATCTGCACGCCTAAAGTCTAGGGTCATGAGCTTGGAATACTTCCTCCTGATTGCCCTGAGGATGTTAAATTCAACTGCTTCATGGTCACTGCAGCCAAGGCCGTCTATGAGCCTCACATTGCTTACCAGCCCTTCCCTGTTGGTGAGAACAAGGTCCAGCATAGCACCATTTCTTGTTGGTTCCTCCACCATTTGGAGGAGGAAGTTGTCTTCTATGCAGTCCAGGAACATCCTGGATTGCTGGTGCCTTGCTGTGTTGTCCCTCCAGCAGATGTCCGGGTGGTTGAAATCACCCATGAGGACCAGGGCTTGTGACCTGGAAGCTGCTTCTATTTGCCTATGGAGGGCCTCATCTGCTTGGATCTGCTGGTCAGGTGGCCTGTAGGAGACCCCCACAGTAATATCTTCTTCCCCTGTCCTGCCTTTAATTTTGACCCATACACTCTCAACTAGCTTATCATCCCTCCCCAGTTGGAGCTCCACTGATTCCAACTGGCTATTGACATAGAGGGCAACACCTCCTCCTCTCCTTCCCTGCCTATCCTTCCTAAAGAGTTTATACCCATCTATGCCTACATCCCAGTCATGGGATTCATCCCACCAAGTTTCAGTAACAGCCACTATGTCGTGGCATCCCAGCAGCACAGTGGCACTTAACTCATCCTGTTTGTTGCCCAAGCTGCGCGCATTCGCATAGAAGCACTTCAGCTGGGCTGGCCCTGTCCTCCTCTTGTGCCAAATCCCCTCGGTTTCCACAGAATGTCCTGGTGGATCATTCGTGGCTTGCCTCAGGGTAGCAAGTTGAGAGCCCTTACCAGCTCTCCTTCTCTCTACTGCTGGTGAGCTGCCCCTCTGTTTGTCACCAGCCAGCAGTAGACTATTAACCCCATCCCCCTTCAAATCTAGTTTAAAGCCCTATCAATGAGCCCTGCCAATTCCTGCCCCAGGATTCTTATTCCACTCTGGGACAAGTGTGTCCCATGAGTTGTTTTCAGCTCAGGTGCCTTGAAAACCAATCCATGATTGTGGAACCCAAAGCCCTGTCGATGGCACCAGCCCCTGAGCCATGAATTGATCTGTCGGCCCTTCCTCAGTGTGTCCTCATCCATTGCTGACGTTAGAGGGATGGCAGAGAACACGACTTGAGCCCCTGATCCCTTTAGCATTTGCCCTAAGGTTCTGAAGTCTTTCTTAATGGATTGTGAGCCTCTCATTGTTACATCGTCACTGCCCACCTGAAAGACCAGCAGTGGGTAGTAGTCCGAAGGACTCACGAGGTTGGGAATTCTATCTACAACATCTTTTACTTGGGCACCAGGGAGGCAGCTGACCGCTCTATGAAATGGGTCTGGTCTGCATATTGGGCCCTCCGTTCCCCTCAGTAGGGAGTCTCCTATGACGATGACCCTGCGAGGTTTCTTTTCTGGGTAAGTTTTGATGGCTGGCCTGAGGCAACCTGTCATTGGTGCAGCTTCTGACCTGCTTGGGTCCTCGACCTTACCAATGACCTGTTCCTCCTGTAGAGCCTCATACCTGTTCTGTAACTGCACTGGAGGCAGCGTGCTGCTCACAGGAGCAGACTTCCTTTGTTTGCATTTCTTCCGTCGGGCAGAGACCTGTTCCCATTGGCCCTGCTCATGGGGGTTACTACAGGGAGGTTGAGAGGCTTGCTGCTGGGAAGGTATCAAACTCCCTGTTCCCCTAAGTGTTACTCCCTGTTCTGGTTTAGAAGAGATTACCCCCTGTTCTGGTTTAGAAGAGATTACATTATGGGAATCGTCAATTTTCTGCTTGCCATCTCTTCTATCTCTTAGCCTTTCTACCTCTTCTTTTAGTTTGACCACCATGCTCATCAGATCACTGACCTGCTCACACCTGAAACAGGAGCTGCTCCCTCCAGCCTCCATGTCGAGTGCCAGGTTCCAGCACTCACTGTAGCCACCTGCCTGAACATCTGCATGCTTGTGTGTGGTCTCTGTTTAGGTGCCCACTGTCCTTCTGATAGCCTTTGCTCTAGTGGTCACCATCTTGCAGTAACCACCCTCTCCACACGGCTTTTTTTTTTTTTTTTTTTTTTTTTTCCCCTGTCAGTGAGAAGGCGAGCTGCGCTTCTCAAGCTGCCTCCTCTCTCCTCAGCCACGCGCTGGGTTCTGTTTGGTTTGCGCGCGGTCTCCGCGGCAACCCCTCCCCCAGCTACGTCACTGCCCTCCGGCAGGTAGGCAATCCGAGCCCGCTGCCCCTCCTCCTCTCTTTGGAAAGTCCCAAGCCACCAGCCCCTTACCGCCTGAAAAGCAAGGGAATCAAAGCCAAAAGCCAAACTCCCAGAGCTGCGCTTCTCAAGCTGCCTCCTCTCTCCTCAGCCACGCGCTGGGTTCTGTTTGGTTTGCGCGCGGTCTCCGCGGCAACCCCTCCCCCAGCTACGTCACTGCCCTCCGGCAGGTAGGCAATCCGAGCCCGCTGCCCCTCCTCCTCTCTTTGGAAAGTCCCAAGCCACCAGCCCCTTACCGCCTGAAAAGCAAGGGAATCAAAGCCAAAAGCCAAACTCCCAGAGCTGCGCTTCTCAAGCTGCCTCCTCTCTCCTCAGCCACGCGCTGGGTTCAGTTTGCAGAGGAAAGACTGAGAAAGGCATAAAAAAAAACTTTTAGACTACTGGCTGTATCAATGGGATGTGGTGAAAAGACTTCTCTTTTCCCTAGGCAGAGCAAAGGGGTTTTCCCTTACTCACTCTGAAGCTGCGACAAGTTGCCTCTGACAGACAATACTAGTCTCTCACTGCAATTTGTGCATATCCTGACCCTAAAAGGAGATTCTGAGATGTCTGGCTGAATGAGAGATTGTAAATTGGATTTGGATGGCATATGGAGATAATGTAAATGTGGAGCTGTATGACTCATGTTTTCAGATGTGGTTAAGGGGACATTTGGGTTGTCAGGGCACTTAGTCTAAGTCTGCAGTGTGGTGGAGGTAAGTAGTTTGAATGTGCCTGGGAAAAAAGGCCAGTGCTGCTGAATTGGTTTGATAGAATCACTTAGGTTAGATAAGACCCTTAAGATGATCACAGTGATTGGTATGCCTACAGGAGTGGCAGTGAGCACAAAATGCGGGTTTGTCCCATACCTTGTCTCTCTCTGGTGCAGAAGTGCTCCAGCTCACTGGGATTTACAGCTGTATTAGCTTGCACTGGCTGCCTAAAATGACTATTTTCAGTGTGGGACTGCCTCTATTCCTTTAAAATCTGTGGTAGATGTACTGCTGTACTCTTTCTTAATAGTGTCTCTAGTACTTGGAATGGGTTGCCCAGGGAGGTGGTTGAGGCGCCGTCCCTGGAGGTGTTTAATACCAGGCTGGATGAGGCTCTGGCCAGCCTGATCTAGTGTGGGGTGTCCCTGCCCATGGCAGGGGGGTTGGAACTAGATGATCCTTGTGGTCCCTTCCAACCCTGACTGATACTATGATACCTCTCCTAGTGCCTTTTGTACTTTAAGAAGGTGTAGTAGTTTAAGGCTGTGCCTAAGAAAATTTTCCACAGATTGAGTAGAAAAGTAGTAAAATGTAAATAAATTACCATTGGATGTAAAAGGGAAAATAATGATAAGGTCTAAATAATCCCATTGGTATGAATAATGTGGAGGGTTTGAGAGAACGGCCTAGCCTTCTCTCCCTGACAAAGAGGAAGAAAAAAACCACAGCTAGCCAGCCGGAGGAGCAAAGGGAAAATGCTATATTTACAAGCAATTTTTGGGAAATGCAGGATATGTACACAATTTACAGTATTTACAACATATACACAGAAATATACAGCAAAGTAAAACAAAACACAATAATACAGGAACGAAATTCCCTCCTCCGGAGGAGGGTTCCCCCCCTCTACCCCCTTCTCTCCCCTTTTTCCCCAAAGAGGGTTAGAAAGAGAGAAAAAGAGCAGTTATTAATTAAAGCAAAGTGTTAGTAGGCCATAGTTGCTTATCTGCTCAAGGTCACTCTGGCAGGGAGCCCAGAAGTGGATGAGCTGGAAAGGGAGAAGGAAAGGAGCGAACTGACGAAAGTTCCAACTGAACTCAAAACTTAAACTTGCATTCTACCAATCCACCAATGAAATTAGTTTAGAATATCTGATTGTTTTTGTTAATATTCCAAAACATTCAGGAATAGTGTCTGTGACCGTTTGAGGCGGTGCCTTTAACAAAGGGACACTATGGCCAAATGTTTATAAACAAAGGACAGGTCTAAACTAATTTCATTGTTGGAGAGGCAGAAGCACTGCCTTAAGTTTTGATTCCCAGTGGGACTAGTCTCAGTTTTTCTTCCCCTCCTTCGGTGGCTTGCAGCTCACAGCTTTCTGGGCTTTCAGCCAAACTGACTGATAAGATAAGGCCTCTTCTAACACATAACCGCCTAACTGCTTTTAACATTTTTAACATTTGCTCTTTCTCTCTTTCTAACCCTCTCTGGGGAAAAGGGGGAGAGAAGGGGGGTACAGGGGTGGGGAACCCTCCTCAGCAGAGGAGGGAAATCTCATTTCTGTGTCACTTTGTTGTATATTTCTGTATATATATTGTAAATACTATAAATTCTGTATATATTTCCCTGCGTTTCCTAAACTGCTTTGTAAATATACAGCACACACTCCTTCGCTAATCCCGCTGTGTGGTTTTTTTTCCCTTTCAATTTTCTTCCCTTTATTTACGGGGGGGGAGAAGGCCCGGCCTTTCCCCCAACCCTCGACAGTGTCCCAGCACTGTCTCTTTCTTAAAGGCACAGCCTCAAATGGTCACAGTCCATCCCTTTTAAACAATTTCATTGGCTGTTCACACTGTCCATCCAATTCAAAACAATATTTACAGTTTCTAAGTAAAGTTCATAGTCCATTCCGGCTATACTCAGATGCAGATGATTCAGAAGTCCAAGAAAATCAGAAAATGAGAAAAATGGAAAACAGTTAATCTCTTCGCCGACAAAGCGAAGAAAAGGAAAACAGGGATTCTCAGGGTCTCTTAGTTGACTCAGGGCTCTCACGGTTCTCAGGGTTTGTGCACCATAGATTCCTCATAGATCCTTCCTTTGGACGCGATGTAGCTGCACAACAGTTTGAAATCAAACTCTTTCAGCTAAAGTTAAATTTCTTTGTGGTATACACTGAATTTCACCATTCTCTTGCATTACCCAATAAGTGTGACCCGGACCTTCAGCTGAATCCACCCCTCGGACAGGTTTAGCCTCTCCTGAGGGAGAAAATACCCAAACAGTTTTACCTAACAGATTCCTTTCTCTACCAACAGGAACTCTATCACCTTCTACTTTCTGAAGCAGATCTGAATGTGCAGGTCCAGCTTGATTCACTGAACCTCTGCTATTCACCAGCCAGGTTGCTTGTGCTAAATGTTTTTCCCAGTTTTTCAAAGATCCACCCCCCATGGCTTTAAGAGTGGTCTTCAACAAACCGTTGTAGCGTTCAATCTTCCCTGCAGCTGGTGCATAGTAAGGAATGTGGAATATCCACTCAATACCATGTTCTTTTGCCCAGTTCTTTACAAGGTTGTTCTTGAAATGAGTTCCGTTGTCTGACTCAATCCTCTCTGGAGTTCCGTGTCTCCACAGGATTTGTCTCTCCAGACCAAGAATGGTGTTGAGTGCAGTTGCATGTGGAATTAAGTTAGTTGTGTCACTCTTTCTCATTTTGGTTTCCTCGCTCTACCAGATACTAGCTGTTGCTTCTTCTAGCTTGCTGACCTTGACTGCATCCCTGTTGTGGCTATGTACTAACAAGCTACTCTCTGCTTTTTTCTTTCTTTTCCCCTTGTCTGGGATGGGGAGAGGGGGAAGCTGTTGGTAACTCCCTGGTTTTGTCCAGGGGGTTTCTTGTGTTGTTTATAAATTGCAAATATATGTAAATATAGTATATTTTGTACATATTCATTGCTTTTCATATTTCTAGATTGTGGTTTTTCTGGTAAATATAGCTTAATTTGCTTCCATCTGAGCTAGTCTGGCAATTTAGCTTTGGGGGTAGTTTCAACCCACCACAGAAGGTCAGAGACACATTGTCCCAGACCCTCCAGGCTGAAGGCAGTCTCATCTCTTTTTGTCACAAGTGTGAGGAAGATAAGAGATAAAGGGCATGAGAGATGGGACACAAGAAAGTGTTGGCCACTGCAGACAGGTTCAGACTCTGGCCTGTGCCCTGTGTCGTTCAGTTTATGCAGCAGTTTTAATGCAAAAGGCTCAGGGATGAAACCCAACATGCTTGATTTTCTCAGCTGTGGGTCACCATCACTGCAGGCAGTGCTGTCTCTTGCTGTCTCTCTGATTTCCTAGAGTTTGCATTCTTCTCAGCAGAGAAGCTTAATTGTTGCTGTGCAACTGTTTTGCTTAAAAAGTGAAGTAAAAATACAACAGCAACAACACAGTGTGATGAGCAGGATTAGACTTAATATTTAACTTTGCCATTCTACTTTTACTTCAGCTTTAATTCACCCCAGCTTCTCCATTGATTACCATGAGTTCCTCTGCCATTCCATACTGGTTCAGAATTGCGGTGAATTGAGCTCATCATTGGAAAGTTGGTGCAGTGATTAAAGAGCAGCTGTATCTATGATTTTCTTACGCAATTCTCAGACCTCTCCTCCTTTCATAGCAGATTCTCCTGCTCATGGGGATCGTAGTAAGCAATATCACTAAACTCTCAGGCTGGGCTTCTGCACACAGAATGCTTCCTTCTTGCTGACAACTTGCCTGCAAGGGATTTTGTGCTTCAGACCTTAGGGGAAAAAACAATTCAGAAAAAAACAGAAGAGAGAAATGTTCCTCATTCCCCTTTGTCTGTGTGTGAAAGTGAGCATGTGGGATTCTGCTGCCACACAAAAGGGCCTTTCTCTGTGCCAGTCCCCAGGCTGAGTTTCCTCACTATTCCCACTGTTCTTGCCTCTGGATGCCATTCAGGGGACAAATTGGGGTAACTAAATGTCCTCTGGTGTTCAAAGGGGTGTTGTGAAGAGGTTATTAAATTTATTAATATGAAATATGAATTATTAATATATTATGTTTATTAATTACCAAACTATTAATAACCGATGAATCACCAATTTATATACATGTTCTAGTACACGTTTGTGAAATACATTCCATAAGTGGCTTAGTGTTATGTTTAGAACTCAATTGGGCTAGTTACAGACTATTTCTATATTATATAATGCAGGGTGCAGTTCTGCTGCTTGGCCACTAGATGGTGAATCGGCGGGACGCGGGTGAGTTCTGGCCATATACAGCAGTATTACAATCTTTCTATGCGTCAGTGCTTACTCTGTTAGATGCGGATACTCTGAACTGAGTGCTAGTAGATGGAAAGCACGTGGAAGATACTCTGTAGCTGCTGTTTGTAGCAAGGTGGGGGTCCAGCAGACTACTGTTGCTGGACTGGTTCCTAGTCGAGTTGGACGGTGGCATTGGGTTACTGTCTCCTCTCTCCACAGCAGTGGAGAGGGAATAATGGAACCTGGGCTTAGCTGGGAAGCAGGTTCCCTTCAGGACTCGGTTGATTCCCTCCAGACAACAGGGGTCGGTCCTGGTTGGGGTCAGCCCGTGGGGTCAGCTCTTGGAGTCGGCTCACACGATGGGGAGGGGTGACGGTTGCCAGTAGGTGGGCTTGGAGGACATGGCAGCAGGCAAAGCTACGGGGTCGACCGGCTACGGCATTTTTCGGGGCTGATGTAGACAGCCTCGGGGAGAGAATGCGGCTGTGTTAGGCGGCGGATTCTCGTTTACTGAGCTTAAAGGAATAGCAGGACACTTGGAGTGGTCCCAGGTTTGGTGCAGTATAGGCACGAACAGTGCTTTGGTCTTCCCTGAGGTTCACAGGGCTCCAAGCAGCACATGTGGCAGCTCCTCTCCCGCTATGGCAGGGCTAGGCATATGTGGACTCAGTCTCAATCAAGTCCTTTCTCCCCAGCTACTGGGCAGATCTTACCCTCGGGGGCTGGTCCAGTCCTCCGGTGGCACGGTGGGCTCTCCCGGTCGGTACGACTGGCTGTGACGACGCTGGGCTTCTCAGGCACAGCAAAGGTCCTCCCTCTGGAGATTATCCTCGCGATTGCTTCTCACGATGCAGAGGTTTTCAGTATGTGCACATGGTTACTCTCAAAAGACGCAAAGTTAAACCTCCTTGCCTCCCCTCACCTTCCCCGCTGCTCTTAGAAAACAGATATGGAGCACTGGAAATTGAAGGTGAGGTGGTCCTGATGCCGGAGGACACACCATCTGGGGTTCTCCCTAAGGCTAAGCAGCCTAAGGTTAAATAGCCTAAGGCAAAGCAGCCTAAGGTCAGTCTTCTGCTGGCATCAGGACCTGTTCCCTCAAAAAAAGGAGGAGGGTAATTGTTATTGGTGATTCCCTTCTGAGGGGAATGGAGGGCCCTATATGTCGGCCTGACCCATCTCATAGGGAACTCTGTTGTCTGCCAGGAGCCCAAGTTAATGATGTTACCAGTAGGCTGCCTAGACTGGTGCAGCCCTCTGACTACTACCCTTTACTAGTTATGCAGTTAGGGAATGATGATGTTGCAACCAGAACTCCCAGGGCTATCAAAGATGACTTCAGGGCCCTGGGAGACCTGGTTGAGGGGTCAGGGGCACAAAAAATTTTTTCATCAATACCCTTAACTGCAGGAGGGAATACAGTAAGGAACAGGTCAGCAGCTATAGTTAACAAGTGGCTTAGAGGCTGGTGCAGTCAAAAGAATTTTGGTTTTTTTGATATTGGGAAACTTTCTACTGCACCAGGCCAGCTGGCAACAGATAGAGTACATCTGTCCCAGAGAAGGGGAAAGATCACTGTATATGAGAACGGACTGTCCCCCAAAGGTAAAAAGATCCTGGGTAGGGAATTGGCGGGTCTCATCGACAGGGCTTTAAACTAGTTTCGAAGGGGGAAGGGGCTGAAAAAAGTCCTCTCAGACAAGAGTCTGGGGGCGACAAGCTAGAGTCGGAGGTGAAACCAGCAGCCCAGCTGAAGTGCATGTACACTACTGCACGAAGCATGGGTAACAAACAGGAGGAGCTGGAAGCCTTGATGCAGCAGGAAAATTATGATGTAGTTGCCATCACAGAGACGTGGTGGGACGACTCACATGACCGGAGTGCTGCAATTGACGGTTACAAGCTCTTCAGGAGAGACAGGCGAGGAAGAAGGGGTGGAGGGGTGGCCCTTTACATCAGAAAGACACTAGATGCCATTGAGATGGAGATTAGGGACGATCGGGTTGAATGCTTGTGGATAAGAATTAGAGGGAAGACCAGCAGGGCAGACACCCTGGCTGGAGTCTGTTATAGACCACCCAACCAGGAGGAAGATGTTGACGAAGCATTCTATAGGCAGCATAGGGCTGTCTCAAGATCTCCGGACCTTGTTCTCATGGGCGACTTCAACCTGCCTGACATCTGCTGGGAACTCAACATGGCAGATAGGAGACAGTCTAGAAGGTTCTTAGAATGCATGGAGGACAGCTTCTTATCCCAGGTGCTGCGAGAGCCTACCAGGGGCAAGGCTATGCTTGACCTCCTCTTCACCAACAGGGAAGGACTGGTGGGCGATGTGGTGGTTGGAGGGTGTTTGGGGTCCAGTGACCACGAGATAATTGAATTCTCGGTTTTTGGTCAAGCCAAGAGGGGCAGCAAGAAGACCTCCACTCTGGACTTCCGGAGGGCAGACTTCGGGTTACTCAAGGAACTAATTCAGAGGGTTCCTTGGGATAAAGCCCTTAAAAACAAAGGGGTCCAGGAGAGCTGGACCTACTTCAAGGAAAAATTGTTGAAGGCTCAGGGACAGGCTGTGCCATTGTGCCGGAAGATGAGCCGCCAGGGCAGACGGCCAGCCTGGATGGTTCATGAACTTTTAATGGAACTGAGGGAAAAAAAGAGGGTGTATCACCTTTGGAAGAGAGGGGAGGCAACCCACAGAATGTTTAAGGATGTTGCTAGGTCTTGTAGGAAGAGAATTAGGGAGGCAAAAGCACACTTGGAGCTTAAACTGGCTCTACTGTGAAGGACAACAAAAAGTCCTTCTATAAATACATTAATAGCAAGAGGAAGGGAAAGGACAACCTCCACTCCTTGGTGGATACGGAGGGGAACATTGTAACAAAGGATGAGGAAAAGGCAGAGATACTTAATACCTTCTTTGCGTCAATTTTTACTAGAAGGGCAGAACGTCTTCCTGACAGCTGGCCTGCAGAGCTGGCAGAAGGAGCCAGGGAGCTGCACAGTTTCCCTATGTTCCATGAGGAGGTGGTTGGAACTCTCCTTAGCAGCTTGGATCCCCACAAGTCCATGGGACCAGATGGGATTCATCCTAGGGTGCTGAGAGAGCTGGCAGATGAGCTGGCCAAGCCACTCTCCATCATTTTCCAGCAGTCCTGGCTCACTGGCGAGGTCCCAGAGGACTGGAAGCTGGCCAACGTGGTGCCCATCCATAAGAAGGGCCGGTTGGATGAGCCAGGGAATTACAGGCCTGTCAGCCTGACCTCAGTGCCAGGCAAGATCATGGAACAGGTCATCCTGAGTGCAATAACACAACACTTAGAGGATGGCCAAGGGATCAGGCCTAGCCAGCATGGATTTAGGAAGGGCAGGTCCTGCCTGACCAACCTGATCTCCTTCTATGATCAGGTGACCCGCCTGGTGGATGTGGGGAGGCCTGTGGATGTAGTCTACCTGGACCTCAGCAAGGCCTTTGACACCGTCCCCCAGAGCAAACTGCTGGCCAAGCTGTCAGCCCATGGCTTGGACGGGAGCACACTGCGATGGGTTAGGAACTGGCTGGAGGGCCGAGCCCAGAGAGTGGTGGTGAATGGTGCCACATCCAGCTGGCAGCCAGTCACTAGTGGTGTGCCCCAAGGATCAGTGCTGGGCCCTGTGCTCTTTAACATCTTTATTGATGATCTGGATGAGGGCATTGAGTCCATCATCAGTAAATTTGCTGACGACACCAAGCTGGGGGCAAGAGTTGATCTGCTGGAGGGTAGAGAGGCTCTGCAGAGGGACCTCGACAGGCTGGACAGATGGGCAGAATCCAACGGCATGAGATTTAACACATCCAAGTGCCGGTTGTAGTGCTTTCTATTTGAATGAACCCAGAAGATTTAGAGATAATTGTGTCTTTGGGCTTTTTTATCTCAGTGGCATTGCTCCTGGGAAACTTAAGAAGAGCAAGAAAGGGAAATAGTGGTACTGTTGAGCAGTTGTAGTAACAAGCATTTAATGAATTTACTGGTCTTTTGTGTGTGTCTGCTGTTACTCTGCACAACAGATTCACACTGGATTTAACAACATCTCTGTGTATCTATCACCAGTATGAGCCTGAGTACTATTGTCAGGGCCACCCTAAGGTCTCGCCTTATATTTGAAATATAATAGAGAGGGGATTATTGTTGTCCAAATAATCCTGCTGCCACTCTCTCAAGGATCTCTTTAAGCTGAGAACCACCACTGTCGGCTCCTGTCCTAGCTGCATCTCTATCCTGTTTTGCTCTCACTAAGTCAGCTAGATCTTTAAAACAAATCTTCTCTTCCTCCTCAGCAGGAACTTTTCTAGTAGAGGGCCCCTCACCAGGATCAGTCTCCTGACTTCTCCTCCATTAGCTCCTGGATTAGCTTTGGTCTTTCCACTTCTAGTCTTTAAAACAGCCACTTTAACTGGAGCTGTGTTTGAATTTACAGCCACCTTAACAGAAGCTGACAGGTTCTGTGACAAATCAGCTGCTGGGGCAGTGGCTTCCGGTCCCACCGTGCAAGAAGACGGAAATGACCCTGCCCCATTAACGGCCAAAGAAGAAACGGGAGGAGGAGAAGGAGACGCCATGTTGGCTGCTGCCACCGCCCCTGGCAGCTTGCCAGAATCAGCGGCAAAACTGTTCAGAGCAGCTTTTCCAATTAACTTTTTAGCCTACTGTGACCGTTTGAGGCTGTCCCCTTAAGAAAGGGAATATTGTAGTCAGATGTTTGTAAATGAAAAGAAGGATCTAAACTAATTTCATTGGTAGATTGGGAGGAAGCACCTTCTGAACTGGGAGTGCAGCAGAGTTTCCTGGGAATTCCTGCACTTTTCTAGTCAGTTCTGTCTTCCCTCCTTCAGTGGCTTTGCAGCTCACAGCGTTCTGGGCTTTCGGACAAGGCTTGACCTTGAAACTGATAAACTGCAAGGCCTGTGTTAACTGCTTTCCAATTAACACATAACTGCTTCTAATTTTATTCTCTTCTCTTTCTAACCCGCTCTGGGGAAAGGGGGAGAGAAGGGGGAGCAGAGGTGGGGAACCCCCTCAGCAGAGGGGGGGAACTCTCATTTCTTTGCTACTTTGTTGTATATTTTCGTATATATTGTAAATATTGTATATTCTGTAAATTCCCCTGCATATCCTATATTGCTTTGTAAATATACAGCACCCATTGCTTTGCTAATTCAGCTGTGAGGTTTTTTTTTCCCTTTTCAACTTTCTTTCCCTTTACTTTACAGGGGGGAGGGAGGAGGCTTTTTGGCCTTACTCTTCCAACCCTATGACACCTTCTTTTTAACTGACACAGATTCTCCACACTCCTCACCACTAGACGTCTCTGGGACTGACCCAGAGCCACACCACTTTCTCTTTGATCTATTCTTAATAACAAAACACTTTTTCGACACCCTTCTCTCCCGACGCAAGGAAAACAGCAAATATGCAATCACCATCACCAGCAGCAGATTTACACACATCAAATAAATCACCTTTGGATCCCAGCCATCACCTAAAGTTACTCTTTCTCCTACTGGGATCTTAAACTCTTTTATCTCAGTCGGGAGAGTGCTAGAGGTCACATTCCTGTATCTCGCTGGCCAGAAGAAATTCACGCAGTGTGCATACAGAAGTCTGACTCAATACACACACCACAAATAAATTGTCTGCATCAAATATTTACCCACTTAATCCAGAATGAAACCCAAACAATATCTATAGACCAGAGCCCCAAAAATTGAAAAGAAAACATGCTCCAAAACCCACAGCACCTTCATGTTTTGCTAATCCGGCTATAAAGCAATAAATCAATAAATCAATAAAGAAATAAATCAAGCTAATTGTCTGCTGCATGTTGGGAAGTCAAGAAAAATGTGTCGGGTTGAGGGGAAGGCCTCAGCCTTCTCCCCCCCACAAAGTGAAGGGAAAAAAACTACAGCTAAGCACAGCCGGATGAGCAAGAGAACATGCTATATTTACAAAGCAGTTTAGGAAATGCAGGGGAATATATACACAATTTACAGTATTTACAATATATACACAGAAATATACAACAAAGTAATACAGGAACGAAATTCCCTCCTCTGCTGAGGAGGGTTTTCCCCCCTGTACCCCCTTCTCTCCCCCTTTTCCCCAGAGAGGGTTAGAAAGAGAGGAAAGGAATAATTGTTAATTAAAAGCAGTTATAATTAGAGCAAATGTGTTAGTGCCTCTCGGTTATCAGTTCCAAGGTCAGTCTGGCCGAAAGCCCAGAAGCTGCAAGATGCGAAAGGAGGGGGGAAAAGTGCAAGACTGAGACTAGTCTCTGCTGGACTCAGAGTTCAAAGCCGTAATCTACCAATCCACCAATTAAATGAGTTTAGACCTGTCTTTTGTTTATAAAACATTCGGCCATGGTGTCCCTTTCTTAATGGCATAGCCTCAAACGGTCACATAGGGATACCCAGATTTGATGTAAATATGTTTGTTAATTACAGTAGTAACAGTTGTAGTAATGAGAGTGAAATGGCAAATTGTAGTGCATTATTGATTAAGGGACTGACTCAGCAGTTACCGTATGATCCTGAAGAACTGCGATTATTGGGCTCTCAGCAGGTTGGCAATGCATCGAGAAACTGGACTCCAACGTGTATTGTGGTTGGAGGTATGTTTAAAGGACAGCAAGGTTTTGAGCAAGTGTTAGAAGGTTGGGGGAAAGTGCCGGTTGGGATACAAAGCAGCTCTCAGGGATGGACTGACGTTCATCCCAAAAGACCCTATAACATATATGGTGACTATTGTGGATGGAATGACAAAGCAACAATAAAAGGTCTCATCGGGCCAAAACTGTGGGGTGCATACGGAGCTCAAGATCTCAGTGCAGGGACTTCAACAATTAAGAACGAAAATATACCCCTTTTATGGAATAATCATATAGCAAAAGCATTGCCGCCAGGTATATTTTTTGATTTGTGGAGATCGTGCCTGGCAGGGAATTCCAGCTAACCCAGTGGGTGGTCCCTGTTATTTGGGGTCTTTATCCATAATAGCACCATCTCAGACTCCGTGGTTAAAACTTTTAAAGCAAATACAACAATGGAAAAAACACACAATTGAACAATTACCATCAAACTGTAATGACCAAGTGGAATTATGGGGGTATGCAATGGGAGCCTTTGTAAGTATAATTGTGCCAGGTGCCGCTGCTGGAAAAGCCTTGAGTGCAGTAGAAAAATTAGCGTGTTGGTCAGTAAAAAATGCAAATGTTACCACTCAGGTGTTAGAAGGGTTATTGTTAGATCAAAAATCATTGAAGCACGCATTACTGCAAAATTGTGCTGCAATTGATTTTTTGTTGTTGGCTCAAGGGCATGGATGCGAAGATTTTGATGGAATGTGTTGTTTTAACTTGTCGGATCATGGAGTGTCGATGCATGCTGAGATTAGGTGGCTAAAGAATCATACGCGTGCTGTTACAATTGTAAAAAGTCCCTTAGATGATTGGTTAAGATCAATGTTTGGGAATGTGTCACAGTGGGTTATACAATTGATAAAAGAAGCTTTAAGGTTTTTAGGTATTATTGTACTAATTTTGATTATTGTTAAACTTGTTTATAATTGTATTATGCAAAGTGTTCAAAGGAGAACCTCCAAGGCCTTACTTGCACAAAAGAAAAACGGGGGAATTGTTGGGGATTGTTTTGAGCAAGAGGGGACATGGGTCCCAGGAACACCTGTGCAATTCAGGCCTTGAAGAATTCTCTGTTGATAATATAGCAATGGAGTAGGAGATGTGGGAAAGTGCTGATTGCTTGGCATGCTGAAGTCCAGCTGCCCCTGAGAAGGGAGGCAAGCAAGATAAGGAGGAGGCGAGATCTGGGAAAAAGAGCAATTAGACTGAGTAGAACAATTCCACAGAGTTGTGAAAACAATGATGTAACCTTTTAGAGAGAAACCAATAGTATGTGTTAAATTGGAATAGAATTAACCATGCATAAAATAAGACTATAAATAATGAAGTTTGGAACAATAAAGTTGGATGATTACTATCACTCATATTGAGTGCTGTCGTCCCTGTCTCTGTTCTCGTCACTCTTCTAGGTCAGATCCTGGTGTCTGACGTCTAAAATCTGTGAACTGGTTCTCTTGTAGGCGAGATCCTGGGATCTGAGGTCTGAAATCCTTTGAACTAGTTCTCTTCTAGGCCCAGATCCTTCTGTCTGGGGTCTAAAAACCATTGCACTGGTTCTCTTCCAGGCCAGATCCTGGGATCTGACGTCTTAATTTCACTGAACTGGTTCTCTTCTTGGCCCGATATTGGTGTCTGAGGTCTAAAATCACTGATTTGGTTCTCTTCTAGGCCAGATCCTGGTGTCCGAGGTCTAAAATCACTGAACTGGTTCCCTTCTAGCCCTGAACCTGGTGTCTGAGGTGCAAAATCCCTTGAAGTAGTTTCATAGTTTCATAGTTTCATTCAGGGTTGGAAGGGACCACAAGGATCATCTAGTTCCAACCCCCCTGCCATGGGCAGGGACACCCCACACTAGATCAGGCTGGACAGAGCCTCATCCAGCCTGCTCTTAAACACCCCCAGGGACGGGGCCTCGACCACCTCCCTGGACAACCCATTCCAGGGTTTCACCACTCTCATGGTGAAGAACCTCCTCCTCACATCCAGCCTGAATCTCCCCACCTCCAGCTTCATTCCATTCCCCCTAGTCCTATCACTACCTGATATCCTGAGAAGTCCTTCCCCAGCCTTCCTGTAGGCCCCCTTCAGATACTGGAAGGCGACAATTAGGTCACCTCGGAGCCTTCTCTTCTGCAGACTGTACAGCCCCAACTCCTTCAGTCTGTCCTCATAGGAGAGGTGCTCCAGCCCTCTGATCATCCTCGTGGCCCTTCTCTGGACACGTTCCAGCACCTCCACATCCCTCTTGTAATAGGGGCTCCAGAACTGGACACAGTACTCCAGGTGGGGTCTCACCAGGGCTGAGTAGAGGGGGAGGATCACCTCCCTCGACCTGCTAGCCACACTTCTCCTGATGCAGCCCAGGATCTGATTGGCTTTGCAGGCTGCAAGTGCACACTGAGAGCTCATGTTGAGCTTTTTGTCCACCAGCACCCCCAAGTCTCTCTCCTCAGGGCTATCCTCCAGCCAGTCACTGCCTAGCCTGTATTTGTGCCTGGGATTGCCTCGACCCAGATGCAGGACCCTGCACTTGCTCTTATTGAACTTCATGAGGTTGGCTTGTGCCCACCTCTCCAGCCTGTCAAGGTCCCTCTGGATGGCCTCCCTTCCCTCCAGCGTGTCTGCTGCACCACACAGCTTGGTGTCATCAGCAAACTTGCTGAGGGTGCACTCAATGCCACTGTCCATGTCCCCCACAAAGATGTTGAATAAGACAGGTCCCAGGACTGATCCCTGAGGGACTCCGCTTGTCACTGGCCTCCACTGGGACATGGAGCCATTGACAGCCACTCTTTGGGTGCGGCCATCAAGCCAGTTCCTTGATGGTAGTTCTCTTCTAGGCCAGATCCAGGTGCCTGAGGTCTTAATTTCAATGAAATGGCTCTCTTCTAGGCCAGATTCTGGTGTCTGAGGTCGAAAAAACCATTGTACTGGTTCTCTTCTAGGCCAGATCCTGGCATCTGAGGTCTGAAATCCTTAGAACTAGTTCTCTTCTAGGCCAGATCCTGTGGTCTGAGGTCTGAAATCCCTTGAAGTGGTTCATTTCTAGGCCAGATCCTGGGGTCTGAGGTCTAAAATCATGGAACTGGTTCTCTTCTAGCCCTGATCCTGGCGTCTGAGATCTGAAATCCCTTGATTTGGTTCTCTTCTAAGCCAGATCCTGGTGTCGGATGTCATAATTTCAATGAATTGGTCCTCTTCTTGGCCACATCCTGGCATCTGAATGCTACAATCACTGAACTGGTGCTCTTCTATGCCAGATCCTGGTGTCTGAGGTCTAAAATCCCTCAAGTGGTTCTCTTCTAGGCCAGATCCTGGTGCCTGAGGTCTAAAATCCCTGAACTGGTTCTCTTCCAGGCCATATCCTGGTGTCTGAGGTCTGAAATCCCTTGAATTGGTTCTCTTCTAGGCCAGATCTTGGTGTCTGAGGTCTGAAATCCCTTGAATTGGTTCTCTTCTAGGCCAGATCTTGGTGTCTGAGGTCTAAAATCCCTGAATTGGCTCTCTTCTAGGACAGACCATGGTGTCTGAGGTCTTGTCACGGTCCGGAGACATTAAATGTCTTGGTCCGGAGACACAGCTCTTTTAAATATTCCCGTGTTGTGAAATTAGAGGCACAAACGAGGCCAAAGTATCAACAGCTGGACTATTTATTACATAAACAAAGTGGAAATAAGAAGGGGAGAGGGAGAAAATAGAGAGGGAGAGAGAGAGAATAGGGAAGGAATTAGAAGGAGAAAGTCGGAAAGAGATTATATTACCAACGGTCAGGGGTGGTGAGAGTCCAAGATGCGTTGTGTTGCCCCGTGATGTTCCAGCGTATGGTGCCGTCTTCTCTCTTCTTCTTTGACAGTGTCACTCAGGTCTTTTTATACAGTTTTTTAGTCCTCAGGCAAGTGTTGGTCCTTAGGTATGTCAGGTATTCCAGGGGCAAGGAATCCGTTCCCCCGGAAATCTTTCTGTGTATTGCTGTGTGTTTGGGCAAGATTTTGCATGGAGGCGGAGGGGACGGAGGCCCCCCCACATTCCTTACACATCAGGAAACAGGTGGTAAAAACCATTGTGTCACCCTGCCCAGGGTACTTGATGGGCGGAGATTGTCTTGCCCAGAAGGCGTGATGGCTGGGTCCTTGGGTCCATTGTTGTAGACCCGTGTTATCACGATGCAATCACAAGCTGATTTACATCCAGGATTGGTAGACAGAATTCTTTGCATCTTTCCAGTGGCTCTGCTATCAGTTTATCATGTTTGACTCACACTAAGAGAGACAAACTTGTCTTCCACACTGCCCTCTAAAATCAGTGAACTGGTTTCATTTTAGGCCAGATTCTGTTGTCTGAGGTCTAAAATCACTGAACAGGTTCTCTTCTATGCCAGATCCTGGGGTCTGAGGTCTGAAATCCCTTGAATTGGTTCTCTTCTAGGCCAGATCTTGGTGTCTGAGGTCTAAAATCACGGAACTGGTTCTCTTCTAGCCCAGACACTGGTGCCTCAGGTCTTAATTTCACTGAACGAGTTCTCACCTAGACCAGATTCTGGTGTCAGATGCCTAAAATCCCTGAATTGATTCCCTTCTAGGCCAGATCCTGGTGTCTGACGTCTAAAATCATCGAACTGGTTCTATTTTAGGCCTGATTCTGGGGTCTGAGGTCTGAAATCCCTTGAATTGGTTCTCTTGTAGCACAGATACTGGTGTCTGAGGTCTAAAATCTCTTGAATTGGTCCTGTTTTAGGCCAGATCCTGGTGTCTGACGCCTAAAATCCTTGAACTGGTTCTCTTCAAGCCCCAAACCTGGTGTCAGAGGTCTAAAATGACTGAACTGTTTCTCTTCTAGGGCAGATCTTGCTGTCTGAGGTCTAAAATCACAGAACTGCTTCTCTTCTAGCCCTGATCCTGGTGTCTGACGTCTGAAATTCCTTTAATTGTTTCTCTTCTAGGCCAGATCCGCCTGTCTGAGGTCTAAAATCACAGAACTGGTTGTCTTCTAGGCCAGATCCTGGTGTCTGAGGTATGAAATCCCTTGAATTGGTTCTCTTCTAGGCCAGATCCTGAAGCCTGAGGTGTAAAATCCCTCTGGGCAGCCTGGGTCTGTAGAGAAAGGGTGCTGAGGCTTTGGCTGGAGCTGTGGTCCTCTGGGGAGATGTTGGGTTGGTAGAGGAATGGTGCTGAGGCTCCTCTGGGCAGCCTGGGTCTGTAGAGAAAGGGTGCTGAGGCTTTGGCTGGAGAAGAGCTGTGGTCATCTGGGCAGCCTCTTTTCTCCAGAGCAGCATTGTCCTGGCTTTCCCTTCTCAGCGGCAGAAGTTTCCTGTGTTTTCCTTCATCTCTGTTTTTCTCCCCGTTTTTCTCCTCTGTTTCTCTCTCCTGTTTCTCTCTACAACCCAGTAGTTGCTCCAGTCTTTTATACAGTTTTTAGTCCTTAGGAATGTATTCAAATATTGTCCCTCAGGAATTCCAGGGGCAGGAAATAATCCTTAGGTTCTGTGTGTTTGGGCAAGATTTTGGATGGAGGGGGGTGTGGCCGGTTGACGTTGCCCCCTTAAGAAAGGGAATATGGTGGACGGAAGTTGGTAAACGGAAGGAATAGTCTAAACTAATTTCATTGGACGAGTGGGAGGAAGCACTTCTGAGCTGGGACTATACTGGACATTTCCAGCACTTCTCAGTCAGTCTTGCTTCCGCCTTTCTACGGTGCGGCTGCTCTCTGTCCCTGTGCTGGGCTTTCTGCCAACGCCTCGGCCTTGAAAACCAGATAACAGGCCTGTATACTAACTCTTTTCCAATTAACACAAAACTGCTTTTAACTTCTTTCTTTCGCTCTCTCTCTCTTCTAACCTAATCTGGGGAAAGGGGGGAAAGAGGGGAAAGAGGAGGTGGGGAACCCCCCTCTCTGCCGAGAGGGGTTCACTCTCATTTCTGTGTTACTCTGTTGTATATCTTTGTATATATTGTAGATATTGTAAATTTGTAAATATCTCCCTGCAAACCCTACATCGCTTTGTAAATATAGCTCCACTGCTTTGCTAATTCAGCTTGCGAGTTTTTTTTTCCTTTCCCTTCAATTTTTTTTTTCCTTTTACTTACAAGGGGGAAGGGAGGAGGCTTCTCAGCCTTATCCTTCCAAACCCACCACATTTTTTTTTTATTGGCGTACCCAACGTGCGGCAGATAATTAGTTCAATTTATTACTTGATTGATTTAGTGTTTTCTAGCTGAATTAGCAAACATGAAGGTATTGTGGTTTGTGGAGCGATTGTTCTTTTCAATTTTTGGGGCTCTGATTTACAGGTATTGTTTGGGTTTGATTTTGGATTACCTGGGTAAATATTTGGTGCGGACAATTTATATGTGGGTTATGTATAAAGTTAAATTATGGTATGGAAAATGTATTAATTTATTATGGCCAGTGAGATACAGGAATGTTACCTCCACCACTCTCCCAATTGAGATAAAGGGTTTTAAGATTCCGCCTGAGGAGACAGTAACTTTAGGTGATGCCTGGGATCCAAAGGTGATTTATTTGGTGTGTATAATTCTGCTGCTGGTGATAACTAATGTGTATTCTCTGTATTCCTGGCGTCGGGAGAAAAAGGTGTCCAGGGCGTGTTTTGTTATTAAAACTAGATCAAAAAGAAAACGCCGTGGCTCTCGATCAGTCCCAGAGTCATCTAGTGACGAGGACTGTGGAGAACCCGTGTCAGTCAAAAAGAAGGCTAAAAAGTTAATTGGTAAGGCAGCTCTAAATGACTTTTCTGCTGATTCTAGCAAGCAGCCAAGGGCATCGGCTGGTGTCAACATGGCACCTACTCCTTCTCCTACTCCTTCTCCTTCTTCTTCTTCTCCGTCGGCCATTAACGGAGCAACGTCACTTCCACCCACTCCCTCAGTGGGACCGGAAGTCACTGCCCCAGCAGCTGATTTATCTCAGGACCTGTCAGCTTCCATTAAGGTGGCTGTAAATGCAAACACAGCTCCAGTTAAGGTGGCTCCTTTAAAGACTAGAGCTGCAAAGGCCCAAGATGGAGAAGAAGAGGTGGAGACTGATCCTGGTGAGGGGCCCTCTACTCTAAAAGATCCTGCTCAGGAGGAAGAGAAGGTTTGTTTTAAAGATCTAGCTAACCTAGTGAGATCAAAGCAGGATAGAAATGAAGCTAGGAAAGCAGCTGGCAAAGGTGGTTCTCAGCTTAAAGAGATCCTTAGGAGAATGACAGCAGGATTTTATGGGCAAAGAATTCAGGGAGATGAAGATGAAGATGATATTACGGACTGTTCGTCACCACGGGAAGAATTGAGAAATGTCCGTAAAGATTTCACCAGGGCAGATAAGGAGCCGGTTCTAGCTTGGCTTAGTAGGTGTTATGATACAGGTGCTTCAGCTCTAACAGTTGGAGACAAGTCAGCAGCTCAGTTAGGAACTCTCTCAAGGGACAATGGAATAGATAGACATCTAGGCGAAGCTCTCGGTAAGGTTAATCTGTGGATACGCCTTTTAATAGCGGTTGCCCTGAGATACCCTTCCCGAGATGATCTTCCCTGGAATCCTAAACCCTGGACTACCATAGATGAGGGAATTAAGCGCTTGAGAGAATTTGCTGTTAGAGAGCTACTCTACGGTGAACATGAAACTTTGAATCCTGATGACATTCCTGTGGGTATTGGTCTTGCTAAAAAGATCATCAAACTTGCTCCTTCTAATTATGCAAACATTCTGGCAAGCAGAATTGTGTCAAGAAGTTATGGTGGAGCTTCTCCCACGGTTGGCCAATTCAGTGATCAAATGAGACAATTGGAGGATAGCATGACACGTGTTTCTTTGGTTTCAGCCATTGAAACTCTGTCTGGAAAAATTGAGAATTGCATAAGAGAGTTAAAAGATGAATTTAGAAATTCCATATCCCAATTGGCACAAAGGGATAGTTTCAATTCTTCCTCCAGGTGGGTACAAGTTTCATCTGTGAGGAATACACGTCCTCCAAGGAGGTCATTCCAAAATAGGACATTCCAAAACAGGTCATTCCAAAACAGACCACCAAGGCAATCACGTAGAACTATTTGGATAACTCTGCGTGATCAGTTTGGTGAGAACATGAACCGCTGGGATGGCCAACCAACTTCTAATCTTTTCAGGAGACTGAGGGAATTGCAAAGTGGCAGAACCCGAGGTAGCAATACCAGAAGGGTAGCTGTTGCTTCCACAGTTCCCCAGAACGACTCTTATGGCTCCAACAGTGGCTCCAGTTATAACATGCAAAGTTATAACCCTGCACAATATGTGCAATGCACATGTGCGCATGTTCCCCATAACTAGGGGTGCCCTGCCTCCCGCCAGGGGGAGGAGAGGGATAACAGAGATAACAGAATCTATTGGGATGTGTACATCCAGTGGCCTGGCACTTCACAATTTTGGAAGTATAGGGCCTTGGTTGACACAGGAGCTCAGTGCACCATAATACCATCAAATTATCAGGGATCAGAGTCTATAACCATTCTGGGAGTCACTGGTGGATCTCAAGAGTTAAGTAAGGTAGAGGTTAACATAAGTTTAACTGGTAAACAATGGAGGAAGCATACAGTTGTGACCGGACCTGACGCACCTTGTATTTTGGGAATTGATTTTCTGAGAGAAGGGCGTTTCAAAGACCCTAGAGGTTACAAATGGGCTTTTGGAGTAGCTTCTATAGAAATTGATGGACAAAAATTGAAGCTGTCTGCTAGACCTGAACTTTCTGATGAATCTGCAGTTGTGGGACAACATAAGATACAGGACATTAAATTGCCGGTTGCTTCTCAGACTGTGCATCACAGACAATACAGAACCAACCGTGACTCTTTGTTGCCCATTCAGAATCTGATTCGTCAGTTGGAAAGTCAGAAAGTCGTCAGCAAAACTCATTCACCCTTCAACAGTCCAGTGTGGCCTGTGCGGAAGCAGAATGGAGACTGGCGTCTGACGGTAGACTACCGAGCCCTCAATGAAGTGACACCACCTATGAGTGCAGCAGTACCAGACATGATGGAGCTTCAGTATGAGCTGGAATCCAAAGAGGCCAAATGGTATGCTACCATAGACATTGCTAATGCATTTTTCTCTATTCCCATAGCAGAGGAATGCAGGCCTCAGTTTGCTTTCACCTGGAGAGGAATCCAGTACACTTTCAACAGATTGCCAATGGGCTGGATCCACAGCTCAAGCATCTGTCATGCGGTGATCCACGATGCTCTGGAGAAAGGCAGTGCTCCAGAACACATCCAGTTCATCGATGATATCATCGTCTGGGGTAAAACTGCTGAGGAAGTCTTCGAGAAAGGTAACAAAATCATTGACATTCTTCTGAATGCAGGTTTTGCCATCAAGCGAGACAAGGTGAAAGGACCTACCACAGAGATTCAGTTTCTGGGAGTGCGATGGCAGGATGGACGCCGACACATTCCAGTGGATGTCGTAAATAGAGTCTCTACCATGGCAAGTCCCACAAACAAGCAAGAGACCCTACGTTTCTTGGGGATAGTGGGATTTTGGAGACTGCACATTCCTGGATATAGTCAGATTGTGAAACCTCTGTATGACGTAACTCGAAAGAGAAACCATTTCCACTGGGGACCTGAACAGCAAGCAGCCTTTGACCAGATAAAGCAAGAGGTGATTCAAGCAATGGGTCTGGGACCAGTCCGAGATGGTCCAGACATTAAGAACATTTTGTACACGGCTGCAAGTGACAATGGTCCAACCTGGTGCTTGTGGCAAAAAGCTCCAGGTGAGACACGTGGACGACCTCTTGGTTTCTGGAGTCGAGGTTACAGAGGTTCAGAGGCTAATTATACTCCAACAGAGAAAGAAATCTTAGCTGCCTATGAAGGAGTGAAAGCATCTTCTGAAGTGATTGGAACTGAATCACAACTTCTCTTAGCTCCTAGATTACCAGTTTTGAATTGGATGTTCAAAGGCAAAGGATCCACACCACATCATGCCACAGACTCAACCTGGTCTAAGTGGATGGCTCTGATAACACAGAGAGCTCGAATGGGAAATCTTGAAAGACCTGGTCTAGTGGAGGTGATCTCAAGTTGGCCTGAAGGTATCAACTGTGCTAAACCTCCAGAGGAGAAAGTAACTCGTGCTGAGGAAGCTCCTCCTTACAATGACCTCTCTGATGATGAAAAGAAATACGCTTTGTTCACAGACGGTTCCTGTCGTCTTGTTGGAAACAAGCGAAGGTGGAAATCTGCAGTGTGGAGTCCAACACGCCGAGTTGCAGAGGCGAAAGATGGAGAAGGAGAATCCAGTCAGTTCGCAGAGGTAAAAGCTGTCCAGCTAGCTCTCGACGTAGCTGAACGTGAGAGATGGCCAAAGCTTTATCTCTACACCGACTCATGGATGGTAGCCAATGCTCTATGGGGTTGGCTAAAGAACTGGAAGAAGAGTGGTTGGCAGAGAAAAGGAAAACCCATTTGGGCAGCCAACCTATGGCAGGACATTGCTGATCGAATCGAGAGAATTCCAGTGAAAGTGAGACACATCGATGCTCACATTCCTAAGAGCAAAGCTACTGAGGAACAACAACACAACCATCAGGCAGATCTAGCTGCAAGAGTTTCTCAAGTAGACATGGACTCTAATCTTGATCTCGACTGGAAACACCGAGGTGAGATATTCTTAGCTCGGTGGGCTCATGATTCATCAGGACATCAAGGCAGAGATGCAACATACCAATGGGCTCGTGACAGATCCATAGACATTTCCATGGATGCTATCACACAAGTCATCCATGACTGTGACATTTGTGCTGCTATTAAGCAGGCAAAACGACTTAAGCCCTTGTGGTATGGTGACAGATGGTCCAAGTACAAGTATGGTGAAGCTTGGCAGATTGACTACATCACTCTACCACGTTCTCGTTCTGGTAAGCAATACATGCTTACTATGGTAGAGGCAAACACTGGATGGTTGGAAACTTATCCAGTTCCACATGCAACTGCACGCAACACCATTCTCGGTCTGGAGAGACAGATCCTGTGGAGACACGGAACTCCAGAGAGGATTGAGTCAGACAACGGAACTCATTTCAAGAACAATCTTGTAAAGAGCTGGGCAAAAGAGCACGGTATTGAGTGGATATTCCACATTCCCTACTATGCACCAGCTTCAGGGAAGATTGAACGCTACAACGGTTTGTTGAAGACCACTCTCAAAGCCATGGGAGGTGGATCTTTGAAAAACTGGGAAAAACATTTAGCACAAGCAACCTGGCTGGTAAATAGTAGAGGTTCAGTGAACCGAGCTGGACCTGCACATTCAGATTTGCTACGGAAGGTAGAAGGTGATAGAGTTCCTGTTGTTAGAGAAAGGAATCTATTAGGTAAAACTGTTTGGGTATTTTCACCCTCAGGAGAGGCTAAACCTGTCCGAGGGGTGGTTTCAGCTGAAGGTCCGGGTCACACTTATTGGGTAATGCAAGAGAATGGTGAAATTCAGTGTATTCCACAAAGAAATTTAACTTTAGCTGAAAGAGGTTAATTTCGAACTGTTGTACAGCTACATCGTGTCCAAAGGAAGAATCAACGAGGAATCTACGGTGCACGAACCCTGAGATCCCTGAGAGCCCTGAGTCAACTAAGAGACCCTGAGATTTCCCTGTTTCCCTTTTCTTTGCTTCGTCGGCGAAGAAATGAACTGTTTTCCATTTTTCTCATTTTCTGATTTTCTTGGACTTTTGAATCATCTACATCTGAGCATAGCCGGAATGGACTATGAACTTTACTCACGAACTGTAAATATCATTTTGGATTGGATGGACAGTATGAACAGCCAATGAAATTGTTTAGAAGGGGTGGATTGTGGCCGGTTGACGTTGCCCCCTTAAGAAAGGGAATATGGTGGACGGAAGTTGGTAAACGGAAGGAATAGTCTAAACTAATTTCATTGGACGAGTGGGAGGAAGCACTTCTGAGCTGGGACTATACTGGACATTTCCAGCACTTCTCAGTCAGTCTTGCTTCCGCCTTTCTACGGTGCGGCTGCTCTCTGTCCCTGTGCTGGGCTTTCTGCCAACGCCTCGGCCTTGAAAACCAGATAACAGGCCTGTATACTAACTCTTTTCCAATTAACACAAAACTGCTTTTAACTTCTTTCTTTCGCTCTCTCTCTCTTCTAACCTAATCTGGGGAAAGGGGGGAAAGAGGGGAAAGAGGAGGTGGGGAACCCCCCTCTCTGCCGAGAGGGGTTCACTCTCATTTCTGTGTTACTCTGTTGTATATCTTTGTATATATTGTAGATATTGTAAATTTGTAAATATCTCCCTGCAAACCCTACATCGCTTTGTAAATATAGCTCCACTGCTTTGCTAATTCAGCTTGCGAGTTTTTTTTTCCTTTCCCTTCAATTTTTTTTTTCCTTTTACTTACAAGGGGGAAGGGAGGAGGCTTCTCAGCCTTATCCTTCCAAACCCACCACAGGGGGGAATCTCCGTCTCCCCCGTCTCCATCCAGACAAGGCCCCCCACATTCCTTACACCTCAGGAAACAGGTGGTAAAACCCATTGTGTCGCCCTGCCCAGGGTACTTGATGGGTGGAGATGATCTTGCCCAGAAGGCGTGATGGCTGGGTCCTTGGGTCCATTGTTGTAGTCCCGTGTTATCAAGATGCAATCACAAGCTGATTTGCATCCAGGATTGGTAGACAGGATTCTTTCCACATTTTTTCCAGTGGCTCTGTTATCAGTTTATCTTTGTTGACTCACATCAAGAGAGACAAACTTATTAGTCTCTCACAACTGGCTCTCTTCCAGGCCAGATACTGAGATGTGAGATCTGAAATCCTTAGAACTAGTTCTCTTCTTGTCCAGATCCTGGAGTCTGAGGTCTGAAATCAGTGAACAGGTTCAATTCTATCCCTCATCTTGGTATCTACGGTCAGAAATCCCTTGAATCGGTTCTCTTGTAGCACAGATCCTGGTGTCTGCCCTCTAAAATCAGTGAAATGGTTCTATTTTAGGCCAGATTCTGTTGTCTGAGGTCTAAAATCACTGAACTGGTTCTCTTCTACGCCAGATCCTGGTGTCTGAGGTCTGAAATCCCTTGAATTAGAATAGAATAGAATAGAATAGAATAGAATAGAATAGAATAGAATAGAATAGAATAGAAAAGACCAGGTTGGAAGAGACCTTCAAGATCATTGCGTCCAACCTATCATCCAACACCACCTAATCAACTAACCCATGTAACCCAAGGACCCTGTCAAGTCTCCTCCTGAATACCTCCGGTGACGGCGACTCCACCACCTCCCCGGGCAGTCCATTCCAATGGGCAATCACTCTCTCTGTGTAAAACTTCCTCCTGACCTCCAGCCTGAACTTCCCCTGGTGCAGCCTGAGACTGTGTCCTCTTGTTCTGGTGCTGGCTGCCTGGGAGAAGAGACCAACTTCTGCCTCTTTACAACCCCCCTTCAGGTAGTTGTAGAGAGCAATAAGGTCACCCCTGAGTCTCCTCCTCTCCAGGCTAAGCAGCCCCAGCTCCCTCAGCCTCTCCTCATAGGGCTTGTGTTCCAAGCCCCTCACCAACTTCGTTGCCCTTCTCTGGACTCGTTCCAGCAAGTCAACATCCTTCCTAAACTGAGGGGCCCAGAACTGGACACAGTACTCGAGGTGTGGCCTAACCAGTGCAGTGTACAGGGGCAGAATGACCTCCCTGCTCCTGCTGGCCACACTGTTCTTGATGCAGGCCAGGATGCCATTGGCCCTCTTGGCTGCCTGGGCACACTGCAGGCTCATGTTCATCCTACCATCAACCAGCACCCCCAGGTCCCTCTCTGCCTGGCTGCTCTCCAGCCACTCTGACCCCAGCCTGTAGCACTGCATGGGGTTGTTGTGGCCGATGTGCGGAACCCGGCACTTGGATGTGTTCAATCTCATGCCGTTGGACTCTGCCCATCTGTCCAGCCTGTCGAGGTCTCTCTTCAAAGCCTCTCTACCCTCTAGCAGATCAACTCCTGTCCCCAGCTTGGTGTCATCAGCAAATTTACTGATGATAGAGTCAATGCCCTCATCCAGATCATCAATAAAGATGTTAAACAGGATGGGGCCCAGCACTGATCCCTGGGGGACTCCACTACTGACTGGCTGCCAGCAGGATGTGACACCATTCACCACCACTCTCTGGGCTCGGCCATCCAGCCAGTTCCTAACCCAGCTCAGAGTGCTGCTGTCCATGCCATGGGCTGACAGCTTGGCCAGGAGTTTGCTATGGGGGAAGGTGTCAAAGGCCTTGCTGAAGTCCAGGAAGACTACATCCACAGGCCTCCCCACATCCACCAGGTGGGTCACCTGCTCGTAGAGGGAGATCCCTTGGCCATCCTCTAAGTGCTGTGTGATTGCACTCAGGATGACCTGTTCCATGATCTTGCCTGGCACTGAGGTCAGGCTGACAGGCCTATAATTCCCTGGCTCATCCAACTGACCCTTCTTGTGGATGGGCACCACGTTGGCCAGCTTCCAGTCCTCTGGGACATCTCCAGTGAGCCAGGACTGCTGAAAAATGATGGAGAGCGGCTTGGCCAGCTCCTCTGACAGCTCTCTCAGCACCCTAGGATGAATCCCACATGGTCCCATGGACTTGTGGGGATCCAGGCGGCTGAGCAGATCACCAACTACCCCATTTTGGAACAGTGGAAAACTATGCTGCTCCCTGGCTCCTTCTGCCAGCTCTGCAGGCCAGCTGTCTGGAAGACATTCTGTCCTGCTAGTAAAAATTGAGGCAAAGAAGGTGTTAAGTAACTCTGCCTTTTCCTCATCCCTTATCACGACGCTCCCCTCCGTGTCCACCATGGAGTGGAGGTTGTCTCTGCCCTTCCTCTTGCTATTAATGTATTTATAGAAGGACTTTTTGTTGTCCTTCACAGGAGAGGCCAGGCTAAGCTCCAAATGCGCTTTTGCCTCCCTAATTTTCTTCCTACAAGACCTAGCAACATCCTTAAATTTTTCACGGGTTGCCTCCCCTCTCTTCCAAAGGTGATACACCCTCTTTTTTTCCCTTAGCTCTATTAAAAGTTCATAAACCATCCAGGCTGGCCATCTGCCTCAGCGGCTCATCTTCTGGCACATTGGCACAGCCTCTCCCTGAGCCTTCAACAATTCTTCCTTGAAGTAGAACCAGCTCTCCTGGACCCCTTTGTGTTTAAGGGCTTTATCCAAGGAACCCTCTGAATTAGTTCCTTGAGTAGCCTGAAGTCTGCCCTCCGGAAATCCAGAGTGGAGGTCTTCTTGCTACCCCTCTTAGCTTGACCAAATAATGAGAATTCAATTATCTCGTGGTCACTGGCCCCTAAGCACCCTCCGACCACCACATCACCCACCAACCCTTCCCTATTGGTGAAGAGGAGGTCAAGCATAGCCTTGCCCCTGGTAGGCTCTCGCAGCACCTGGGATAAGAAGCTGTCCTCCATGCATTCTAAGAACCTCCTAGATTGCCTCTTCTCTGCTATGTTAAGATCCCAGCAGATATCAGGCAAGTTGAAGTCGCCCATGAGAATAAGGTCCGGCGATCTTGAGACAGCCTTAAGCTGCCTATAGAATGACTCATCAACATCTTCCTCTTGGTTGGGTGGTCTATAACAGACTCCAACCAGGATGTCAGCCCTGTTGGCCTTCCCTCTAATTCTCACCCACAGGCACTCAACCCGATCGTCCCTGATCTCCAGCTCAATGGCATCTAGTGCCTTCCTGATGTACAGGGCCACCCCTCCACCCCTTCTTCCTTGCCTGTCTCTCCTGAAGAGCCTGTAGCCGTCAACTGCAGCGCTCCAGTCATGTGAGTCGTCCCACCACGTCTCTGTGATGGCAACTACATCACAACTTTCCTGCTGCAGCAAGGCTTCCAGCTCCTCTTGTTTGTTGCCCATGCTTCGTGCATTAGTGTACATGCACTTCATCCGGGCTGCTGGTTTCACCTCTGGCTCTGGCTTATCACCCTCAGACCCCTGCCTGGGGGGACTGGTTTCAACCCCTTCCCCCTTCAAAACTAGTTTAAAGCCCTATCTATAAGACCTGCCAATTCCCTCCCTAGAATCTTTTTCCCTTTGAGGGATAGGCCATTCTCGTACACTCTGATCTTACCCCTCCCCTGGGACAGATGTGCTCCATCTGTTTCCAGCTGGCCTGGTGCAGCAGAAAGTTTTTCAAGATCGAAAAACCCAAAATTCTTTTGGCTGCACCAGCCTCTAAGCCACTTGTTCACTTCAGCTGCTGTTCCTTATGTTATTCCCTCCTGCAACTAAGGGTATAGATGAAAAAATTATTTCATAGTTTCATAGTTTCATAGTTTCATTCAGGGTTGGAAGGGACCACAAGGATCATCTAGTTCCAACCCCCCTGCCATGGGCAGGGACACCCCACACTAGATCAGGCTGCCCAGAGCCTCATCCAGCCTGCTCTTAAACACCCCCAGGGACGGGGCCTCGACCACCTCCCTGGACAACCCATTCCAGGGTTTCACCACTCTCATGGTGAAGAACCTCCTCCTCACATCTAGCCTGAATCTCCCCACCTCCAGCTTCATTCCATTCCCCCTAGTCCTATCACTACCTGAGATCCTGAGAAGTCCTTCCCCAGCCTTCCTGTAGGCCCCCTTCAGATACTGGAAGGCCACAATTAGGTCACCTCGGAGCCTTCTCTTCTGCAGACTGAACAGCCCCAACTCCTTCAGTCTGTCCTCATAGGAGAGGTGCTCCAGCCCTCTGATCATCCTCGTGGCCCTTCTCTGTACACGTTCCAGCACCTCCACATCCCTCTTGTAATAGGGGCTCCAGAACTGGACACAGTACTCCAGGTGGGGTCTCACCAGGGCTGAGTAGAAGGGGAGGATCACCTCCCTCGACCTGCTAGCCACACTTCTCCTGATGCAGCCCAGGATCTGATTGGCTTTGCGGGCTGCAAGTGCACACTGAGAGCTCATGTTGAGCTTTTTGTCCACCAGCACCCCCAAGTCTCTCTCTTCAGGGCTACTTTCCAGCCAGTCACTGCCCAGCCTGTATTTGTGCCTGGGATTGCCTCAACCCAGATGCAGGACCCTGCACTTGCTCTTATTGAACTTCATGAGGTTGGCCTGTGCCCACCTCTCCAGCCTGTCAAGGTCCCTCTGGATGGCCTCCCTTCCCTCCAGCGTGTCTGCTGCACCACACAGCTTGGTGTCATCAGCAAACTTGCTGAGGGTGCACTCAATGCCACTGTCCATGTCCCCCACAAAGATGTTGAATAAGACAGGTCCCAGGACTGATCCCTGAGGGACTCCACTTGTCACTGGCCTCCACTGGGACATGGAGCCATTGACAGCCACTCTTTGGGTGCGGCCATCAAGCCAGTTCCTTATCCATCTAGTGGTCCACCCATCAAACCCATGTGTCACCAGTTTGGAGACCAGGATGTGGTGCGGGACAGTGTCGAAGGCTTTGCTCAGGTCCAGGTAAACGACATCAGTTGCTCGCCCCTCATCTATTAATTTTGTCACCTGCTCATAGAAGGCCACCAGGTTGGTCAGGCAGGATTTGCCCTTGGCAAAGCCATGCTGACTGTTCCCAATCACCTCTTCACTATTCTTTTGAGCGAGTAGTGACTCCAGGAGGATCTGTTCCATGATCTTTCCAGGCACAGAGGTGAGACTGACTGGCCTGTAGTTCCCTGGTTCCTCCTTCTTGCCCTTTTTGAAGATGGGGGCAATGTTTCCCCTTTTCCAGTCTGTGGGGACTTCACCAGACTGCCAGGACTTTTGAAATATAATAGAGAGGGGTTTAGCAACCTCATCTGCCAGTTCTCTCAGTACCCGTGGGTGTAACCCGTCGGGTCCCATGGACTTGAACACTTTCAGGTTCTTCAGATGATCACGAACCTGATCTGCACTTACAATGGGCAGTTCTTCCTCCCCGTCCCTGGCTTTGACTTCCATAACATCAGGAGTGTGGCTAGAGGCCCTTGCAGTGAAGACTGAGGTAAAGAAGTTATTAAGTACCTCAGCCTTTTCCTCATCACATGTGACCATGTCACCATTTTCCTTTCTGAGGGGGCCCACACCTTCCCTAGTCTTCTTCTTCCCATTAATATACCTGTAAAAGTTCTTAGTATTCCCTTTAATCTCCCTGGCTAGATTCAACTCAAACTCTGCTTTGGCTTTCCTGACCAGGACTCTTGCTGCTCGGGCAGCTTCCTTGTATTCCTCCTGGACACAGAGGAGGTGGTCCTTGAATACTGACCAGCTGTCCTGGGTCCCTCTTCCCTCCAGGGCTTTGTCCCACGACACTTTGGCTAGCAGATCCCTGAAGCGATCAAAATCTGCATGCCTAAAGTCTAGGGTCGTGAGCTTGGAATACTTCCTCCTGATTGCCCTGAGGATGTTAAATTCAACTGCTTCATGGTCACTGCAGCCAAGGCCGTCTATGAGCCTCACATTGCTTACCAGCCCTTCCCTGTTGGTGAGAACAAGGTCCAGCATAGCACCATTTCTTGTTGGTTCCTCCACCATTTGGAGGAGGAAGTTGTCTTCTATGCAGTCCAGGAACATCCTGGATTGCTGGTGCCTTGCTGTGTTGTCCCTCCAGCAGATGTCCGGGTGGTTGAAATCACCCATGAGGACCAGGGCTTGTGACCTGGAAGCTGCTTCTATTTGCCTATGGAGGGCCTCATCTGCTTGGATCTGCTGGTCAGGTGGCCTGTAGGAGACCCCCACAGTAATATCTTCTTCCCCTGTCCTGCCTTTAATTTTGACCCATACACTCTCAACTAGCTTATCATCCCTCCCCAGTTGGAGCTCCACTGATTCCAACTGGCTATTGACATAGAGGGCAACACCTCCTCCTCTCCTTCCCTGCCTATCCTTCCTAAAGAGTTTATACCCATCTATGCCTACATCCCAGTCATGGGATTCATCCCACCAAGTTTCAGTAACAGCCACTATGTCGTGGCATCCCAGCAGCACAGTGGCACTTAACTCATCCTGTTTGTTGCCCAAGCTGCGCGCATTCGCATAGAAGCACTTCAGCTGGGCTGGCCCTGTCCTCCTCTTGTGCCAAATCCCCTCGGTTTCCACAGAATGTCCTGGTGGATCATTCGTGGCTTGCCTCAGGGTAGCAAGTTGAGAGCCCTTACCAGCTCTCCTTCTCTCTACTGCTGGTGAGCTGCCCCTCTGTTTGTCACCGGCCAGCAGTAGACTATTAACCCCTTCCCCCTTCAAATCTAGTTTAAAGCCCTATCAATAAGCCCTGCCAATTCCTGCCCCAGGATTCTTATCCCACTCTGGGACAAGTGTGTCCCATGAGTTGTTTTCAGCTCAGGTGCCTTGAAAACCAATCCATGATTGTGGAACCCAAAGCCCTGTCGATGGCACCAGCCCCTGAGCCATGAATTGATCTGTCGGCCCTTCCTCAGTGTGTCCTCATCCATTGCTGACGTTAGAGGGATGGCAGAGAACACGACTTGAGCCCCTGATCCCTTTAGCATTTGCCCTAAGGTTCTGAAGTCTTTTTTAATAGATTGTGAGCCTCTCATTGTTACATCGTCACTGCCCACCTGAAAGACCAGCAGTGGGTAGTAGTCCGAAGGACTCACGAGGTTGGGAATTCTATCTATAACATCTTTTACTTGGGCACCAGGGAGGCAGCTGACCGCTCTATGAAATGGGTCTGGTCTGCATATTGGGCCCTCTGTTCCCCTCAGTAGGGAGTCTCCTATGACGATGACCCTGCGAGGTTTCTTTTCTGGGTAAGTTTTGATGGCTGGCCTGAGGCAACCTGTCATTGGTGCAGCTTCTGACCTTCTTGAGTCCTCGGCCTTACCAATGACCTGTTCCTCCTGCAGAGTCTCATACCTGTTCTGTAACTGCACTGGAGGCAGCGTGCTGCTCACAGGAGCAGACTTCCTTTGTTTGCATTTCTTCCGTCGGGCAGAGACCTGTTCCCATTGGCCCTGCTCATGGGGGTTACTACAGGGAGGTTGAGAATCTTGCTTCTGGGAAGGTATCAAACTCCCTGTTCCCCTAAGTGTTACCCTCTGTTCTGGTTTAGAAGAGATTACATTATGGGGATCGTCAATTTTCTGCTCGCCATCTCTTCTAGCTCTTAGCCTTTCCACCTCTTCTTTTAGTTTGACCACCATGCTCATCAGATCACTGACCTGCTCACACCTGAAACAGGAGCTGCTCCCTCCAGCCTCCATGTCGAGTGCCAGGCTCCAGCACTCACTGCAGCCACCTACCTGAACATCTGCATCCTTGTGTGTGGTCTCTGTTTGGGTGCCCACTGTCCTTCTGCTAGCCTTTGCTCTAGTGGTCACCATCTTGCAGTAACCACCCTCTCCACACGGCTTTTTTTTTTTTTTTTTTTTTTTTTTGTCCCTGCCGAGCTGCGCTTCTCAAGCTGCCTCCTCTCTCCTCAGCCACGCGCTGGGTTCTGTTTGGTTTGCGCGCGGTCTCCGCGGCAACCCCTCCCCCAGCTACGTCACTGCCCTCCGGCAGGTAGGCAATCCGAGCCCGCTGCCCCTCCTCCTCTCTTTGGAAAGTCCCAAGCCACCAGCCCCTTACCGCCTGAAAAGCAAGGGAATCAAAGCCAAAAGCCAAACTCCCAGAGCTGCGCTTCTCAAGCTGCCTCCTCTCTCCTCAGCCACGCGCATCTGATCCCTCAACCAGATCTCCCAAGTCCCTGTAGTCATCTTTGACAGTTCTCTTCTAGGCCAGACCTGGTGTCTGAGGTCTTAATTTCAATGATCTGGCTCAATTCTAGGACATGTCCTGGTGTCTCAGGTCTAAAATCACAGAACTTGTTCTCTTCTCGGCCAGTTTCTGGTGTCTGAGGTCTGAAATCCCTTGAATTGTTTCTCTTGTAGCACAGATCCTGGTGTCTGCCCTCTAAAATCAGTGAAATGGTTCTATTTTAGGCCAGATTCTGTTGTCTGAGGTCTAAAATCACAGAACTGGTTCTCTTCTAGGCCAGATCTTGGTGTCTGAGGTCTAAAATCCCTTGAATTGGTTCTCTTCTACCCCAAAGCCTGTTGCCTCAGGTCTTAATTTCACTGAACTAGTTCTCTTCTAGGCCATATCCTGGTGTCTGAGGTCTAAAATCCCTTGAATTTGTTCTCTTCTAGGCCAGATCCTGGTGTCTGAGGTCTAAAATCCCTTGAATTTGTTCTCATCTAGGCCAGATTCTGGTGTCTGATGCCTAAAATCCCTGAATTGGTTCCCTTCTAGGCCAGATCCTGGTGTCTGAGGTCTAAAATCACTGAATTGGTTCTCTTCTAGCCCAGATCCTGGTGTCTGAGGCCTAAAATCCCTTAAGTGGTTATCTTCTGGTCCAGATCCTGGTGCCTCAGGTCTAAAATCACTGAACTGGTTCTCTTCTAGGCCAGATCTTGGTGTCTGAGGTCTGAAATCCTTTGAATTGGTTCTCTTCTATGCCAGATCCTGAAGCCTGAGGTATAAAATCCCTTAAACTACTTCCCTTCTAGGCCGGATCCTGAAGGCTGAGGTGTAAAATCCCTTCAACTACTTCTCTCCTAGGCCACATCCTGGTGTCTGAGGTCTAAAAGCACTGAACTGGCTCTTTTCTAGGCCAGATACTGAGATGTGAGGTCTGAAATCCTTAGAACTAGCTCTCTTCTAGTCCAGATCCTGGAGTCTGAGGTCTGAAATCAGTGAACAGGTTCAATTCTAGCCCTCATCTTGGTATCTACAGTCAGAAAACCCTTGAATTGGTTCTCTTCTAGGCCAGATCCTGAAGCCTGAGGTGTAAAATCCCTTAAACTACTTCCCTTCTAGGCCGGATTCTGAAGGCTGAGGTGTAAAATCCCTTCAACTACTTCTCTTCTAGGCCACATCCTGGTGTCTGAGGTCTAAAAGCACTGAACTGGCTCTTTTCTAGGCCAGATACTGAGATGTGAGGTCTGAAATCCTTAGAACTAGCTCTCTTCTAGTCCAGACCCTGGAGTCTGAGGTCTGAAATCAGTGAACAGGTTCAATTCTAGCCCTCATCTTGGTATCTACGGTCAGAAATCCCTTGAATTGGTTCTCTTCTAGGCCAGATCCTGGTGTCTGAGGTCTAAAATCCCTTGAATTTGTTCTCTTCTAGGCCAGATCCTGGTGTCTGAGGTCTGAAATCCTTTGAATTGGTTCTCTTCTATGCCAGATCCTGGTGTCTGAGGTCTGAAATCCCTTGAATTGGTTCTCTTGTAGCACAGATCCTGGTGTCTGCCCTCTAAAATCAGTGAACTGGTTGTATTTTAGGCCTGATTCTGGTGTCTGAGGTCTAAACTCACTGAACTGGTTCTCTTCTATGCCAGATCCTGGTGTCTGAGGTCTAAAATCGCAGACCTGGTTCTCTTCTAGGCCAGATCCTGGTGTCTGAAGTCTAAAATCTCTTGAATTGATTCTCTTCTAGGCCCGATCCTGGTGTCTGAGGTCTAAAACCCCTTGAATTGGTTCTCTTCTAGGCCAGATCCTGGTGTCTGAGGTCTGAAATCCCTTAAGTGGTCATCTTCTGGCCCAGATCCTGGTGTCTGAGGTCTAAAATCACTGAACTGGTTCTCTTCTAGGCCAGATCTTGGTGTCTGAGGTCTGAAATCCTTTGAATTGGTTCTCTTCTTGGCCAGATCCTGGTGTCTGAGGTCTGAAATCCCTTGAATTGTTTCTCTTGTAGCACAGATCCTGGTATCTGCCCTCTAAAATCAGTGAACTGGTTCCATTCTGCCCCTGTACACTGCACTGGTTAGGCCACACCTCGAGTACTGTGTCCAGTTCTGGGCCCCTCAGTTTAGGAAGGATGTTGACTTGCTGGAACGAGTTCAGAGAAGGGCAACGAAGTTAGTGAGGGGCTTGGAACACAAGCCCTATGAGGAGAGACTGAGGGAGCTGGGGCTGCTTAGCCTGGAGAGGAGGAGACTCAGGGGTGACCTTATTGCTCTCTACAACTACCTGAAGGGGGGTTGTAAACAGGCAGAGGTTGGTCTCTTCTCCCAGGCAGCCAGCACCAGAACAAGAGGACACAGTCTCAGGCTGCGCCAGGGGAAGTTCAGGCTGGAGGTCAGGAAGAAGTTTTACACAGAGAGAGTGATTGCCCATTAGAATGGACTGCCCGGGGAGGTGGTGGAGTCGCCGTCACTGGAGGTGTTCAGGAGGAGACTTGAGAGGGTGCTTGGTTACATGGGTTAGTTGATTAGGTGGTGTTGGGTGATAGGTTGGACGCGATGATCTTGAAGGTCTCTTCCAACCTGGTCTATTCTATTCTATTCTATTCTATTCTATTCTATTCTATTCTATTCTATTCTAGGCCTGATTCTGGTGTCTGAGGTCTAAAATCAGTGAACTGGTTCTCTTCTAGGCCAGATCCTGGTGTCTGAGTACTGCAAGAAGGGGGCCGCTTATTCGACCAATTTGATCAGCGGATTCCAACTTTATTGAGCATCAGACACATCTTATATACAGTTTGCTATAATTATGCCCACTTGGCAACATACTATTGGTTGCTCTCTAAAAGGTTACATCATTGTTTTCACAACTCTGTGGAATTCTTCTATCCGGCCTAATTGCTCTCTTTCCCAGATCTCGCCTCCTCCTTATCTTGCTTGCCTCCCATCTCAGGGGCAGCTGGACTTCAGCATACCAAGCAATCAGCACTTTCTCACATCTCCTACTCTGCCACTATATTATCAACAGAGAATTCTTCAAGGCCTGAATTGCACAGGCGTTCCTGGGACCCATGTCCCCTCTTGCCTGACAACAATTCCCCCGTTTTTCTTTTGTGCAAGTAAGGCCTTGGAAGTTATTCTTTGAACACTTTGCATAATACAATTATAAACAAGTTTAACAATAATCAAAATGAGTACAATAATACCTAAGAACCTTAAAACTTACTACTATAATTAACAAACATATTTACATTAAGTCTGGGTGTCCCTATCAGACACGTCTGAAAAAGTTCAATCAATTCATTATTACCTGTTATGTTGCACCTTTATTTTCTCTAGGATGGTCAAAAATCATAATTTGTTTAATGGTAGCAAGATTTCTTTAATCTGTAAAGGTAGATCTGGCCAGGCTCTAGCTTCACAGACAGAAAACTTGCAGGCAATCAGCAAGAGCAAAAGAGCTTCATTGCTTTGCCCAATATAAAATTACCCATAATAATGTGTTTTTGCTCATCCTAGTAATACTGATCTCTTATTGGTACCATTTGTTGATGTTTTCAACCGAAAATGAAAATGCATGTTGTGTTGTTATGAATTTTGATTTTCCCTCTAGGTGTGTAAAATTATAGCGAACTGGTGAGATAACATATAAATCCCTTCTCCCTACATTCAGTGTGGTAAGGGTCAAAGCATCCACTTTCACACATGCTCAATTGTGCAGGCTTCTTATCTGAAGAAAACAAATTCCTAGTTCTGAATGTTTATCTTTAAGACAGCTCCTTCTCAGCCGTGGTGTCTCCAATTAACCAGACAGAGTCTTTGCAAGTCTGCAAGATAGGTTTCTTTCTCTTTACCCTCTAAACAGGCCTCACAAGATCCTGACCCTTAATCCCAGTGCACTCTAAGTCTTACAATTTTGACACAAATCACCAGTATATTCATCACAATTCTCCTTTTTTTTTTTTCTTTGTCACCATTGATTTGTGTTAAAATTTCCAGATATTTCAGAACCTTCTTAATTGGATCATAATTAAGTTCATCTGTTCTGATCACATTCTGATCATAATTCTCTACTTGTAACTCATTGACATGAGCAATCTTACTTAAAGGTCTTAGTATTTTGTAACAACAATTGCAGAGTATTATGCATAGCAATATTACAATTATTCCAACAATATTACAAACAAATGTTTAAGCCAATTTAGATTTGGTAACCAGAAAGTTAATTTATCCCATATTTCTTTAAATCCACAGGAAGTATCATCTAAAGAAATCTGATGTAATATCTGATTGTGGTTTACAATCGCCTGTAAATCTGTTCCTACTTGTTTATCTAGATTAACATAACTACAACAACTTACATTTATGACTACACATACTCCCCCTTCCTGAACATATAAAAAATCCAAAGCTAATCTATTCTGAGTAGACATTTTCGAGAGACTATTGATTTCAATTTGCTGCACTTTTATTGCATCTATGCTTGCATTTACTATGATTTCAACTGTAGCAGAAAAATTTACCATTGCTTTTTCAAGTTCAAGTCTTTTCTCTCCGGTCTGATCAAGATTCCACACATGGGAATGTGGTTTTTGATTTCGATTGGACTACTTATGTACAAATAGGGTTAGGATCAAAATTAGGCTCCAGCAGTATATGTGAACTCTGCCTCCTCGGCCTGCTGGGGTGCAACCAGCAGCCGGGTGTATTTTCTTCTCGGCAGCAGTAACATTCTTCAGGAGCCCTACAGATTTTTTAACTCCTTAACCCACTTCAAAATTCCATTTGGAGTCTCTTCTCTACTTCCTTGGTTAGTTTGTTTACCATTTCCCATTGTGCTTTTGTTATTTCAATTCCTCTTCCTTCAAAATCTTATGTCTCTTACTTTTCCTTTTACTAATCCTTTTAATTATTCCTGATATTTCCCAACTAAAATTTCTCTAGTCTTTATTTCCCACTTATGCCAATCCCTTTCAATAATTTTCCATGGGGATTTAAATCCTTTTTCTCAGCACAAAATAGGTTTTCTGTATTTACCAGCCCAAACTGCCTATTTTCAAATTCATCATTCAGGACAAAATATTTTTTTGATTGATGCTTTTGACCCCAGATTATCAGAACAGTTATTGTGATCGATGTTCGACTTCGTGGGAAATGCTGTTTCCTCTCAGTCTTGGTTCTTCTGCACATTAGTGAAGGAATAGTTGTTAAAATTAATACCTATTTACTACAAACCTTAACTTATACTAATACCAAAAAATTCTTAAAACCTTAAAAAACTATGTTAAAATTAATCCATCAAATCAGTGTCTAAAAAGAAATAAAATTGTTACAGTAACTAAAAAACACTTTCCAAAATTAAAACCTGTTTATACATTCCTTAACTATATTACATGGAGCTCCTTTGAAATGCCTAGGCAGACAACTAAGAAGGTTCGAACCAAAAGAAAATCTTACAATTTGAACTCTTAACTAAGTGCATACACCTTACTGCAATTACTATGTACTAAGTACTTATAAATACCAAATGCTTACTTATTCTTTATGCTTATGAGAAAAACTTAACAAAACTCTAAATAACAAATCTCTGAAAGACGCTACAATCAGAAATGACAAAATGAGTACTGTTGCTTTAAATCAAAACAGAGTAGTGCGGCTAAAGCCGCTGCGGGAGAAAGGGGTGGGGGCTGCTGCCGTGGCAGCTGCTCCGCTGCTACTGTCGGCGCTGTCGGTGTCGGTGGTGCGTCAGCCGGTACCGCCTTGGTCGGAGCTGTCGGTATCCGCGGGGGCCGGCAGGGCTCGCGGGAGGAGTGCGGTGGCAGGAACGCTGTAACCGCGAGCCTCCAAGAGCTCCATTTTTTCTAAGAGGGGCCGTAAAGCAAAGTCAGCGTTGTTTGAATTCCTCGCTGCCGGTATTGTCTTCCGAGTCCGAGCCGTCGCTGGCGATGTCAGAGGAAGGTTCCCCGCTGTGTGCAAACGGCAGTGGTGACGGCTGGTAAACACGGTGTGGTCGCCGCAAGATGTATCGGGGGCGGCCCCGGTCGATCGGTCGACAGTTCTCAGACACATCTTTCAGCTGCAACTCAGATACACCTGGCGCTGCATCTCGTCCTGACAAAGTTGCTCTAACTGCAGCAGCCATTCGCTGTTTCAGTTCGTAGGTTTTAACACAGTTCATGCATTCTCGCCACGACTCTTGCAGCTTTATAGCAGTTTTATCACCATCTATAACCAAGTCCCACAACTTGTTCCTGTATTCTCTCCAACAAGCTTCATCAAAATAACTATCTCCGCTAGGGAAATGCCCTAAAGCGGATCTATGGGCCAAAAGTCCAGGCATTACTTTAGACGATATCTCCGCCTTACGCTTTTCGATGACACTGTATTTCATCTGATGACTGCTTATAGGGTCGGCCCTGCCCGTTCGAGTCTGCGCAAAGGTACTAAGGCTGCCATAACCTGTTGACTATGCTCAAGCTGTTTTGTCATTGTCATTGACAACACCTCAGCCTGTTTTTGCAATCCCTTATCAATCACCTCCGTCAACATGGCCATCGGATTGCTTGGCAAGTCCTGAGCCCTCTGCAACAATTTGGCTACCGTCCATCTAGGATCTGCTGATGTAATAAGCTGTTGCGTCTGCTGGTTCCCATTCTGCATTAAACACTGCCTTAAAATTGCCTCTCGGATACCTTCTCCTACGCTTGCTGCTCTAAGTGCGGCAAGCAACTTATCCACAAATTCACCAAGAGGTTCCTGTCTACCTTGCTTAATTCCCATATAGTGAGGATTTGCATTTCCATCCTTCTGCTTGTCAAAAGCCCTCCTTACTATCTGGGCTGATGCTTGCAAAACAGGCGGCTGTAAAAGTGCCTGTAACTCTGGTCTCTCATACTGTCCCGTTCCACACAACTGATCTACTGTTACACCAAATAATGGATCGTTTTGCTGTCTTTGTACTCCAGCTGATTGTCTAGCTAGGTGTTCCCACTCATTCAAAAATGTCATAAATTGAGATGCTGTTAGGATCAGCTTCATAACATTATAAGAATCTCTAGGCAACATATTATAGTTCATGTAAATAAAATCAATCATCTGTCTAGCTGGTTCAGATTGAACCCCAAACTGACTCGCAGTCTGTCTTAATTGAGATAACAATTTCCATGGCAATTGAGTTACATCAGCCTGAACAACATTTTGCTCCCCAGGGACCTGTGTATACATTACTGGAAAAGCTTGATGTGAAGCAGCCAGCCGGCTAAGCCCTTCCTGATCTCCTTCGGCATTTAAGTGTTCTGCAACCTTTCGCCAATACTCTGTGTGCTTTCTTGCATGATCTTTAACACCACCTCCAGGATCTACCGCCCTGTTTGTCTCCTCTCCCTCACCTACTTTCTTCTCCTGTACAATTTGCTCAGCTAAAAGAGACGGGGAAGGCTCCTCAGCAGAGTCCTGTGTTACAGATTGTAATTCAACTCTGCCACCTAACCCTTTTACACACGCAGCCTTCTCCTTTCTTAAATAATCCTGAACCTCTTCTGACAAAGGCAACCCAGCATGTGTAACACTTGCTCCATTTGGGTCCGTATAATCTAATCGTACCCTGGCTTGATAAGCTGCCATTTGCTCAGCATGATGCTGATCCAGTGCTGTCATAACCATCTTCCACCATTTTCCTCACTCCTTTGCTCGTTTTTCATCATCTAACCCATGCAGCCACAAGTCTTGTCCAGACTTTTTCCACTGCAATTTTTCAAACACCTCATTTGGGTCCTTAAAATATCCTAACTCTTCTGCATAGCTTAATAGCGGCACCAACTCCTTTGTAAAATTTAACTTACACTGTCGCTTTTCTAAAAAGCATATAAATAAATCAAACGCTGCCTGCCTATCCATATCCGTATTTAAACTTTAATACCTGTGCGCACAGTCCTCGTTTAAGCAGTTTCCGGCTCTACAGCGTCTTCGGCTTCAAGGCTGTCTTCCCTTTTCTTGCAGCCTCCGGTACTGCTATCCCGGGCCGGCCTTCTTCTTGCCTCCCGGCTTACTGCGAATCTCCCAACGTCCCTAAGAACTTCTTAAACCCTAACGTTTGTCTTCATTAGGGTCCCGTGTTCGAGCGCCACTTACTGCAAGAAGGGGGCCGCTTATTCGACCAATTTGATCAGCGGATTCCACTTTATTGAGCATCAGACACATCTTATATACAGTTTGCTATAATTATGCCCACTTGGCAACATACTATTGGTTGCTCTCTAAAAGGTTACATCATTGTTTTCACAACTCTCTGGAATTCTTCTATCCGGCCTAATTGCTCTCTTTCCCAGATCTCGCCTCCTCCTTATCTTGCTTGCCTCCCATCTCAGGGGCAGCTGGACTTCAGCATACCAAGCAATCAGCACTTTCTCACATCTCCTACTCCGCCACTATATTATCAACAGAGAATTCTTCAAGGCCTGAATTGCACAGGCGTTCCTGGGACCCAAGGCCCCTCTTGCTCAAAACAAACCCCAACAACAAAAATCCATTGAATTGGTTCTCTTCTAGGCCAGATCCTGGTGATTGAGGTCTAAAAACCACTGTACTTGTTCTCTTCTAGGCCAGATACTGGGATGTGAGGTCTGAAATCTTTAGAACTAGTTCTCTTCTAGGCCAGATCCTGGTGTCGGAGGTCTTAATTTCAATGAGCTGGTTCTCTTCTTGGCCAGATGCGGGTGTCTGAGGTCTGAAATCCCTTGAATTGTTTGTCTTCTAGGCACAGATCCTAGTGTCTGAGGTCTGAAATCCCTTGAATTGGTTCTCTTCAAGTGCAGATCCTGGGGTTGGAGGTGTAAAAGCATTGAACTGGTGGTGTTTTAGCCCTGATCCTGGTGTCTGATATCAGAAATCCCTTGAACTGGTTCTCTTGTAAGCCAGATCCTGGTGTCTGAGGTCTAAAATCACTGAACTGCTTCTCTTCTAGCCCTGATCCTGATGTCTGAGGTCTGAAATCCCTTGAATTGATTCTCTTGTAGCACAGATCCTGGTGTCTGAGGTCTTAATTGAAATTAACTGCTTCTCTTCTAGTCCAGATCCTGGTGTATGAGGTCTAAAATCACAGAACTGGTTCTCTTCTAGCCCAGATCCTGGTGCCTCAGGTCGTAATTTCACTGAACTAGTTCTCTTCTAGGCCCGATCCTTGTGTCTGAGTTCTAAAATCACTGAACTCTTTGTCTTCATGCCCTGATACTGGTGTCTGAGGTCTAAAATGACTGAACTGGTTCTCTTCTAGGGCAGATCCTGCTGTCTGAGGTCTAAAATCACTGAACTGGCTCTCTTCTGTTATTGATGACTCCTGGTAAAAGTTTTTGCTCACAGTTTTATTGGCAGTAAAAGATCTTAAGAAGGTAATAAAAGGCAATAAAAGCAGTAAAAGCAAGCAAAGCAACCGATTAGGCATGTGAGGGTGCAAAACTTCACCCCACAGCAGCTTTACAATAGCTTTCTTCATCTTATATAGTTATATCATCTACATAAACAAGCTTATGCTAAATAGAAGGCAGGCATATGATAATGAGTCTTCAGAATAGGTGATCAAATCCCTTCCCCCTACATTCAGTGTGGTAAGGGTCAAAGCATCCACTTTCACACATGCTCAATTGTCCAGGCTTCTTATCTCAAGAAAACAAATTCCTAGTTCTTCTCCTCTGCCTTGGTGTCTCCAATTAGCCAAACACACTGTCTTTGTTTAAGTCTGTAAAATATGTGGCTCCCCCTTTGTCCTCAAAACAGGCTCCTGCAAGCTACTGACCCCCAGTTCCAGTACACTCTGAATTCTCTACCGTTAACACAAACCACAGAATCACCAGTATATTCATAACAATCCCCCATTTTCTTTTTGTCACCATTGATTTGTGTTAAAATTTCCAGATATTTAGGAACCTCCTTTATTGGATCTTAATTAAGTTCCTCTATTTTGATCACCTTCAGATCATAACCATCTGCTTGTAACTTATTGGCATAAACAATTTTAGCTAAAGGTCTAATCATTTTAAAACAATAATTACAATTAATTACACAGATCAGTATTACAATTATTCCAACAGGTATTACAAACAAATTGTGGCCGGTTGACGTTGTCCCCTTAAGAAAGGGAATATGGTGGATGGAAGTTGGTAAACGGAAAGAATAATCTAAACTATTTCATTGGTGAAGTGGGAGGAAGCACCTTCTGAACTGGGAGTGAACTGGGCATTTCCAGCACTTCTCTGTCAGTCTTGCTTCCGCCTCTCCACGGTGCAGCAGCTCTCTCTCTGCTCGGCTTTCTGCCAAGGCCTCGGCCTTGAAGACCAGATACAGGCCGGTATTAACTCCCTTCCAATTAACACGAGCTGCTTCTAACAATTTTTTTTTTTTTCTCTCTTTTCTCTCTCTTTCTATCCCACTCTGGGGAAAGGGGGAGAGAGGGGAGAGCGGAGGCGGGGAACCCCCTCTGCTGAAGGGGGTTACTCTCATTTCTGTGTTACTCTGTTGTATATCTTTGTATATATTGTAAATATTGTAAATTTGTAAATATTCCCCTGCATATCCTTCATTGCTTTGTAAATATAAAGCTCCACTGCTTTGCTAATTCAGCTTCTGAGTTTTTTTTTCCTTTCCCTTCAATTTTTCTTTCCCTTTACTTTACAAGGGGGAAGGGAGGAGGCTTCTTGGCCTTACCCTTCCAACCCACTACATTTTTTTATTGGTGCCCAACGTGGGGCAGATAATTAGTTCAATTTATTATTTAATTGATTTAGTGTTTTCTAGCTGAATTAGCAAACATGAAGGTATTGTGGTTTGTGGAGCGATTGTTCTTTTCAATTTTTGGGGCTCTGGTTTACAGATATTGTTTGGGTTTGATTTTGGATTACCTGGGTAAATATTTGGTGGACAAAAGTTGAAGCTATCTGCCATACCTGAGCTTTCTGATGAATCTGCAGTTGTGGGACAACATAAGATACAGGACATTAAATTGCCGGTTGCTTCTCAGACTGTGCATCACAGACAATACAGAACCAACCGTGACTCTTTGTTGCCCATTCAGAATCTGATTCGTCAGTTGGAGAGTCAGAAAGTCGTCAGCAAAACTCATTCACCTTTCAACAGTCCAGTGTGGCCTGTGCGGAAGCAGAATGGAGACAGGCGTCTGACAGTAGACTACCGAGCCCTGAATGAAGTAACACCACCTATGAGTGCAGCAGTACCAGACATGATGGAGCTACAGTATGAGCTGGAATCCAAAGAGGCCAAATGGTATGCTACCATAGACATTGCTAATGCATTTTTCTCTATTCCCATAGCAGAGGAATGCAGGCCTCAGTTTGCTTTCACCTGGAGAGGAACCCAGTACACTTTCAACAGACTGCCAATGGGCTGGATCCACAGCTCAAGCATCTGTCATGCAGTGATCCACGATGCTCTGGAGAAAGGCGATGCTCCAGAACACATCCAGTTCATCGATGACATCATCGTCTGGGGTAAAACTGCTGAGGAAGTCTTCGAGAAAGGTAACAAAATCATTGACATTCTTCTGAATGCAGGTTTTGCCATCAAACGTGTCAAGGTGAAAGGGCCTACCACAGAGATTCAATTTCTGGGAGTGAGGTGGCAGGATGGACGTCGACACATTCCAGTGGATGTGGTAAATAGAGTCTCTACCATGGCAAGTCCCACAAACAAGCAAGAGACCCTACGTTTCTTGGGGATAGTGGGATTTTGGAGACTACACATTCCTGGATACAGTCAGATTGTGAAACCTCTGTATGATGTGACTTGAAAGAGAAACCATTTCCACTGGGGACCTGAAAAACAAGCAGCCTTTGACCAAATAAAGGAAGAGGTAATTCAAGCAATGGGTCTGGGACCTGTCCGAGATGGTCCAGACATTAAGAACATTTTGTACACGGCTGCAAGTGACAATGGTCCAACCTGGTGCTTGTGGCAAAAAGCTCCAGGTGAGACACGTGGACGACCTCTTGGTTTCTGGAGTCGAGGTTACAGAGGTTCAGAGGCTAATTATACTCCAACAGAGAAAGAAATTCTAGCTGCCTATGAAGGAGTGAAAGCATCTTCTGAAGTGATTGGAACTGAATCACAACTTCTTCTAGCTCCCAGATTACCAGTTTTTAATTGGATGTTCAAAGGCAAAGGATCCACACCACATCATGCCACAGACTCACCATGGTCTAAGTGGATGGCTCTGATAACACAGAGAGCTCGAATGGGAAATCTTGAAAGACCTGGTCTAGTGGAGCTGATCTCAAGTTGGCCTGAAGGTATCAACTGTGCCAAACCTCCAGAGGAGAAAGTAACTCTTGCTGAGGAAGCTCCTCCTTACAATGACCTTTCTGATAATGAAAAGAAGTATGCTTTGTTCACAGACGGTTCCTGTCGTCTTGTTGGAAACAAGCGAAGGTGGAAGTCTGCAGTGTGGAGTCTGTAGTGGTTTGAGCCTTAACTGAGAGTTAAAAGCTCAAATGGGGAAAAGGCTGAGAATCTCTTCCCCACTTCCCCCCCCACCTCCTCCCTCCAAACAGGGAGAGGAGGGAAAAAAAAAGGTAAGGAGCAAACCCACTAAGCAACAATCTGGAGTCAGCTTGGAAGTAGAGAGGCAAGTAATTTTTTTTCCTTCAAAATATATATATATAGAGCAATAACAGGGAAAAAAGGTTCACAAGGGCAAGGAACAAAAATGGATGGGAGGGGGATAGAAAAAGAATAATACAAAACCAGTCTGTCTCTGAGGAGGCGCAGAGGCAGCAGGGAGAAGGATCAGGTCTGGCCACGTGGCTGAGGATCAGGAGAGCAGCTGCAGTAGCTCTCATCCAGCAGAGGCAGGAGCCAAAAAGGAGATCCAACAGCTATGAGGTCCTGCTTTTTTATACCCTTGCTGGGCAGGGAGGGGGAAGTGGAACAGACTCAGCTTTCCCAGGGGGGAGACGCCCTTCAGGGAGTGTAAAGTACCCGCAAGCCCTCCACCCTGCTTTCTTCTTTTGTTTTCAGAAAAAGGTGTTAACCCACCACAGAGTCCAACATGCCGAGTTGCAGAAGCGAAAGATGGAGAAGGAGAATCCAGTCAATTCGCAGAAATAAAAGCTGTCCAGCTAGCTCTCGACGTGGCTGAACGTGAGAGATGGCCAAAGCTTTATCTCTACACTGACTCATGGATGGTAGCCAATGCTCTATGGGGTTGGCTAAAGAACTGGAAGAAGAGTGGTTGGCAGAGAAAAGGAAAACCCATTTGGGCAGCCAACCCAAAATCAAACCCAAAACCTTTACTTTACAAGGGGGAAGGGAGGAGGCTTCTTGGCCTTACCCTTCCAACCCACTACACAAATGTTTAAAGCAACTTATATTCGATAAGCAAGAAGTTAACTTATCACATATTTCTTTAAATTCACAAGAAGTATCATCCAGAGAAATTTGATGTAATATTTGATTGTGATCTACACTCACTTAACGTAACTACGGATTAACATAACTACAACAGCTTACATTTATGACTACACATACAACATGTAAGAAATCCAAAGCCAACCTATTTTCAGTAGATACTTTTGAGAGACTATTGACTTCAAGCTGTGGAACTTTTATTGCATCTCTGCTTGCATTCATCATAATTTCAGCTGTAGCAGAAAAATTTACCATCGCTTTTTCAAGTTCACTAACCTCAAGCCAAGGTAGAAACCTCCTAACAAAACTATGAAACTTGTTATGCCTGGTTGGTAGTGGATTTGCTCCCCTCTTGGTTCTTCTTGCAAAGCTCCTGAGTAATTCCTGTGGCTGATTTACTATAAAGATATGGGGATAGGCCAGTCCCATAGCACATCTTCCTTACCAGCCTAAGGGTAATACCTTATAAGCATTTTTACCACATATCCAATTCCATCCTGACCCAATAGGTATCAGCCATCCTTTAGGTATGTGTTCTTTCTTTCTGGTCTGATCATGGCTCCCCATATTTCCTTCTTCCTAACTAATAAATTGTGAACACTTTGATTACTGCCCTATAAAAATTACATTCCCACATCCAGGGTCAGTCCTATTTCCCCCTTTATGCCTGCCTATAGTTGTCTCCCAACATCGCTGGATACAAGGTACAGGCATATCTACAGCCAAGGGTTCTTCAAATTGTAATCTCCCCCTTAACTGAGATTGTGGAATCTCGGTACAATCCTCAAGTTTCTGGGCTTTTGGAATGCTTTTTGTATTTCTGTTACATCAGGAAAGACTGTCCCTATCAAAGGAAACCTGTGTGCTGAATTCTCAGGGAGCTGGGAACATATCCAACAGTAAAAGGACACTGCTGCCTGTCTGCTGCAGGCTTGAACCCACGACCCTGAGATTAAGAGTCTCATGCTCCACTGACTGAGCTGACTGTGCTCCCTTTCAACAACTGCAGATAAGTGTTCTCTTCTCCTACCTTTACTTCAGATGGCATTATAATCTTAGCTTCATAATGGCCTTTCAATCTACCTATCATTACTAACATTGGAAGATAATTTATCCACACATGGGAACATGGTCTTTGATTTTGATTGGACTCCTTATACAAAAATAGGGTTAGGATCAAGATTAGGCTCCACCAGTATATGTTAACTCTGCCTCCTTAGCCTACTGGGTGCAACCAGCAGCCAGGTGTCATGTCTTCTTGGCAGCAGTTACATTCTTCAGGAGCCCCACAGATTCCTTAACCCATTCATTCGGAGTCTCTTCTCTACTTCCTCAGTTAGCTTGTTTACCATTTCCCATTGTGCTTTTGTTATTTCAATTCCTCTTCCCTCAAAATCCTCTACAATAATTTTTCTTATGTCTTCCTTACTTTTTTCCTTCTACTAAGCCTTTCAATTTCAAAAACCTGATCACCTTCTATGGTCAGGTGACTGCCTGGTGGATGTGGTCTACCTGGACCTCAGCAAGGCTTTTGACACTGTCCCCCACAGCAAACTCCTGGCCAAGCTGTCAGCCCATGGCTTGGACAGCAGCACTCTGAGCTGGGTTAGGAATTGGCTGGAGGCTGAGCCCAGAGAGTGGTGGTGAATGGTGTCACATCCAGCTGGCAGCCAGTCACTAGTGGTGTGCCCCAAGGATCAGTGCTGGGCCCCATCCTCTTTAACATCTTCATTGATGATCTAGATGAGGGCATTGAGTCCATCATCAGTAAATTTGCGGATGACACCAAGCTGGGGGCAGGAGTTGATCTGCTGGAGGGTAGAGAGGCTCTGCAGAGGGACCTCGACAGGCTGGACAGATGGGCAGAATCCAGCGGCATGAGATTGAACACATCCAAGTGCCGGGTTCTGCACATTGGCCACAACAACCCCATGCAGTGCTACAGGCTGGGGTCAGAGTGGATGGAGAGTGGCCAGGCAGAGAGGGACCTGGGGGTACTGGTCGACAATAGGCTGAACATGAGGCTGTAGTGTGCCCAGGCAGCCAAGAGGGCCAATGGCATCCTGGCCCGCATCAGGAATAGTGTGGCCAGCAGGAGCAGGGAGGTCATTTTCCCCCTGTAAGCTGCACTGGTTGGGCCACACCTCGAGTACTGTGTCCAGTTCTGGGCCCCTCAGTTTAGGAAGGATGTTGACTTGCTGGAGCATGTCCAGAGAAGGGCAATGAAGTTGGTGAGGGGTTTGGAACACAAGCCCTATGAGGAGTGGCTGAGGGAGCTGGGGTTGCTTAGCCTGGAGAAGAAGAGACTCAGGGAAGACCTCCTTGCTCTCTACAACTACCTGAAGGGAGGTTGTAGACAGGTGGAGGTTGGTCTCTTCTCCCAGGCAGCCAGCACCAGAACAAGAGGACACAGTCTCAGGCTGCGCCAGGGGAGGTTCAGGCTGGATGCCAGGAAGAAGTTCTACACAGAGAGAGTGATTGCCCACTGGAATGGGCCACCCGGGGAGGTGGTAGAGGCACCACCACTGGAGGTGCCCAGGAGGAGACCTGATAGGGTGCTTGGTGCCATGGCCCAGTTGATCAGGTGGGTTGGATTGGTTGATAGGCCGGACGCGACGATCCCGAAGGTCTCCTCCAACCTGGCCTACTCCATTCCATTCTATTCTATTCTAATTGTTCTTGGTATCCCTAACTAAATATTTCTCTAGCCTTTATTTCCCACTTATGCCAATCCCTTTCAAGAATATTCCAAGGGGATTTAAATCCTTTTTTTTTACCACAAAATAAGGTCTCTATATTTATCAATCCAAACTGCCTATTTTTGGGCCTACTTTTACAGTTTTACAGTTACAGCATTCAGGACAAAATACACCTCAATTATAAGAGATAGAAGACCATTTCTTACAACATTTAAGACATTTACAAGTTACCCATCCCCCATGAGTTCTATGATGCTTTATACACAGAATGGAATGGGGATATTCCTCAATGTTCTCTTGCAATGCAGATTCAATATCACACGCTATTGCATATATTTCAGGAGCTGGGTCTGTCTTGTAAGTTCCAGAGCTTTCAGACTGAGATGTTACAGTATTGCATCGAGTACTTATCTGTCAGCACTAACTGCAGTCTCGGAGATGCTTCCAATCATCTGTATAAGTGGTGTGGAATTCATGCTGATGTCAGTTTTGCTTTCTCTGTAGAGTCACTCTAATCTCTCCAGGCTCAGAGGTTACTGTCCTTTTACTCGCGACACACGCGTCCACCCTTTTTCTGCAGTCCGGAGAGCTGTAATCTGTTGTTGATAAAACAAAAAAAAAAAGATCTCTCCCAAGAGAGTGTATTCAGTCTCTGAAACAACTTACAAATCATTTAAACAAATCCTTTTCCAGATTCTATTTCTATATTTTCAAGCAGGGGCACCTTAAAAGGTTCCCCTTTAGCTTCAATTACTGTTGCTGGGGTTTTTCCTTCTCAACCCTCTTAGGAGTCTTTTGTATAATCGATTTTTCTGCTCCTGTATCTACCAAAAAAAGATTACCTCCTCCTTCTGGGGACTCATTTGATATTCTCGTCCCCAAAATGTAAAGCCCCTGATACCTCTATCCATAATCGATAGTACCACAAAGGTCTGAGCAGCTGCCTGATTTCTGACTTTCCCTTACAGCAGTTACAAACAGTTTAGCCTCTGCTTTTCGTTTCTCTTCATCCCTCCTTACATATACTTTCTGAGCTTCCCGTATTTGTTATAGATGACTCCAGGTAAAAGTTTTTGGTAACAGATTTATTGGCACTAAAAGATCGTAAAAAGGCAATAAAAGCAAGCAAAGCAGCGCGCTGGGCTTGGGAGGGGACAAAACTCCACCTCCACAGCAGCCTTACAATAGTTTTCTTCATCTTATATAGTTCCATCATCTACATAAGCAATCTTATGCTAAATAGAAGGCAGGCATATGATAATGAGTCTTAGAATAGGTGGTCAAATCCCTTCTCCCTACATTCAGTGTGGTAAGGGTCAAAGCATCCACTTTCACGCGTGCCCAATTGTGCAGGCTTCTTATCTAAAGAAAACAAATTCCTAGTTCTGAATGTTTATCTTTAAGACAGCTCCTTCTCAGCCATGATGTCTCCAATTAATCAGACAGTATCCTTGCAAGTCTGCAAGATATCTTTCTTTCTCTTTACCCTCTAAACAGGCCTCACAAGATCCTGACCCTTAATCCCAGTGCACTCTAAGTCTTATAATTTTAACACAAATCACCAGTATATTCATCACATCTCTCTTTTTTTTTTTCCTTCTTTTTCCTTTTTTTTGTCCTAGTCCAATTGGCAGTGTTACCCCTGTCAGATCCTGTGCACGGAATCCAGGCTGTTTGGTGAGTTTAGCCTGGGTAGGGGAGGTCCTGGCTAAGGGGTCCCGGAATTTCACTGTGGGTGAGGATTCCAGGATTCCACATGGTAGCCAGGAGGCCTTCACAGTCCCATAGGATTCGGGCTGTGAGGTGCAGCATGTTTTCTACATTCTCGGAGCTGTGGAGTCTGGTCCTCCATAGGGATCGGGTGACCAGCGCTGCGTCCCGCTTTCCGGTGTCCCAGCGGTGAGTGGCCCGGTTCGGGAGTTTTTGGTATCCTGCGGTTGGGTTTTGTGATGGGTTGAGGCCGACGCCCCTCCCCACCATGGGCAAAAATGAAAGTCAGACAAACGGATTGCAAAAGTGGTGGAAAGTTTAAATGGAAAGCGATGAATGTTTACAGAGAACGAGAAGCACAGTGACAAAAGAGATCCCAAGGCACACCCAGAAACATCCCATCCCCACCTGAGGGTACACCCAAAACCTCCAGGGCTCTTTCTTCCCCCCCCCCCCCCCCCCCGCTAGGCTAATCTCAGCTGGCCAGATCTGAGATTGCCATCCCCCCCAGCCTTGGGCCTACCTAGGCCCAAAAGGCCAGGAGACACCTCCCCCCAGTTACCAGGTGGCTGCGAGGGAAGAAAAGAGGAAGTGCCAGGACCCCCACTGATGTCTTATAGGGAAGCAGGGCATTATGGGATGAAATACCTGGCTTCCTGTGTCCACCCACTGGGCTGGACTCCTTCGGGACACAGGAAGCGTTCCTCATGTGGACACAGCAGGGGGCAACTGGCCCAAACTGCTACAGGTTTCTTAAGGGTCCTGAACTGTGGGGGCCCACGGCACAGTTACGTTCACGGGTTTGGCATCCCGGTTTCCGGAGGGACCTCGGTTTGAGGGACCCGGTTCAGGAGTTTTTGGCTTCCATGGTCTTGGACTTCCGCAAGAGGGCGGGGGGATTGGGGCTGTGGGAGTTTGGGTTTTTTTTCTGCGGTTTTGACTTTCGCAAGGGATCAGCACAGTGAGGGATCTGAAGCCCCAAAACAGATAGCTTTCGAGAAATAATGGGTTAAAACATAGAATGTGGAGCATTTGAAGAAAGCATAAACCAGATAGAGCAATAAATCGGCTAAGGCATGGAACACTGTGACAGAAAAAGGAGATAGGGAATAGAGACTGATAAGAACTGTTGGGCTAAGCATGATTCAGAGCCAACAAGGTCAAACTGACCCTAAGAGCCTTGTCAAGCCAGGAGAACCAAGCCAGGTACACCGGGAATTGACCAAATTAGGAAAGGAGTTCAAAAGTTTAAGGAGGAAGACTCATCAGGAGACCCCTGCCCATGATGAAGGCCACCGGAATGACCACCAAGAAGATCCTCAAAAGAGATGTCCCCGCCCACGCTCCGCCTACACCACGCCCCATATGAATATGCATGCAAAGATATGATTATGTATATGATCTGATGTAGTACTACATCCAAAACTGTATAAAAGGCATGCTTTTGTTACGGGAAAGGTAGAAATCCATTTAGTGATTTCTCCAACGCGTTGCCAATAAAAATACCTCCTGTCTATCTGACTTAAACTGAGTCTCTTAGGCAGTTATTCTCGCCTTTTGGGGCAAAATTCGGCATCATTTTCTGGTGACCCAGATGGGACCAGACAGGAGATCCAGGCCTTAAGGGGTCCTCCCGAGCCGGGGCCGGGGCCGGAACCCTCTGGGCGTCCCTGACGACTTTTTGTCAGAAGAGACCCCCCCGGACCAGCGCTCGTTGGTGGACGAAGGGTTACCTGCATCTCCTGCTCCAATAAAGAGGTATTTTAATTGTTTATTGATTTTGGGATAAAGCGCTTTGACTGGGGAACGGGGACCAGACGTGGTCACCTGATGGGAAAGCCCGGGGACGCCCTGGCAAAGTCCCGTATATCGGGGTTCGAGTCCCCACTGGAAATCGGGGTTCGAGTCCCCACTGGAAATCGGGGTGTTTGTTAATCGGGTGTATGTTTCTCTTTCATCTTAATGTTGTTGCTTTGCTTGGAACTCTAAACTATGCCTGGGAACGTATCCAGCCAGGCCCGGGACCCTGTCCAATTTTTCCCCTTTCCCTGATAAGGTTTTGAGAAGATACATTTGTGTTATACTTTTGTCTAACATTGTTATGTTGTCTGCAAGAATCTCGTAATTTAGTAAGACGCGAGTTTGAATTTCGGGATAAGGACTCGGTATTTTGTGTTAACTGTAATCTCTTTTGTGTGTAAGAATTTATTGTGATATCATCTGCAAACCGTACCTTGGTTTACAGCTGTTTTACGGGTGTATGACAGCCCGAAGCTGACCAGTATCGGTACTATACGGTTGGCCAGCGACATCTCGTGGCAAAGCGGTGCACTCTGACAGACCGGAAAGGTAGGACAGTTTGGATGAATGTGTGGGTGTGTGAGTGAATGAGACGCAGCATCGCTGCGAAGCGAGAGGGAGTCCTGCTCCGCATTTCCTGTTCTTCGCAAGAAACCAGGTCGGAAACGGACAAAGCGATTGGAAATTGTGTGTATGAAGTGTTAAAATATATTGGCATATAGTGCTTGCGGGAAAAAGAGAGTGTTCCGGTTAAACAGAGAACGCAGATACAGGGAACAGCCATGGGAGGTCGACAGAGTAAGGACGTAAATATGAAAACCCCCTTAGGATGTATCCTAAAGCACTGGAAGGACTTCGGAGGGATTCCAGGGGGAAGCATAAGTAAAAAGACACTCCTTAAATATTGTACACAGTGGTGGCCATTGTATAAGTTAGATGACAATGAGAAATGGCCACCGGAGGGAACAACTAATTATAACACTATTTTACAACTAATGCTCTTCCTCCGCCGGCTCAATAAATGGGATGAGGTGATGTACGCAGACATGTTCTTCACTCTAAGGAATAAACCTGAGTGGCAAAGAGAGTGCGGAATTAATGTAGCCCCTCAGGATCCCCTAGTACTAGCCCTGGAAAGGGATAAGAAGGGTCCAAAGCCTAAGGAACGTTGCTGTGATGCATGTAGTATTGGACAGCAGTGTCTCAAGCTAACAAGAAGAGATAGTGGAAAGGAGAGCGAAATAAGCCTGAGGGAATACCATCCATTCGCTCCAGGGTGGGAAGGGCCTCTTCCCAGGCCAAAAGAGGAACAAGGGGATCCTAGCCCATTAAAGGAACTGGAGCGATGGTGGAAATCTAAGTTTGGGCACAGCCCTCAGAGGTTAGACAACAGTTGGGAGGAGGGTAGTCCATTAAAATCGGGGACTGACGAGAGGAAAAGCAGCCCTCAGGGACTAGATAGTCCACAGGGGTCGGGGAGCTACATGGATGCTGACAGCCCACCCAGACTAGAAGTCGAAAGGGAGGAAGGCAGTCCGTCAGGAGCAGAGAGCCGAAGGGAGACACGTAGCCTGCCCGAGTTCAGTCCATATGGGGATAACAACACATCCAGAAGTGGAGACGTTTGTAGAATGGAAACCAGCACACCAAGGACTGGGGACAAAAGTAACTCACTGGGAAGCGGCATCTCTAAACTGAGAGGCGACGTCTCTGAATTGAGATATAGTGAGAAGAATGATAACGAGACATGCAAAAAGGGGGGCAGAGAACAACTTAATATAGTAATTCAGATAAAGGATAAGAGAAATGGGAGGGGAGCAGAGGATGAGAGGGACAGCAGCCCGGGACAGGATAGGAGCCGGCAGATACAAAAAGGGCGACAGACGCAGGACGAGAACCGGATGGATGGTGTAATAGAGATAGGAGGGGAAAATGAAGAACAGGAAGGGGGGAAGAGGAAAGAGAAGAGAAAGAATAGGGGAGACATTGAGGCACAGGAAGGAGATCCCGGGGAAGAGATCGGTCACTCGTATTATACCAGATCTGTGGCACGGGGGGAAGCAAAGCAAAGAGAGGAAGGGAACCATACGATAGCTCCTCTCCGACAAGTTATGCCAATGGCAGGGGAAAGGACTAGAGTAAAGGTGCCGTTCTCGACAAATGATTTGAACAATTGGAGGGATGAGGCAAGGAATTTCAGGAGAAATCCTGAGGGAGTAGCGAAGAGGTTTGAATTAATGGCAAAGAATTTAGATATTGATTGGGAGGATATAGAAGTGATGCTGTCAGAGTTGACAGATACAGAAAGGGAACTCGTATTGGAAACAGGAAAACGACATGCTCAAGTATTATCAGGAAGACTAGAAGATAATTTTCCCAGCAGTAAACCAGAATGGGACCCGGGCAATGCCGAGCACTATCAACAGCTAGTGCAGTATAGAAAACTGATAGCGATGGGCTTGCGTAATGCGATCCCTAAGGCTATCAATTGGTCAATGCTATATGACATCAGGCAGGGAAAGGATGAGACCCCATCAGAGTTTTTGGATAGACTTAGGGCAGCGATGAGACAATACACACCCCTGGACCCAGCAACAGAAGAAGGGAAACAGCACTTGTTAGGGTTGATGATGGGACAGAGTAACCCAGACATCAAGAAGAAATTACAAAAACTTGAGCATCCAGCAAATAAAAACCTAGAGACACTGCTGAATGAGGCATGGAAAGTATACAATAATAGAGAGATTGAGGAGAAGAAAAAGGAGGACAGGAGGATAGTGCGAGTAGTGGCTGTAGCAGTGGCAGCTCAGAAGACAGGTTACTCGGAACCTGGAACCAGGGGAAGAGGTAGAGGCAACCTAGCAGGAAGGGGAGGGAGGCTCCAACCCCACCCAGCTAGAGTAGGGCCAAATCAATGTGCGTACTGCCTACAGATGGGACACTGGAAGCGAGAATGCCCCCAACGAAGGGAAAGGCTAATGGCCACTACTACCACCACACATCAGGATAGTGAATGAGGAGGACCGGTGGGCCATACCCTAGCAGACCCACTGGTTAAAATGGAGCTAGGGGAAGGTAAAAAGGAATTGAACTTTTTGATTGATACGGGAGCAACTTTTTCGGTTTTAAATCAGGAATTGGTACCTAAAAGTGATGAATTTGTACAAGTTGTGGGAGCAACAGGCCAACCAGAAAAGGCTTACTTTTTGAAACCCATTAAATACAAAATTGGGAAACAAATGGGAATTCATCAGTTCCTGTATTTACCAAATTCGCCAAAGCCCTTATTGGGGAGAGACCTATTGGAGAACTTGGGAGCCATAATAAAGTTCAACAAAGACAAATTGGAATTACAAGTAAATGAGGAACAACTGATTACAGCTCTAAGCCTAACGATCAGTTGTGTGGAACCTAAACCTGAGAATCACAATTTCGAGCGAATCCTGAACAAGACGTACCCATTAGTGTGGGCTACTGATATACCTGGAAAATCAAAACAAGCAGTACCGATTGTTGTTGAACTTAAAGTTGGGGCAAAACCGGTGATAAGAAAACAATACCCTCTGAGGATAGAAGACAGGAAGGGGATTGAGCCCATAATCAAAAGGTTTTTGGAACTGGGGTTATTGGTAGAATGCGAATCAGATTTTAATACACCAATCCTGCCAGTAAAGAAACCTAATGGAGCCTATAGACTAGTTCAGGATCTGAGAGCAGTAAACGAAATAACCAAGACATTACATCCGGTAGTTGCTAATCCATACACACTTTTAACTAGACTGAAGGATAATTTGGCCTGGTTCACCGTATTAGATTTAAAAGACGCATTCTTCTGCCTTCCCTTAGCTCCCGAGAGTCAAAAGATTTTTGCCTTTGAGTGGGAATCTGTAGATAGAGGAAGAAAGACTCAACTTACCTGGACGGTATTGCCCCAAGGATGGTGCAATTCCCCCACGATTTTTGGGAACCAGTTAGCCAAAGAATTAGAACAGTGGGAAAGGCCGCTGGGAGATGGCACCCTTCTGCAGTACATAGACGACCTCCTAATAGCAACAATGACAGAGGAAGAATGCATTGAATGGACTATTTCCTTGTTAAATTTCCTGGGTTTAAGTGGATATCGAGTTTCTCAATAGAAAGCACAGCTGGTGCAAAAAGAAGTGGTGTACCTGGGATACGAAGTCTCCAGAGGACAGCGATCCCTGGGAGCAGCTAGGAAAGAGGCCATCTGCCAGATACCTAAACCAGAGACGGTGAGAGATCTGCGCGCCTTTCTGGGGATGACAGGTTGGTGTCGGCTATGGATCTACCAGTACGGGATACTCGCTAAACCACTGTATGATTTGTTGAAGGAAACTAAGAACGTCCTAGTTTGGACTCCCGAGGCAGAAGGGGCCTTCAAGAAGTTGAAGCTGGAGCTAATGAGAGCACCGGCCTTAGGTCTCCCAGATGTATCAAAACCATTCTGGCTGTTCTCCCATGAGCGACAAGGGATGGCCCTAGGAGTCCTAGCACAGCAATTGGGACCACACAAGAGAGCTGTGGCCTACTTCTCCAAGTGATTGGATGAAGTAAGTAAAGGATGGCAAGGCTGTCTGAGGGCAGTGGCCGCAGTAATAATTAACATAGAAGAGGCCAGGAAGCTCACGTTGGGTCAAAAGATGACTGTGTTAGTGTCTCACACTGTGTCAGCGTCTCACACTGTGTCAGCTGTGCTGGGACAGAAAGGCAACCATTGGCTGTCGCCTTCCAGATTCCTAAAATACCAGGCCATCCTGGCTGAATCAGATGACATAACCATTCAGGTAACTAACATTGTGAACCCAGCTTCATTTCTAGAAGGAAGAGACCCAGCAGAACCCATCGAACACGACTGCCTGGAAACAATTGAAGCAGTCTACTCCAGTCGCCCGGATCTCAAAGAAGAGCCGTTCGAAGATGCGGATAACTGGTTCTCAGATGGCAGCAGCTTCGTGAAACGAGGAGTAAGAATGGCTGGCTATGCAGTCACTACTACAGAAAAGGTAATTGAGTCGAACCCCTTGCCTGCAGGGACCTCAGCTCAAAAGGCAGAGCTGATAGCTCTGACTCGAGCCCTGGAATTGGCGGAGAACATGCAAATTAATATATGGACAGGCTCTAAATATGCCTTTTCCGTTGTACATGCTCATGGAGCCATTTGGAAAGAAAGAGGACTGTTGACTACACAAGGAAAAACGGTCAAACATGCAGAGGAGGTTCTGCGATTGCTAGAGGCGGTCCAACTCCCAGCACACGTGGCCATAATGCATTGTAAGGGACATTTGAAAGGTAACACTATTCCAGAAATAGGAAACAGGAAGGCAGATACAGAAGCTAAATTGGCTGCCACGAGGACTAGGGAAGTGAAAATAACGGCCCTAATACCAGGAGAGCTGGACACCAACATCCAGCCAGATTACCAGGAATCAGATCATAGATGGATTCGAAGAAATAAGGGCAAAATATTAGAAAATGGTTGGGGTCAATTGGAAACAGGACAGTTAGTAATACCAGGAAACGTGATGTGGCAGTTTGTAAAGGCAGAACATGAGAAGGCCCATTGGGGTCTAGATCCGCTTTATCAATATTTGCAAACCAGGATAGCAGGACCGAAATTATTTACTACTATAAAACACGTTACATCCCAGTGCGAGCGGTGTCTGAAAAACAACCCGAATACGGGAACCAAGGTACACCAAGGAGCCATAAATCGAGGTAAATTCCCAGGTGAAGTATGGCAAATTGATTTTTCTGAACTCCCAAGAAAAGGGGGGTTTCGGTATTTGTTGGTATTAACTGATACGTTTTCTGGGTGGCCTGAAGCATTCCCTTGCAGGACAAATAAGGAAAGAGAAGTAACTAAAGTACTGTTGAATGAAATTATTCCACGGTTTGGGGTACCGAAGAGCATTTCTTCGGATAGGGGTACACATTTCTGTGCAAAAGCAGTGAGAGCAATAAGCAAAGCATTACAAATCAAATGGCAATTACACACGCCTTACCGTCCACAGGCCAGTGGGCAAGTGGAAAAGATGAATCATCTTGTTAAACAGCAAATTGCCAAAATATGTCAGGAGACTAATTTGCAGTGGTATCAAGCTCTGCCTATTGCTCTACTGAGGCTGAGAGTCAAACCAAGATCAAAAGAAAAGTTAAGCCCATTTGAAATTTTGTATGGTAGACCTTATGCTATGCAAGTCGTAAATGGGGACGCTATAGGCCAAATCGGTGATCAGTACATTTATGATTATGTAATTACGGTGGGGAAACAATTCGACAGGAATGCTACTGTGGTGATAGAGCACCAACCTAAACAACCTGATTGCAAATTGCATCCGTTTAATCCCGGTGATTGGGTGTATGTTAAGAATCTTTTAGTAAAACCCCTACAAGAGAAGTGGGAAGGACCTTTCCAAGTGCTGCTGACTACCTTCACCGCGGTTCGGATCAAGGAGCGACCTACGTGGATCCATTATTCACGAGTCAAGAAAGCTCCGGAGAACAAACAAGAGGAGCAGACGTCATGATCCTGACTCCACCTCAAACCTTTACAATTCTGATCATTGGACTCTCGATAAGTATAGCTCTTCCCCAAGGCTCTGCCCCAATAGACCCATGGTCTCATGCACACCAGTGTATCCACCCGGAGAGGGGAGTGAAGGGACCCTATTTCGAGGTTTATGCCTTATGTAACAATCGGCCATACATGAGTAAAGTATGGCATCAGCCCTCCATGGTAGCATACAAGGGAGACCAAATCCAAATTGGGTGTCGAGAGCTTGACCCAGTGGAAGGAAAAACAAGGCAGCTAGTATTAACAATTCGACCCTTGATGCCAGCCTCTAAACATAACCTAATTACCTTTAGTCCAGTGAAAATGGGCAAGCCCACCGTCTGGATCCAGCAAAAGGGCCCAATTTCATGCCAGTGGAGTGACTTCAGGGAAGATCCACCCGGATTACAACCCCATAACTCGGTAATTTATAGAGAAGATTCGCTTGGGGAACTACATCCCCAAAACATAACCCTTGACCTTCAACCTCTTCTCTTTCCTGCGGGAAAGATCGTAGCATCTAATGGTCCTGAGGAAGGGAAAGCACGGTGTGAGATGGCATTTAGATTGGATCAGTCAATGTCGTTCGTATGCGAAAGACAGTTGAAAATGCTGGAACGGGGTTTTAGCTTCCTTGGGCATGCTGTCGAATATAAGGTGCAATTACCGGGAGACGTGATCCCATTGTATCCAGATTTAGACTTGCCCCAAGAAACCACTCTACCGGTAGAATGTAAAGTAGTACATAACCTAACCTTTATAGGGCCTCAGGTGATAAGAAGATCTAACGAACTAAAATTATTGTTAGACCCCACTTATTCCCTGAAAAAGGTGCAGATGAACATTCACGCCGATGTTACGCATTTGCAGAAGGATTGCCGACCATTTATACAGCAAAGCCTTAAGGGATGGAATGCATGGCTGGCAACTAGGTCTTATCACAGACGGGCGCAAAGAGATATAAGTGGATGGGTCGGCACTGGATTTGGAATACTGAATGCAGTGGATCAAGAGGTATTGGTGAACAAACTGAGTACTGTCACCACCAACTTAGGAAAACTCAAAGTGCCCCTGAGTTCATCTATGCTTACATTAGCAGAAACACAATCGCTAGTAGTAAAATTACTAACCATGGTAGCAAACCATACTGCAGAGGATTTTGTGAAGCTCGCTGACTATACAGGGGAACTTAGTAGAGACATTGCACTCGCTATCCAATGCTCTCAGACACAACAATGGGTACAATCAGTAGCGGCAGGAATAATGAGAGAGGGAATGTCAGGTACATTACCTCAAGAAATAAGGGAAACAATATTAAAGGACAATCATACTACACAATTTGAGAAGGACCACCAAGCCTGGTGGCAATTAGTAAATTTCACTTATGAGCCTCAACGAGATCACATTGAAGCCTATGTCCTCACCATCAGTGCGGCAGAGGAAAGAGCTATCTTTCCTATCCTCACTCTAGGGACAATACATCAAGATGTCATTGTCAGACCAATAGACCACAATGTCTGGGCCAGTTATGATTATACCAAAAATAGGTGGCAATCGGTTAGCACAGAGGCATGTATTCCTAGAGGACAATTAGGCTATGTTTGCAAAAACGCTGTAGTAGAAGCAGAAGATTTATGCTTAGATGTCGAAAATAGTGTATGTACCTTTGAAATGCTTTCGCATAATAGAACACAATCACAAGTTTACTATATAGGGAATGGGTGTGCTTGCGTGAGGACAGCTTGTGACAACATCACTATAGATAATTGCCAAGAGGAGACTAACAATACTAACTTCTGTGTGTGCAACTTCACCAAGATAGTGGGTTGTGATTTTCACTATACTGTCCCAATAACTACTCAACAGCTAATTAATGCAGATTTTAACCTATATCAAGAGATACCGAAATTACAAATAGGGATGGACGTCAAAATTCTTAAAGCGATGCTCGCACATCCTAAAGTGAAGAAATTGGTGCAAAAGGTGAATCAAACGACTAAACGAATGGTATGGCAGGTAGAACATAATTCAGAAAAAATAAAAGATGTCCTGACCAAAGTAGAACAAGTAGGCCAGCATCGTTGGTGGGACATCTTTACAGGATACTCCCCAACAGCTACACAGGTCTTCAACTATCTGGTGCACCCAATGCTAATAGTAATTGTAGTTCTGTTACTATTAACTCTCACAAATATTTGTATGTGGTGGAGACTAAGAATCATAATGAAAAGGACCCAAATGGTTTGGGCAATGGTACGAGCGTATCAGCGCCCTATAGGATTAGAATTTGACGAAAGAATTCGTAAGTTATAAGAAAAAGGGGGGAAATGAAGCCCCAAAACAGATAGCTTTCGAGAAATAATGGGTTAAAACATAGAATGTGGAGCATTTGAAGAAAGCATAAACCAGATAGAGCAATAAATCGGCTAAGGCATGGAACACTGTGACAGAAAAAGGAGATAGGGAATAGAGACTGATAAGAACTGTTGGGCTAAGCATGATTCAGAGCCAACAAGGTCAAACTGACCCTAAGAGCCTTGTCAAGCCAGGAGAACCAAGCCAGGTACACCGGGAATTGACCAAATTAGGAAAGGAGTTCAAAAGTTTAAGGAGGAAGACTCATCAGGAGACCCCTGCCCATGATGAAGGCCACCGGAATGACCACCAAGAAGATCCTCAAAAGAGATGTCCCCGCCCACGCTCCGCCTACACCACGCCCCATATGAATATGCATGCAAAGATATGATTATGTATATGATCTGATGTAGTACTACATCCAAAACTGTATAAAAGGCATGCTTTTGTTACGGGAAAGGTAGAAATCCATTTAGTGATTTCTCCAACGCGTTGCCAATAAAAATACCTCCTGTCTATCTGACTTAAACTGAGTCTCTTAGGCAGTTATTCTCGCCTTTTGGGGCAAAATTCGGCATCAGATAGGTCGTTCGCAGGGAACGGGACCGGTGCTGTGAAGGAACGTAGCATTTGCATTGTAGTAACCAGGAGATCCTGGTGGTTTAGCATCTAGTGGTTAGGAGTCGGTGCTCTCACTGCCATGGCTTGGTTTCAGTCCCCAGTCAATGATTAGTGATTAGGAGAATGGGACAAAAGAAAAGCAAGTCATCAGAACTCCCCCTCCCATTCTCCCAGAGAGCACGTTAAGGATCATGTTACAGTATTAGGATGATGACAAGTTGAGAAAAGGAACATCAGAGGAAAAAATGGTTTTCTACTGTATGCAAGTATGACCAAAAAAAACCATTAAGACCATATGTGTTTTGGCCCATACTTGGATCTTTTGATGATTGGATTAGCCAAGTTTGGAACCATCATGTGAATTCTAAAAAGTGTTTTAGTAAGGAAGAAGCTGAATATGCTGCTATTTGGATTAGGGCTTCACGCCCTACCCCTGTTCCCATCTGTTCCCATATTTACATTAACAACTGAGGATAAGGACAAAGACAAGGAAAAGGAGAAATGTGAACCTTTGGATAACTCACCACCACCTTACCAGAACCTGAACAGGGGTCCCCTGCAACCGACAGCCCCCCTTCCTTCTCATTCACCTCCTCGAACAAGAAGCAGGGTTAGGAATGACCAAGAGGAAGGTAATATAGGTTTATATCCACTCAGGGAAGTGCCTATGGGGGGGCAGCAAGGAGGAATAGGGTTTGTGACTGTACCTCTCAGTACATCAGATGTCCGCAGTTTTAAGAAAGAGATGGGTACCTTGCTGGATGATCCCTTAGGTGTAGCTGAGAGACTGGACCAATTTTTGAGTCCCAATACATATACTTGGAAGGTGATGCAGTCTATTTTGAGTATTCGATTCACTGCAGAGGAAAGAAACATGATTAGACAGGCTGGTATGAGAATATGGGAGAGGTAGAATCGGGGGGGGCCACCAGGAGATCAGAAGTGACCTAATCAAGATCCTGAGTGGGACCATCAACAGCTTCAAGGGAGACAGAATATGGGAGACCTGAGGACTATATTAATAGAAGGAATCAAAGAAGCTGTGCCCAGAGGATGAAATTTTGATAAAGCCTTTAGTGAACATCAAAGAAAGGATGAGTCTCCTACTGAGTGGATGGTAAGATTAAATAGAAGCTTACAGATGTATTCTGGAATAGATCCCAATTCTGCAGTAGGCGTGATACTTCTCCAGACTGTGACCATTTTAGGCTGTGCCTTTAAGAAAGGGGCAGTTGCTGGAACACTCTGGCTGAATGTTTTGATGAAATAATGAAAACAAGATCTTCTAAATTTCATTGGTAGATTGGTAGAATGCAACGTTAAGGTTTAGTTCAGTTTGAATCTCAGTAGGTTCAGGTCTGTCTGTCTTTTTCAGCCTCTCTGTTTCAGTCTCTCTCTGAGCAACAGCTGTGCAGAACGGAGTTGACCTTGAACTAACAGATAAGAAACTAATTCTTGCACATGCTTTGAGCTAACAGAATTTCCTTCTTAATAATTACCTTTTCTCTCTCTCTAACCCTTTTTGGGAAAAAAGAGAGGTAGGGGGAGAGAGGGGGTACAGGGGGGGACACCCTCCTGGCTGGAGGAGGGAAAGGTTTTTTTTCTGTATTACATTCTTTGCTGTATATTTCTGTACATATTGTAAATACTGTATATTGTGTATATAATCATCTGCACTTCATCCTGCTTGTAAATATAACTTATATTCATTTCTGCTTCTCCGACTGAGTTAGCCGTGGTTTCTTTGTGCGTGTGGGAGAACTGAACTTTCTCTCACCACTGTAGTGAAGGATGCTTATGATCAGGATTGTGCCCCAAACATTTTGGTAGGATATATTTCTCTGTGTGTTAACCCTCCTTTGTTCCCCCTCCTTTCTGGAGGCAGCAGGGGGGATCCTGGCGCCACTGAGTCCAGGTAAACAGCCTACCTGGGCGTGGTCTCACCCCTGTAGTACAAGAGGCAGGCTATATGTTTGTTTCCCTGGGTATAGCATATACTTAGGCCATATTTGGTAGGTGTCAGTTCATTGGTTAATGTTTGCGTTAGCAACAGATGCTTATTGGACCAGTATTCACTGGGGCAAATGGTAAATAGGGGTCATTCGGTAAATGAGCCCCCCCCACCTCGGTGTTGGAGCCTGTGCGTGCGTGCGTGCCAGCCAGTGCTTCAAGAGGCCTCGTGGTCCTTTTGCCACCGTCACCCAGCTGCGTGCGGTGCCGTGGACAGCACTCCGTGGGATCAACCGCTGCGTGATCCATCGTAGGAGAAAACCTGATAGACCATGTGAACCAGCGTTGCTGACCTGCCACTGCCCCCGCTCCGAGCGAGGAACCTTTGTATCCTGGGAGAGAACAGCAGAGCCACGCGGTGCAGCCACGCGGCCAGCGCCATTTCCTGTCTCCTTATTACGGCACATCCGTGCCACGTTGTCTGGACTATAAACATTATCAAGGAAAGACTCCACGAAGTTCTCAGCTTGTGAGTAAGCCAAGCCCTTCTTTACAGAGCTTCAGTTAGGATAGTGTTTATATTGCTCTGGGTGGAGGGTTGCCGGTCACTGACCAACCCCTCCCCTGCCACTCTCTGACTCAGTTTGATTATAAATTCTGTGAATCATTTTTATTTAAATGCCCATACATAACATTCTGTAAAGATAGTTCCACTAACCGAATATTGATACCTGTGAAGGGTGACTGTAAATACCCCGTTACAGACTTTGTACATATATATATAAATAAACTTACATTTTCATTGATGGATCTGCTGTGCATTTCTGAGGGCATATCCACTACAACCACCACAAGGACGCAGTTTGTGGCAAAATCGTGGGGAGATAGTAGAAGGAAATTGGAAAAAATCGAGGATTGGCAAAAAAGGGGTTTAGAGGAATTACTATGGGAAGCTCCAAAGGTATTTGTAAGGAGGGATGAAGAGAAGAAAAAGGAAAAAGCTAAAGTGTTGGTAACTTCTGTAAGGGAAAGTCAGCAATCAGGAAGCTGCTCGTATTTTTGGGGTACTGTCGATCATGGATAGAAGGGTGTGGTGGGTTGAGAGAAGGCCTAAGCTTTCTCTCCCCAACAAAGCGGAAAGAAAACCACAGCTAACCCAGTCAGAGAAGCAAGGGAAATGTTATATTTTACAAGCAATGTGGAAAATGCAAGATATGTACACAAAATGTACAGTATTTACAATATATACAGAAATATACAGCAAAGTATAAAAACCAAGAATACAGGAATGAAAATTCCCTCCTCCGTGGCAGAGGAGAGTTCCCCCCCGTTACCCCCCTTCTCTCCCCCTACCTCCCTTTTTCCCGAAGAGGGTTAGAAAGAGAGAAAAAGGCAGCTATTAATAAAGCAGAATATTAGTAGGCCTCATGCTTATCTGTTCAGGGTCGCTCTGGCAGGGAGCCCAGAAGCAGGCGAGCTGGAAAGGGAGAAGGTAAGGAGCGAACTGAGAGAAAATCCCAGCCGCACAAAACTTAAAACTGCATTCTACCAATCTACCAATGAAATTCGTTTAGAACATTGATGTTTTCATTTGTCTTCACCAAAACATTCAGCCAGAGTGTCACAGCACCGTCCCTTTCTTAAAGGCACAGCCTCAAACGGTCACAGTCCACCCCTTCTAAATAATTTCATTGGCTGTTCTTACTGTCCATCCAATCCAAAACAATATTTACAGTTTGTAAGTAAAGTTCATAGTTCACTCTGGCTATACTCAGATGTGGATGATTCAAAAGTCCAAGAAAATCAGGAAACACGAAAAATGGAAAACAGTTTATCTCTTTGCCGACAAAGTGAAGAAAAGGAAAACAGGGATGCTCAGGGTCTCTTAGTTGACTCAGGGCTCTCAGGGTTTCGCAGGGTTCGTGCACTGTAGATTCCTTGTAGATTCTTCCTTTGGACGTGATGTAGCTGTACAACAGTTTGAAAGTAAACTCTTTCAGCTAACTTAAATTTCTTTGTGGAATACACTGAACTTCACCATTCTCTTGCATTACCCAATAAGTGTGACCCGGACCTCCAGCTGAAACCACCCCTCGGACAGGTTTCGCCTCTCCTGAGGGTGAAAATACCTGAAGAGTTTTACCTAACAGATTCTTTTCTCTAACAACAGGAACTCTATCACCTTCTACTTTCTGTATGGTGTCGCATGCAGTTGCATGTGGAACTGGATAAGTTTCCAACCATCCAGTGTTTGCCTCTACCATAGTAAGCACGTATTGCTTACCAGAACGAGAACGTGGTAGAGTGATGTTGTCAATCTGCCAAGCTTCACCATACTTGTGCTTGGACCATTTGCCACCATACCACAAGGGCTTAAGTCGTTTTGCCTGCTTAATAGCAGCACAAATGTCACAGTCATGGATGACTTGTGTGATAGCATCCATGGAAATGTCTATGGATCTGTCACGAGCCCATTGGTATGTTGCATCTCTGCCTTGAAGTCCTGACGAATCATGAGCCCACCGAGCTAAGAATATCCCACCTCAGTGTTTCCAGTCGAGATCAAGATTAGAGTCCATGTCTACTTGAGAAACTCTTGCAGCTAGATCTGCCTGATGGTTGTGTTGTTGTTCCTCAGTAGCTTTGCTCTTAGGAATGTGAGCATCGATGTGTCTCACCTTCACTGGAATTCTCTCGATTCGATCAGCAATGTCCTGCCACAGGTTGGCTGCCCAAATGGGTTTTCCTTTCCTCTGCCAACCACACTTCTTCCAGTCCTTTAGCCAACTCCATAGAGTATTGGCTACCATCCATGAGTCGGTGTAGAGATAAAGCTTTGGCCATCTCTCACGTTCAGCTATGTCGAGAGCTAGCTGGACAGCTTTTACCTCCACAAACTGACTGGATTCTCCTTCTCCATCCTTCGCCTCTGCAACTCGGCGTGTTGGGCTCCACACTGCAGACTTCCACCTTCGCTTGTTTCCAACAAGACGACAGGAACAATCTGAGAACAAAGCATATTTCTTTTCATCATCAAAAAGGTCATTATAAGGAGGAGCTTCCTCAGCACGAGTTACTTTCTCTGGAGGTTTAGTACAGTTGGTATCTTCTCGCCAACTTGTGATCACCTCCACTAGGCCAGGTCTTTCAAGATTTCCCATTCGAGCTCTCTGTGTTATCAGAGCCATCCACTTAGACCATGTTGAGTCTGTGGCATGATGTGGTGTGGAGCCTTTGCCTTGGAACATCCAATTCAAAACTGATAATCTGGGAGCTAAGACAAGTTGTGATTCAGTTCCAATTACTTCAGAAGCTGCCTTTATTCCTTCACAGGCAGCTAAAATTTATTTCTCTGTTGGAGTATAATCAGCCTCTGATCCTCTGTAACCTCGACACCAGAAACAAAGAGGTCGTCCACGTGTCTCATCTGCAGCTTTTTGCCACAAGCACCAGGTTGGACCATTGTCACTTGCAGCCGTGTACAAAACGTTCTTAATGTCTGGACCATCTCGGACAGGTCCCAGACCCACTGCTTGAACTACCTCCTGCTTTATCTGGTCAAAGGCTGCTTGTTTTTCAGGTCCCCAGTGGAAATGGTTTCTCTTTCGAGTCACATCATACAGAGGTTTCACAATCTGACTGTATCCAGGAATGTGCAGTCTCCAAAATCCCACTATGCCCAAGAAACGTAGGGTCTCTTGCTTGTTTGTGGGATTTGCCATGGTAGAGACTCAATTTATCACATCCACTGGAATGTGTCGGCGTCCATCCTGCCACCACACTCCCAGAAACTGAATCTCTGTGGTAGGTCCTTTCACCTTGTCTCGCTTGATGGCAAAACCTGCATTCAGAAGAATGTCAATGATTTTGTTACCTTTCTCGAAGACTTCCTCAGCAGTTTTACCCCAGACGATGATATCATCGATGAAGTGGATGTGTTCTGGAGCACCGCCTTTCTCCAGAGCATCATGGATTACTGCATGACAGATGCTTGAGCTGTGGATCCAGCCCATTGGCAGTCTGTTGAAAGTGTACTGGGTTCCTCTCCAGGTGAAAGCAAACTGAGGCCTGCATTCCTCTGCTATGGGAATAGAGAAAAATGCATTAGCAATGTCTATGGTAGCATACCATTTGGCCTCTTTGGATTCCAGCTCATACTGTAGCTCCATCATGTCTGGCACTGCTGCACTCATAGGTGGTGTCACTTCATTAAGGGATCCGTAGTCGACCGTCAGACACCTGTCTCCATTCTGCTTCCGCACAGGCCACACTGGACTGTTGAAAGGTGAATGAGTTTTGCTGATGACTTTCTGACTCTCCAACTGACGAATCAGATTCTGAATGGGCAACAAAGAGTCACGGTTGGTTCTGTATTGTCTGTGATGCACAGTCTGAGAAGCAACCGGCAATTTAATGTCCTGTATCTTGTGTTGTCCCACAACTGCAGATTCATCAGAAAGCTCAGGTCTAGCAGACACCTTCAGTTTTTGTCCATCAATTTCCACAGAAGCTACTCCAAAAGGCCATTTGTAACCTCTAGGGTCTTTGAAACGCCCTTCTCTCAGAAAATCAATTCCCAAAATACAAGGTGCGTCAGGACCGGTCACAACCGTATGCTTCCTTGTGACCATTTGAGGCTGTACCCTTAAGAAAAAGAATATGGTGGTCGAATGTTTGTAAACGAAAAGAAGGATCTAAACTAATTTCATTGGTAGATTGGGAGGAAGCATCTTCTGAACTGGGAGTGCAGCAGAGTTTCCTGGGAATTCCTGCACTTTTCTAGTCAGTTCTGTCTTCCCTCCTTCAGTGGCTTTGCAGCTCATAGCGTTCTGGGCTTTCGGACAAGGCTTGACCTTGAAGCTTATAAACTGCAAGGCCTGTATTAACTGCTTTCCAATTAACACATAACTGCTTCTAACTTTTTTCTCTTCTCTTTCTAACCCTCTCTGGGGAAGGGAGGAGAGAAGGGGGAGCAGAGGTGGAGAACCCCCTCAGCAGAGGGGGGAACTCTCATTTCTGTGCTACTTTGTTGTATATTTTTTTATATATTGTAAATATTGTAAATTCTGTAAATTCCCCTGCATATCCTGTATTGCTTTGTAAATATACAGCACCCATTGCTTTGCTAATTCAGCTGTGAGTTCTTTTTTCCCTTTTCAACTTTCTTTCCCTTTACTTTACAGGGGGGAGGGAGGAGGCTTTTTGGCCTTACCCTTCCAACCCTACTACAAGACAGATCTAAACTAATTTCATTGGTAGATTGGGAGGAAGCACCTTCTGAACTGGGAGTGCAGCAGAGTATCTTGGGCATTCATGCACTTTTCTGGTCAGTCTGTCTTCCCCATCCTTCGGGCTTTGCAGCTCACAGCGTTCTGGGCTTTCAGACAAGGCTTGACCTTGAAACTGATAAACTGCAAGGCCTGTATTAACTGCTTTCCAATTAACACATAACTGCTTCTAATTTTTTTCTCTTTTCTCTCTTTCTAACCCTCTCTGGGGAAAGGGGGAGAGAAGGGGGAGCAGAGGTGGGGAACCCCCTCAGCAGAGGGGGGAACTCTCATTTCTGTGCTGCTTTGTTGTATATTTCTGTATATATTGTAAATATTGTAAATTCTTTGTATTCCCCTGCATATCCTGTATTGCTTTGTAAATATACAGCACCCACTGCTTTGCTAATTCAGCTGTGAGTTTTTTTTCCTTTCACTTTCCGGGGGGAGGAGAAGGCGCCGGCCCTTCCCTTCCAACCCCTCGACATTCCTCCATTGTTTACCAGTTAAACTTTTATTAACCTCCACCTTACTTAACTCGTGAGATCCACCAGTGACTCCCAGAATCGTTATAGACTCTGATCCTTGATAATTTGATGGCATTATGGTGCACTGACCTCCTGTGTCAGTCAAGGCCCTGTACTTCCGAAATTGTGAAGTGCCAGGCCACTGGATGTACACATCCCAATAGATTCCGTTATCTCTGTTATCCCTCTCCTCCCCCTGGTGGGAGGCAGGGCACCCCTAGTTATGGGGAACATGCCCACATGTGCATTGCGCACAGTGTGCAGTGTTAGAACTGGAGCCACTGTTGGAGTTATTATAGTTGTTCTGGGGAACTGTGGAAGTAACAGCTACCCTTCTGGTATTGCTACCTCGGGTTCTGCCACTTTGCAATTCCCTCAGTCTCCTGAAAAGATTAGAAGTTGGTTGGCCATCCCAGCGGTTCATGTTCTCACCAAACTGATCACGCAGAGTTATCCAAATAATCCTACGTGACTGCCTTGGTGGTCTGTTTTGATCTGTTTTGGAATGACCTCCTTGGAGGACGTGTATTCCTCACAGATGAAACTTGTATCCACCTGGAGGAAGAATTGAAATTATCTTTTTGTGCCAATTGGCATATGGAATCTTTCAGCTCCTTCATGCAATTCTCAATCTTTCCAGACAGAATTTCAATGGCTGAAACCAAAGAAACACGTGTCATGCTATCCTCCAATTGTCTCATGTGATCACTGAATTGGCCAACCATAAGAGGAGCTTCACCATAATTTCTTGCCACAATTCTGCTTGCCAGAATGGTTGCATAATTAGAAGGAGCAAGCTTGATGAGCTTTGTAGCAAGACCAGTTCCCACAGGAATGTCATCAGGATTCAGAGTTTCATGTTCACTATAGAGTATCTCTCTAACAGCAAATTCTCTCAAGCACTTAATTCCCTCATCTATGGTTGTCCAGGGTTTAGGATTCCATGGAAGATCATCTCGGGAAGGGTATCTCAGGGCAACCGCCATTAAAAGGCGTATCCACAGATTAACCTTACTGAGAGCCCTTCCTAGATGTCTATCTATTCCATTATCCCTCGAGAGAGTTCCTAACTGAGCTGCTGACTTGTCTCCAACCATTAGAGCTGGAGCACCTGTATCATAACATCTACTAAGCCAAGCTAGAACTGGCTCCTTATCTGCTCTGGTGTAATCTTTACGGACATTTCTTAACTCCTCGCGTTCTGAAGAACATTCCGAAATATCATCTGACTCCTCCTTTGCCTCCTCTTCCTCAACTTGTTGTCCAAATAATCCTGCTGCCGCTCTCTCAAGGATCTCTTTAAGCTGAGAACCACCACTGCTAGCTCCTGTCCTAGCTGCATCTTTATCCTGTTTTGATCTCACTAACTCAGCTAGATTTTTAAAACAAACCTTCTCTTCCTCCTCAGCAGGATCTTTTCTAGTAGAGGGTCCCTCACCAGGATCAGTCTCCTGCTCTTCTCCTCCATTAGCTCCTGGATCATTTTTGGCCTTTCCACTTCTAGTCTTTAAAACAGCTACTTGCTTAATTGGAGCTGTGTTTGAATTTACAGCCACCTTGACAGAAGCTGACAGGTTTTGAGACAGATCAGCTGCTGTGGAAGGGGCTTCCGGTCCTTCCGAGAAGGTGGGTGGAAATGACTTTACCTCGTTAATGGTGGCTGCCAAAGAAGACAGGGGAGCCGCCATGTTGGCAGCTGCCGTCGCCCCTGGCTGCTTGCCAGAATCATCAACAGAACCGTTCAAAGCAGTGTTTCCAATAGACTTTTTAGTTTTCTCTTTAACTGACACAGATTCTCCACTCTCTTGATCACTGGACATCTCTGGGGCTGACCCAGAAGTACGCTGCCTCTTCTTTGATCTATGCTTACTAATGAAGCAGGCCCTAGACATTTTTTTCTCCCGGAAAATAGCAAATATGCAATCACTGTCATCAGCAGCAGATTCACGCACATCAAAGAAATCACCTTTGGATCCAGGCCATCACTTAAAATTACTCTTTCACCTACTGGAATCTTAAACTGCCTTATCTCAATCAGAAGAGGTCACATTCCTGTACCTGGTAAGCCAAAAGAATCCCAGACAGCGATCATACAGAAGCTGGATCCTGTACATAAACCACAAATAAATCTTCTGCATTAAATATTTACCTAGGTAATCCAGAATCAAACCCAAACAATATCCGTGGATCAGAAACCCAAAAACTGAGAAGAACAGAAGCTCCAAAATCCAAAACACCTTCATGTCTGCTAGTCCAGCTCGAGCAAGCAATAAATCAAGCTAATTATCTGCCCCACGTTGGGCACCAAAAAGAAATGTTCTATTTGGAAAGTAATACTTTGTCTGAAAGAAAGGGATTGGAAATAGAGCTGTCGATTTTGAAAAATCTGATGTTCCAAGCTTTTGCATGGGTGTTTGGCTGGATCTTTTGGACCCATATCTACAAATTAATAACTTACCATGTGGTGTGGTTAATGATAGCGATGCTACTCAACTGGATAAAAACTTTACCAATGCAGTTGGGCATGTACCTCGTGAATTCCTTGAATTTTACTGGCAGTGGTAATTTCTCTAACATAAAAAATTCTCCTGAAGCAAGCTGTGAAACCAACAGTGTAGGTAGAAATATCTGGGATGGAAAATTGCCTTACATTACAATATGCTCTATATGCTTAAATGTAATCCTTATAGGGCCAATTGCTGTGACCATGTTAGGTGGGGGAAGAGCTAACCCATTAAGAGTACTTTGGAGGGTAATGAGACAATCCTTTGTACTCTTTGACAAGCCGCCCTGTGTATGCTGTGAGCATTGTGTAAACACAAAGAGGGAGGGGTCTCAGCTCCAGGCACAGGGTTTGCCCCACCACCAGCAGTTCCACACTTAACCCCTGATTCTCCTGCCAATGCAGTTTCTCTAGCACCGGTCACCACACGCAGGAAAATAAGTCAAAAATCATTGCCAAGCACAGATGGTGAGGAAGGCACATCAGCAGGGCCCAGCACCTCACAGAACCCAGCGGTGGGTGGAAACTAGAATAAACCTTTATTAGAATAAACCTTTATTAGAATAAACCAAACCAGGTTGGAAGAGACCTTCAAGATCATCGTGTCCAACCCATCAACCAATCCAACCCACCCAAACAGCTAACCCATGGCACCAAGCACCCCATCAAGTCTCCTTCTGAACACCGTCAATGACGGCGACTCCACCACCTCCCCGGGCAACCCATTCCATAGCGCAATCACTCTTTCTGTATAGAACTTCTTCCTAACATCCAACCTGAACCTCCCCTGGTGCAGCCTGAGACTGTGTCCTCTTGTTCTGGTACTGGGTGCCTGGGAGAAGAGACCATCATCCGCCTGTCTACAACCTCCATTCAGGTAGTTGTAGAGAGTGATAAGGTCACCCCTGAGTCTCCTCTTCTCCAGGCTGAGCAACCCCAGCTCCCTCAGCCTCTCCTCATAGGGCTTGTGTTCCAAACCCCTCACCAACTTCATTGCCCTTCTCTGGACTCGTTCCAGCAAGTCAACATCCTTCCTAAACTGAGGGGCCCAGAACTGGACACAGTACTCGAGGTGCGGCCCAACCAATGCAGTATACAGGGGCAGAATGACCTCCCTGCTCCTGCTGGCCACACTGTTCCTGATGCAGGCCAGGATGCCATTGGCCCTCTTGGCTGCCTGGGCACACTGCAGGCTCATGTTCAGCCTACCATCGACCAGTAAATGAGTCAGATCACAATGATTACATCTCTACCCAGAAAGGAATTAAGGCAAACTCATCTGGATCATGCAAGGAAAGAGGGTGAGCCAATACTAAGATGGGCCCTGAGGTTCTGGAACAAGGGGGTGGACACAGTGGACCTGGATAAGAGGTAGGCAAAGCTTTTAGGTTCCCTGACTTGTGATGCTGGAGTGCACAAAGTGTTAGCCAAACTCAATGGAACACACACTCTCTGGGCCCGGATCCTCAATGCCATCAAGAGCCGGTACCACTCAAGAGACGACCTGCCCTGGGCCCCAGTTAGATGGACAATTATGGAACAGGGCATTCGGTATCTGAGACAGATGGCTGTGCTGGAAATAATTTATGGGGATGGCCAGCTCCCTTCGGACCCAGATGAGGTGCTGTTGCAGTTTGGGCTGGGTGCCCTCTGCTACGTGAGGTGCTTCCTGTGTCCAGAGGTCCAGCCCAGTGGGCGGACACAAGAAAATAGGTATTTCCGACCATAATTATGAAACTATGAAACTATGAAACTATAATTCTCTGCGTCACTATAAGATCTAGCGTGGGGTCTGGCACTTCCTTTTTCTTCCTCGCCGTCACCCGGTAACTGGGGGAGATGTCTCCTGGCCATGGGCCTGGCTAGGCCCAAGACTATGGGGGATGGGCAGTCACAGATCTGGCCAGCTGAGACTAGCCTAGCAGTGGGGGGGGAAGAAGGAGTCCTGGGGGTCTTGGGTGTACCCTCAGGTAGGGATGGGATGTTTCTGGGTCTGCTTTGGGATCTCCTTTGTCACTACACTTCTGGCTTTCTGTAAACATTCACTGCTTTCCATTTAAACTTTTACTACTTTTGCAATCTGTTTGTCTGAGTTGTTATTTCTGCCCGTGGTGGGGAGGGGGTCTGCCTCAAACCATCACAGGTGCCCATGAGACAGCCTTTCATAATGAAAAACTCACCCAGGGTGCCCCTCAGAAATATGCTCCCACATTAGGAGGGATACTCCTGTCTAGACAGGATGGAAGTCCTAAAACTGTCTGTGAGTTTGCCAATGATTTAAGGGAATATGAGGATAGTGTAAATCAGAAACCCCTGATCTCAGCCATAGAAATTCTGGCTAAAGAGATCAAGACCTCCATGTCTGAACTGAAAAAGGGCAGCGATGCCTCCTTTCCCCTTCTCCTTCAGAATGGGTCCAGGTTTCAGCAATCAGGAACAGGTGACCTTCCCCTAGGAGATCACCCCAAGCTAATCGGGGGATGTCAAGGGGGTCTCTGTGGAGGTTCCTCTGTGACCATGGAGAGGACATGGACACCTGGCATGGCCAACCCACCTCTGCCCTCTGGAACAGGGTGCGGGAACTGCAAGGTGGGCACCACAGGGATAACTCATCCAGGAGAAGGGCTGCCCCAGTTTCCCGGAGTGGTCCCTCTCGCTCAAGAGACCCTTCCCCTAGTAACACAGGACCCTGTGACAAGTGTGGGCATCGCCGCCAGCATTAGAGGTGCCCTAGCTCCAGCCAGGTGGAGGCCAGGGACAACAGAGTATACTGGGATGTGTATGTGAAATGGCCTGGTGCTTCAGAAGCCCTGAAGTATGCAGCTCTGGTGGGCACAGGGGCCCAATGCACCCTGATACCATTGAGGTACAAAGGGGCTGAGTCCATAAGCATTCAGGGAGTCACAGGAGGCTCACAAGACCTGACTGTACTGCAGGCTGAGATAAGCCTGACAGGGAATGAATGGGGATAGCATGACAGGGTAGCTACTATGTTGCAACCCACGAACAAGAAAGAGACACAGTCCTTTTTGGGGCTTGTGGGCTTCTGGAAAATGCACATTCCCGGGTACAGTCAAATTGTGAAAACTCTCTTCCATGTAACAAGGAAGAAGAATGATTTTGTGTGGGGATCTGAGCAGCAGGTAGCATTCAACCAGATAAAATGAAAGGTGGTCCATGCTATGGCTCTGGGACCTGTTTGAACTGGACCAGAGGTCAAGAATGTGCTGTACACTGCGGCTGGTGAGAATGGTCTGTGACTATTTGAGGCTGTGCCTTTAAGAAAACGACAGTACTGGGGCACTCTGGCTGAATGTTTTGTAAACAAAAGAGAGGTCTAAACGAATTTCATTGGTAGATTGGTAGAATGCAACTTTAAGTTTTGAGTGCAGCTGAGACTTTCCTCTGTTCACTCTTCCCTCCTCCCTTTCCAGCTCGTCTGTTTCTAGGCTCTCTGCCAGACTGACCTTGGACAGGTAAGCATGAGGCCTACTAACACTTTGCTTTAATTTATAACTGCTTTTATTAACAATTGCTCTTTTTCTCTCTTTCTAACCCTCTTTGGGGAAAAAGGAGAGAGAAGGGGGTAAAGGGGGGGAACCCTCCTCAGCAGAGGAGGGAGGAGGGAATTTCGTTCCTGTATTATCGTTTTTCTTTTTACTTTGCTGTATATTTCTGTGTATATATTGTAAATACTGTAAATTGTGTATATATCCTGCATTCCCTAAAAATTGCTTGTAAATATAGCATTCCCTTTTGCTTTCTCCGGCTGGCTAGCTGTGGTTTTTCTTCCTCTTTGTGGGGGAGAAGAGGGTAGGCTCTTCCCTCTAACCCTCCACATGGTCCTACGTGGAGCTTGTGGCAGAAGGCTCCTGGTGAAACCAGGGGCAGGTCCCTAGGTTTCTGGAGTAAGGGGTACAAAGACTAGAGGTGCAAAGGCCAAAGATGGAGAAGAAGAGGAGCTGGAGACTGATCCTGGTGAGGGGCCCTCTACTCTAAAAGATCCTGCTCAGGAGGAAGAGAAGGTTTGTTTTAAAGATCTAGCTAACCTAGTGAGATCAAAGCAGGATACAGATGAAGTTAGGAAAGCAGCTGGCAAAGGTGGTTCTCAGCTTAAAGAGATCCTTAGGAGAATGACAGCAGGATTACACGGACAAAGAATTCAGGGAGACGAAGAGGAAGATGATATTTCAGAGTGTTCATCACCACGGGAGGAATTGAGAAATGTCCGTAAAGATTTCACCAGGGCAGATAAGGAGCCAGCTCTAGCTTGGCTTAGTAGGTGTTATGATACAGGTGCTCTGGCTCTAACAGTTGGAGACAAGTCAGCAGCTCAGTTAGGAACTCTCTCAAGGGACAATGGAATAGATAGACATCTAGGCAGGGCTCTCAGTAAGGTTAATCTGTGGATACGCCTTTTAATGGCGGTTGCCCTGAGATACCCTTCCCGAGATGATCTTCCATGGAATCCTAAACCCTGGACAACCATAGATGAGGGAATTAAGCGCTTGAGAGAATTTGCTGTTAGAGAGCTACTCTATGGTGAACATGAAACTCTGAATCCTGATGACATTCCTGTGGGTATTGGTCTTGCTAAAAAGATCATCAAGCTTGCTCCTTCTAATTATGCAAACATTCTGGCAAGCAGAATTGTGTCAAGAAATTATGGTGGAGCTTCTTCTACGGTTGGCCAATTCAGTGATCAAATGAGACAATTGGAGGATAGCATGACACGTGTTTCTTTGGTTTCGGCCATTAAAACTATGTCTGGTGATATACAGAATTGCATAAGAGAGTTAAAAGATGAATTTAGAAATTCCATATCCCAATTGGCACAAAGGGATAGTTCAATTCTTCCTCCAGGTGGATACAAGTTTCATCTGTGAGGAATACACGTCCTCCAAGGAGGTCATTCCAAAACAGACCACCAAGGCAATCACGTAGAACTATTTGGATAACTCTGCGTGATCAGTTTGGTGAGAACATGAACCGCTGGGATGGCCAACTAACTTCTAATCTTTTCAGGAGACTGAGGGAATTGCAAAGTGGCAGAACCCGAGGTAGCAATACCAGAAGGGTAGCTGGTACTTCCACAGTTCCCCAGAACGACTCTTATGGCTCCAACAGTGGCTCCAGTTATAACATGCAAAGTTATAACCCTGCAAACTATGTGCAATGCACATGTGCGCATGTTCCCCATAACTAGGGGTGCCCTGCCTCCCGCCAGGGGGAGGAGAGGGATAACAGAGATAATAGAATCTATTGGGATGTGTACATCCAGTGGCCTGGCACTTCACAATTTCGGAAGTACAGGGCCTTGGCTGACACAGGAGCTCAGTGCACCATAATACCATCAAATTATCAGGGATCAGAGTCTATAACTATTCTGGGAGTCACTGGTGGATCTCAAGAGTTAAGTAAGGTAGAGGTTAATATAAGTCTAACTGGTAAACAATGGAGGAAGCATACAGTTGTGACCGGACCTGACGCACCTTGTATTTTGGGAATTGATTTTCTGAGAGAAGGGCGTTTCAAAGACCCTAGAGGTTACAAATGGCCTTTTGGAGTAGCTTCTATAGAAATTGATGGACAAAAACTGAAGGTGTCTGCTAGACCTGAGCTTTCTGATGAATCTGCAGTTGTGGGACAACATAAGATACAGGACATTAAATTGCCGGTTGCTTCTCAGACTGTGCATCACAGACAATACAGAACCAACCGTGACTCTTTGTTGCCCATTCAGAATCTGATTCGTCAGTTGGAGAGTCAGAAAGTCATCAGCAAAACTCATTCTCCTTTCAACAGTCCAGTGTGGCCTGTGCGGAAGCAGAATGGAGACTGGCGTCTGACGGTGGACTACCGAGCCCTAAATGAAGTGACACCACCTATGAGTGCAGCAGTGCCAGACATGATGGAGCTACAGTATGAGCTGGAATCCAAAGAGGCCAAATGGTATGCTACCACAGACATTGCTAATGCATTTTTCTCTATTCTCATAGCAGAGGAATGCAGGCCTCAGTTTGCTTTCACCTGGAGAGGAACCCAGTACACTTTCAACAGACTGCCAATGGGCTGGATCCACAGCTCAAGCATCTGTCATGCAGTAATCCATGATGCTCTGGAGAAAGGCGGTGCTCCAGAACACATCCACTTCATCGATGATATCATCGTCTGGGGTAAAACTGCTGAGGAAGTCTTCGAGAAAGGTAACAAAATCATTGACATTCTTCTGAATGCAGGTTTTGCCATCAAGCGAGACAAGGTGAAAGGACCTACCACAGAAATTCAGTTTCTGGGAGTGCAGTGGCAGGATGGACGTCGACACATTCCAGTGGATGTGGTAAATAGAGTCTCTACCATGGCAAGTCCCACAAACAAGCAAGAGACCCTACGTTTCTCGGGGATAGTGGGATTTTGGAGACTGCACATTCCTGGATGCAGTCAAATTGTTAAACCTCTGTATGATGTGACTCGAAAGAGAAACCATTTCCACTGGGGACCTGAAAAACAAGCAGCCTTTGACCAGATAAAGCAAGAGGTGATTCAAGCAATGGGTCTGGGACCTGTCTGAGATGGTCCAGACATTAAGAACGTTTTGTACACGGCTGCGAGTGACAATTATCCAACCTGGTGTTTGTGGCAAAAAGCTCCAGGTGAGACACGTGGACGACCTCTTGGTTTCTGGAGTCGAGGTTACAGAGGTTCAGAGGCTAATTATACTCCAACAGAGAAAGAAATTTTAGCTGCCTATGAAGGAGTAAAAGCATCTTCTGAAGTGATTGGAGCTGAATCACAACTTCTCCTAGCTCCCAGATTACCAGTTTTGAATTGGATGTTCAAAGGCAAAGGATCCACACCACATCATGCCACAGACTCAACATGGTCTAAGTGGATGGCTCTGATAACACAGAGAGCTCGAATGGGAAATCTTGAAAGACCTGGCCTAGTGGAGGTGATCTCAAGTTGGCCTGAAGGTATCAACTGTGCCAAACCTCCAGAGGAGAAAGTAACTCCTGCTGAGGAAGCTCCTCCTTACAATGACCTTTCTGATGATGAAAAGAAATATGCTTTGTTCTCAGATGGTTCCTGTCGTCTTGTTGGAAACAAGCGAAGGTGGAAGTCTGCAGTGTGGAGTCCAACACGCCGAGTTGCAGAAGCGAAAGATGGAGAAGGAGAATCCAGTCAGTTTGAAGAGGTAAAAGCTGTCCAGCTAGCTCTTGATGTAGCTGAACGTGAGAGACGGCCAAAGCTTTATCTCTACACCGACTCATGGATGGTAGCCAATGCTCTATGGGGTTGGCTAAAGAACTGGAAGAAGAGTGGTTGGCAGAGAAAAGGAAAACCCATTTGGGCAGCCAACCTATGGCAGGACATTGCTGATCGAATCGAGAGAATTCCAGTGAAAGTGAGACACATCGATGCTCACATTCCTAAGAGCAAAGCTACTGAGGAACAACAACACAACCATCAGGCAGATCTAGCTGCAAGAGTTTCTCAAGTACACATGGACTCTAATCTTGATCTCGACTGGAAACACCGAGGTGAGATATTCTTAGCTCGATGGGTTCATGATTCATCAGGACATCAAGGCAGAGATGCAACATACCAATGGGCTCGTGACAGATCCATAGACATTTCCATGGATGCTATCACACAAGTCATCCATGACTGTGACATTTGTGCTGCTATTAAGCAGGCAAAACGACTTAAGCCCTTGTGGTATGGTGACAGATGGTCCAAGTACAAGTATGGTGAAGCTTGGCAGATTGACTACATCACTCTACCACGTTCTCATTCTGGTAAGCAATACGTGCTTACTATGGTAGAGGCAAACACTGGATGGTTGGAAAGTTATCCAGTTCCACATGCAACTGCACGCAACACCATTCTCGGTCTGGAGAGACAGATCCTGTGGAGACACGGAACTCCAGAGAGGATTGAGTCAGACAACGGAACTCATTTCAAGAACAACCTTGTCAAGAACTGGGCAAAAGAGCACGGTATTGAGTGGATATTCCACATTCCCTACTATGCACCAGCTTCAGGGAAGATTGAACGCTACAACAGTTTGTTGAAGACCACTCTTAAAGCCATGGGGGGTGGATCTTTGAAAAACTGGGAAAAGCATTTAGCACAAGCAACCTGGCTGGTAAATAGTAGAGGTTCAGTGAACCGAGCTGGACCTGCACATTCAGATTTGCTACGGAAAGTTGAAGGTGATAGAGTTCCTGTTGTTAGAGAAAAGAATCTGTTAGGTAAAACTGTTTGGGTATTTTCACCCTCAGGAGAGGCTAAACCTGTCTGAGGGGTGGTTTCAGCTGAAGGTCCGGGTCACACTTATTGGATAATGCAAGAGAATGGTGAAATTCAGTGTATTCCACAAAGAAATTTAACTTTAGCTGAAAGAGGTTGATTTCGAACTGTTGTACAGCTACATCGCGTCCAAAGGAAGAATCAAAGAGGAAATCTACGGTGCACGAACCCTGAGATCCCTGAGGGCCCTGAGTCAACTAAGAGACCCTGAGATTTCCTGTTTCCCTTTTCTTTGCTTCATCAGTGAAGAAATGAACTGTTTTCCATTTTTCTCATTTTCTGATTTTCTTGGACTTTTGAATCATCTACATCTGAGCATAGCCGGAATGGACTATGAACTTTACTCATGAACTGTAAATATCGTTTTGGATTGGATGGACAGTATGAACAGCCAATGAAATTGTTTAGAAGGGGTGGACTGTGACCGTTTGAGGCTGTGCCCTTAAGAAAGGGAATATGGTGGACGGAAGTTGGTAAGCGGAAAGAATAATCTAAACTAATTTCATTGGAAGAGTGGGAGGAAGCACCTTCTGAACTGGGAGTGAACTGGGCATTTCCAGCACTTCTCTGTCAGTCTTGCTTCCGCCTCTCCACGGTGCAGCAGCTCTCTCTCTGCTCGGCTTTCTGCCAAGGCCTCGGCCTTGAAGACCAGATACAGGCCGGTATTAACTCCCTTCCAATTAACACGAACTGCTTCTAACATTTTTTTTCCTCTCTTTTCTTTCTCTTTCTATCCCATTCTGGGGAAAGGGGGGGGAGAGAGGGGAGAGCAGAGGTGGGGAACCCCCTCTGCCGAGGGGGGTTACTCTCATTTCTGTGTTACTCTGTTGTATATCTTTGTATATATTGTAGATATTGTAAATTTGTAAATATTCCCCTGCAAATCCTACACTGCTTTGTAAATATAGCTCCACTGCCTTGCTAATTCAGCTTGTGAGTTTTTTTTTCCCTTCCCTTCAATTTTTTTTCCCCTTTTACCTTACAAGGGGGAAGGGAGGAGGCTTCTTGGCCTTACCCTTCCAACACACTTCAGCTCCGAGGCCAACTACTCTGCAAGAGAGAATGAAATCCTAGCTGCCTCTGAGGGTGTCTGGGCTGCCTCTGAGGTCATTGGGACTGAGTCACCTCTATTTCTAGCTCCAAGGCTTCCAGTCCTGACCTGGATTTTCAAAGGGAGAGGCTCAACCCCACATCATGCCACAGAGGCCACCTGGAGTAAGTGGATGGCCCTGATAACTCAGCGAGCTTGGATGGGGAGATTCGAATGCCCTGGCATAGTGGAAGTGATCACCAACTGGCCAGAGGGTGCTGACTTTGGAATGCCACCAGAGCAGACAGTTAGCTGTGCTGAGGAGGCTCCCCCATACAATGATCTCCCTGCCCAATGATTCCTGCCCAGTTCAAGCACTACCTACATTGACCAGCACCAGAGAGGGAGTGACTGCCCTGAGAGACAGTGAGCCAGGATAACGAGGGACTTGCATCAAGGATTTGAATGCCGCGTGTCAAGATTGGATAAAGGGAGTTATGACAGGTGAGTGGAAGTGGAACAGAGGGGTGGATTGTGGTGGGCTATGCCCATCCTGAAAAAAAACAACAGGGGGGCAGTGCTTGTGAGAATTTTTTTTGCCCTCCCTGGAGGGTGTTTTCTCCCCTGGGAACCTGACTTGGTCTGTTCCACTTCCCCCCTCCCTTGTCCAGCAGGGCTATAAGAGGGAGGATATTGCAGCCATTGCTCTCTCTTCCTGCTGCTTCCACACTTTGCAAAGGACTGGTTCTGTATCTCTTTTTTTTTTCCTTTTCCTTCTCCCATCCATCCTTGTTCCTTACCCTTGTGAACCCTGCCTGTCATTGTTACATAAATATATATATATATATATATATTGTTTAAAGGAAAATTCTTTGCCTCTCTACTTCCAAGCCAAATCCAAATTATTCCTTGGTAGATTTGCTCCCCTCCCTTTTTTTCTCTCTCTATTGGGGAAGAGGAGGAGGGAAACAGGGGAAGGATTCTCAGCCTTGCCCCCATCTGAGCTTTTAAGCCCCAGTTAAGGCTCAAACCACCACAGTAACTCAGCAGATCTACTTTTCTTTTAAGTTCTGTTGCCTAGAGTCCCCTTATGGGTGATCAGCTTTTTGCCAAGTAATCTGTTTCCTAGTTTAAATTGCTGTTGCATTTCTGGTTTTCACTCAAACTGTTTAAATTGTCTGTTTCCTGTGTAAATAACCAACCACATTTGAACACTACAAATCAACAAATAAGTTTTATTAATATTGTTGTGGAATTTTTCCATTAATAAAGTTATTAATATTTTTATTAATCGTTCTGCCAATTATTATATATTAATAGCCATTACAAGTTGTTCTTAAAATTAGTTCCATTGTCAGATTCAGTCCTTTCTGGAGTACCATGTCTCCACAGGATTCGTCTCTCCAGGCCCAAAATGGTGTTATGGGCAGTAGCATGCGGTACTGGATAAGTTTCTAACCATCCAGTGCTTGCCTCTACCATTGTGTGACCATTTTAGGCTGTGCCTTTAAGAAAGGGACAGTTGCTGGAACACTCTGGATGAATGTTTTGAAAAACATTCATATATTCTAAACAAATTTCATTGGTAGATTGGTAGAATGCAACTTTAGTTTTAGTTCAGTTTGAGTCTCAGTTCCAGTCTGTTCTGTCTTTTCAGCCTGTCTGCTTCTGTCTCTCTCTGAGCAACAGCTGCTGGACGGAGCTAACCTTGAGCTGACAGATAAGAAAACTAATTCTTGCATACGCTTTGAACTAACAGAATATCTTCCTTAATAATTACCTCTTCTCTCTCTCTAACCTTTTTGGGAAAAAAAGGAGGTAGGGGGAGAGAGGGGGTATGGGGTGGGGAACCCTCCTCTGGCCAGAGGAAGGAGTTTTGTTCTGTATTACGTTCTTTGTTGTATATTTCTGTATATATTGTAAATACTGTATATTGTATATATATCCACTGCATTCCATCCTGCTCGTAAATATAGCTTTAATTAATGTCTGACTCCAACTGAGTTAGCTGTGGTTTCTTTGTGTGTGTGGGAGAACTGAACTTTCTCTCACCACCACACATTGTAAGCACAAATTGCTTACCAGTCAGAGTTCGAGGTAGAGTGATGTAATCAATATGCCATGCCTTGCCATACTTATACTTTGACCATTGTCTCCCATACCACAAAGGTTTAATTTGCTTAGCTTACTTTATAGCAGCACAAATATCACAGTCATGAATAACCTGTGCAATAGCGTCTATGGGTATATCAACTGATCTGTCACATGCCCACTGGTATGTCACATCTACTCCTTGATGACCAGAAGAGTGTGGTGGTAGGGCAAATAAGCCCAAAATAAGCCCAAAAACAAGTTCCTACATGTCCAGGCATAAACCCTTATTCCCCCAGATTGGGATTTTTAACACAAAACTGAACAAAGGGCCAGGCGCCAGCAAGTCTGATAAACATGGACTTGCCCAGGCGTATTTGTCGACTTTCCTTGTTTGTGGTAAACAAAACTCATGCACCATACCTGTGCTCACCTTATGTTTGGGCTTATGCACTGCATGTGCATTTACTGTAATTGGCTATGTGAGAAATTGTAATATTTGGCATTCACAAGGGGAATTGCTGGGTACCGTGGGGTTCGATCTTGGGGCTGATCAGCTGATCATAGTCTGCATTGTGTGGGGTTCGATCCTTGTGTATTGGGAGAGGAAGGTGAGGTGCCAAGATGTCTGAAGACTGGCTAGGTTTAAAGTGCAGGTTTTGTCACAGCCCTGATGGAGAGGAGTGGGAGCGTGCTGGGGAAATGTATGAATATGTATGTTTGACATCTATATAAGTTCAACTCGTGTTGTTATGGTGCACCTCTAGCAAACCTGCTCTGCGCCCAGCGCTGTTTTGCCTTTATTTTATAATAAACTAGTTGTATTTGGAGTGAAGCTGGAGGTGGGGAGATTCAGGCTGGATGTGAGGAGGAGGTTCTTCACCATGAGAGTGGTGAAGCCCTGGAATGGGTTGTCCAGGGAGGTGGTCGAGGCCCCGTCCCTGGGGGTGTTTAAGAGCAGGCTGGATGAGGCTCTGTCCAGCCTGATCTAGTGTGGGGTGTCCCTGCCCATGGCAGGGGGGTTGGAACTAGATGATCCTTGTGGTCCCTTCCAACCCTGAATGAAACTATGAAACTATGAAACTATGAAACTATTTAAAATGTAGCAGTGAGCTCATTTCTCACAGCTAAATGCCATTCTATAGGTTACTTTGTTTACTCCTTTTTGCCATTGGCCAACATTTATTATAAATATTATTCTAATAAAGGTTTATTCTAACTATTCTAGCAGCAAGTCACAGCAGCTCTGCGAATCCAAGAACCAGCTGCTTGCCCAGAACCACGTCCCGCAGACAGGAACCTCTGCCCAAGCCGCAGTGAAGAGCCATTCTATGAACCTAGTGCCGGGGTGATTAAAAGAAACTGTGCTGGCTATATAACCAAGTCCAGAGAACTGCAGCAGCTCTGAGAGCGCTGTCTGCACCCAGACGGAGGACTGTGATGGCTGCTGAGCCCTGAGAAAAGCCCAAGAGTGCCCAAGAGATGTCACTGCCGCTCATTCTGAGTAAAGAGCTGTCTACAGCCAGAGAGCCAAAGAAAAGCCGCTTAGCCCCCACCCCGCTCTGCAAAGCCGCTCCTGGGGGAAGCTACTCCTCCCCCCCCCCATGTTCTGCAAACTCTCTTGCACAGCACTCCACGTGGCCAGCACCATCTTGCTTTGTTTAAGCCCATGCAAATTCAAATGCGCCCAGGATTTTGGATTATACTTGCAGCGTCCTGAAAAGATTCCGTAAACATAATTTGTGAGTAATTGGCTTTTGCATATAAAGTCTCTTTGTAAAAAGGTCTTGTGCTAGCTGCCTTGCTTAGTGGCCATAGAATACCCTAGTGGGCAAACCTGCATTTTGCTGCAATCTCTTTCCTAGTTTAAATTACTGTTTTGAGAGTTTCTGGTTTTGCTAAAACTGTTTAAACTGTATTATCTGTACCCTTTTGTGAAAATTACCAACCACAACTGAATACTGGTACCTGTAAATATAGTAAATAAGTTTTTTGTGAGATTTTTAATTAATAATATTTTAATTAATATCTGCCTATTAATTATTAATCATAATAATAAAAAAGAGCCATGGGCCCCCTGAGCTAAGAACAGTTCACCTCACTGTTTCCAGTCTAAGCCTACTTGGGAGACTTTAACAGCAAAATCTGCTTGATGGTTGTGTTGATGTCCCTCAGTATCTTTTTCTCTTAGGCATATGTGCGTCTGTATGTGTGGTAGTGAGAAATTTCAATCCCCCCTCCACACAAACAGCTAACTCAGTCAGAGAAGCGGATGAAAAAGGCAGTATTTTACAAGCAGAATGACATTGAATGAATATATACAAAATATACAGGATTTACAATATATACAAAAAATATACAGGAAAGAACATAAGAGGACACAGTCTCAGGCTGCACCAGGGGAAGTTCAGGCTGGAGGTCAGGAGGAAGTTTTACACGGAGAGAGTGATTGCCCATTGGAATGGGCTGCCTGGGGAGGTGGTGGAGTCGCCGTCACTGGAGGTGTTCAGGAGGAGACTTGACAGGGTGCTTGGTTACATGGGTTAGTTGATTGGGTGGTGTTGGGTGATAGGTTGGATGCGATGATCTTGAAGGTCTCTTCCAACCTGGTTTATTCTATTCTATTCTATTCTATTCTATAACACAGAAACTCCCTTCAGAGGAGAATTCCCCCTCTGGGTTCCCCCCAAAACCCCTTTTTCCCCTTCCTCCCCTTTTCCCAAAAAGGATTAAAGAGAGAAAATGGATATAAAGGGAAATTTTGTTAGTTCAAAGCAATTATTAAGGGAAAAAAATCAGTTTTCTTATCTCAGAAGTCCAAGGTCAGCACCACCAAGAATAAAATAGAGAAAGCAGCTGCACAGACTGAACTCAGACTAAGTTCTTAAAGCCACATTTCTACTGATCTACCAATGAAATTCATGTAGAATTATCTTTGCTTTCCTTTTTACACCAAAACATTCATCCAGAGTGTTCCAGCAACTGTCCCTTTCTTAAAGGCACAGCCTAAAACGGTCACAATCCACCCCTTCTAAACAATTTCATTGGCTGTTCATACTGTCCATTCAATCTAAAACAATATCTACAATTTGTAAGTAAACTTCATAGTCCATTCTGGCTATTCTCAGATGTAGATGATTCAGAAGTCCAAGAAAATCAGGAAATGAGAAAACAGAAAACAGTTTGTCTCTTTGCAGATGAAGAAAAGAAAAGGGATTAGGGACTCTCAGTTGACTCAGGGCTCTCGGGGTTCTCAGGGTTCATGCACCGTAGATTCCTCATGGATTCTTCTCTTGGGCACGATGCATCTGCACAACACTCTGAAATTAAACTCTCTCAGCAGCTAAATTTCTTTGTGGAATACACTGAATTTCACCATTCTCTTGCATTACCCAATAAATGTGACCAGGACCTTCAGCTGAAAGCACCCCTAGGACAGGTTTAGCCTCTCTTGAGGGAGAAAATACCCAAACAGTTTTATCCAACCGTTGGCGACGGAAAATGGAGTCAATACGGATGACCAATATGCTGCTTATTTTTCCCGCACTGGGGTAGTGCTGGTTTGTACCTCTCGGATCATACCTCTTATGCAGAGTCGAGCAGCATTGTAGTCCGAGGATCCCATCACAAGTTTGGGCGCCAGATGTCGGTGACGGAGAATGGAGTCAATACGGATGAACAATATGATCTAGTATTGTTCTAGTATTGTTCGTTTATTAAGGGAACTTCTACAGCTATTATAGACTTGGAGAGCATCGTTGGCATAGCTTCATTGGTTCCCCATGAGTGACCACACATGGCACTATTATATATTATTGATCAAACTACTAATAACATGCAAGGTTGTTGATGCAGGTGCGCGTCCTATTATTCCCAGATAACTCTCTGTGTTTATAGCTATCAGTGCCCTGCAATCACACAACAATCAAACAATCATAATATTCAGTCCCAATACAGAGGTTTTGTTTGGTACATTCTTCTGATTGGTGCTTTTGATCTCAGATTATCATAACAGTTATTGTGATCGATGTTCGACTTCATGGGAAATGCTGTTCTTTCATATTCTTGATTCTTCTGCTGTTGTTTATTGTGATGATTGCAGTTGACATGGGGTAGTTATTTCTTGCTGGTATCACCAAAAACCCTTAGCTATAAAATATACATTGTCTTTTTTCTTTGTTTCTTTTTTTTGTTTGTTTTTTTTTTCTTTATATATATTTTTAATTTTTTTTAATTTTATTATTTTTATTTTAATTTTTATTTTAACATTTTTACGTTATTTTTAATTATTTTTAAAAAATATTTTAAAAATTATTTTTAATCTAATTTTTAATTTTAAAAAATTATACCTTTTAAATGTTTTTTATTTATTTTTTCATTATATGTATTTTTATCTATAATTTTTAATTTTAATTTTTAAAAAAAATTAAATAATTTAAAATTTTATTTTTTTTTTAATCTAGCAGTCCCTATCTTAATAAGCCTTGTTTTTTTTTCTAATAATCCTTATGGTTTTTGTTAATGGGTTTTTTTGTTAGTAATCCTTATGGGGTTTTTGGGAGGGGTGGTGGGTTTTTTATTATTATTTTGTTAAATTGTTTTTTATTTTAATTTTTTTTATTTTTAAAATTTTTTGTTGTGGTTATTATTTTGTTATTTTGTATTTCTTTTTTTTATCTAAATTTTGTTATTTTGTTAATTTTTATTGTATTTTTTATCTAATTTGAAATTTTTTGGTTTTGCTTTGTTATATATATTTTTAAAAGTTTTTTGTTTTTTTTTTTTTTTATTTATTTTATTTTTATTATTTTTTTCTTTTATCCAGCCAATGTCTAAGAAGGAAATAGAAAGATGTTACATTAGCTAAGGAATACTTTTAAAAATGAATACCTATTTACTACAAACCTTAACTATATTACACGGAGCTCCTTTGAAATGCCTAGGCACACAACTAAGAAGGTTCGAACCAAAAGAAAATCTTACAATTTGAACTCATTACTAAGTACTTATACCTTACTACAATTATTATGTACTAAGTACCTGTAAATACCAAATGCTTACCATTCATTGTGCTTACTAGGAAAACTTAGCAAAACTCTAAATAACAAATCTCTGAAAGACATCACAATCAGAAATGATGAAATTATCACTGTTGCTTTAAATCAGAACAGTGCTTTGGTAGACTAGAGTCTTACTAGAAAAGGGAGAGGGGGTGGGGGGGGAGGGGAGGGTGGCTAGCAAGGTATGCCCTAATTGCAATTGTTTCTGCACTAGGGTCTTAACCATTTGCAGCCTATCTTGTTTGAGCGACCACTGCTCCACCCATACTGGATTATCTGTTGTCCATTTTAATTTGAGGGTTGGTCGCTGACTAGTAGCTGCTACAGAAAAGGAACAGTAACAAGTTTTGCGCCTAGCTAACTTAAGGCATCTCAGCCCAATAGAGCAACTGGAAGGGTTAACATGTACAGTCTTACAGTGATTGATTTGCCGTAGTTAAAAGCTAATTGCACTGGCTCTTTGCTGACCCAGGTTGTTTGCATACCTTCTAAACCCATGACTACAGAATTTGCCATCAGCAATGGCTACTGACCATTCCATTTATGGTGAGGTATAACAGTGACATTGTCTCCAGTACCCACAATCATTGAAAGTTGTATAGTTTGTCCACAAGGGTGTCTGGTAGGTACAATCTCTTCTGGTTTTCCCTTTTGGATTTCTAGGGCCAATAAGATATTAGGCATACTGGTGGAGCCAAAGCCTCCTTGTCCTCGAATCCTGTTAGAAGCCTTATGCACTCAGGACTCAAATGGTATTAGCTGAGTAATTTTGGTCCCAACAAGAGTGCTAAGAGGAGGGGTAATGGTATAGAGCATAATTTTTATAACCCAGTCATAATCAGAATCTATTAAACTGGGAACTATAAAGATGCCCTGTCTACAGGTAGACGATCTGCCAATTAACAGAGCACAGGGTCTGTGACCGTGATGATTGGACTCGACAACAACATTTGTGGACTCAAGAGTGACATCCGCTGCTGTTGCCAGGTCCTCTCTGTGCTGCCAGAGGTGGCTGCGGGGTGGCAGTCCAAGCACCCTGGTTTGGTGTTGTCGTGTGGGGTGTATTCGCGCTGCAGGAGCAGTTTCCCTGCCTACAACAATCTTGTGTAAAATGATTAGTTCTGTGACAGTGAGCACAGCACTTTCGAGTCTGTCCAGCAGTCGGGAAATTTGATTTAAGGTGCCCAGGTTTCCCAGAATATCTCCTTTTCAGTCCCGCTGTATGTTTGTTCCTAGGCAATGAATAAATATTAATTGCTGTTTCTCAGTTTGAAGTGAAACATAAGGGATATTACTTTGGTAAACCATGCTTGTTTACCCTACTATTTCTGATAAAACAAAAGCCATTACAATAATATGTTTCAAACGTTTATGCTCTGGTGTGAGTGAGAGCAAGAATGTTAGAGATATTTGCTATGGTGCATCTCACATCTGACCAATGAAATTTGTTTAAAATTAATCTTTGTTTTCCTTTTTACACCCAAACATTCAGCTAGAGAATTCTGCAGCTGTCCTTTTCTTAAAGGCACAGCCTAACCTGTCACACCCCACACTTCCTTCTTTCACTTAGCTTTTATATCTGAGCTGATGTCATATAGCATGGAATACCCCTTTGGTCACTTTGGGTAAACTGGGCTGGCTGTGTCCCCTCCCAAGATCTTGCCCATCCCTCAGCCTACTGTTGAGGGGAAGTGCCTTGGTGCTTGGCTCAGCAGTAGTTTGGCTCAACACCCAGCTATATCACTGCAAAACACAGCACTAGAAAGATGTTCTGGGGAGAATTAACTTCAGCTCAGCCAAACCAAGTAGAGTCTCAAAGGAATTAGGGCATGTTCCTCTAAAAAGGTGATAGCCCAGCTGAAGTGCGTCTATACCAATGCATGCAGCAGGGGTAGAAAAGAGGAGGAGCCAGAAACCACTGTGCAGCTAGAAAGCTATGATCTAATAGCTACCACTGAAACTTGTACTTAAAAAAGAATAGACTGCACAGAGATGCCTTTGAAAAACAGCAAAGAATGGAGGCTGAGAGCTTATGAGTAAAAATTAGGGGCCAAGACAACAAAGGAAACCTTGTGGCTGGCATTTACTGTAGGACACCCAATCAAGGGTAGCCTATAGACAAAGTGCTCTTACTTCAACTATGGGAAGCATCACACTCACGGGCTCTGATCCTGCTGGGGGACTTAAGTCACCCTGACATCTGCTGGAAAATTTGGATAACTTTTTAATCTGAATGATAGCCCTACCAGAGGAGAAACATTACTAGACCTGCTGCTTACCAACATAGATGAACTATTTGGAGAGGTCAGGATTGGTGGCAGCCTGGGCTACAGTGATCATGCCCTGGTGGAATTCATCATTTTGCGGGATATGGACCAGGTGAAGAGTAGAGTCAGGACCCTGAATTTTAGGAAAGGAAATGTTCAATTGTTTAAGGAACTAGTGGATGGTGCCTCCTGGGAAACTGCCCTCAGGGACCTTCCCCTGATAAATAAGACAGGGGAGCTGATGACAAGAAGATTGAGGTACTCAACATTTTTTTTTCCCTTTTTTTCACTGGTAATCTCTCTTCTCACATCTCTCAAGCCCCTGAACTTCAGATCAGGGACTAGGGGAGCAAAGTCTCCCTATGTAAGAGAAGATCAGGTGTGAAGAGTGACTGCTTCAGTGGACAGATGTCATTGACCAGGACTTCTGTAATGCCTTTGATACAGTGTGTGTCCCCCCAACATTCTTAACTCTAAATTGGAAAGACATGGATTTGATGGATGGACTGTTAGATAGATAAGGAACTGGCTGGATGGCTGCATCCAAAGAGTTACAGTCAATGGCTCAATGTCCAAGTGGAAAGCAGTAATGAGTGGTGTCCCTCAAGGGTCCATACTGGGACCAGTACTATTTAATAACTTTATCACCAATGTAGACAAGTGGGATTGAGTGCATCCTCAGCAAGTTTGCAGATGACACCAAACTGAGTGGAGCAGTTGATTTCATAGAAGGAAGGGAATCCATCCAGAGGGACCTTGACAGGCTTGAAGAGTGGGACCATGAAGTTTGACAGTGTTATGTGGCCAGTATGTGGCCAGCTCTGGGATCACCAGTACAAAAAAGTCACAGACTGACATGGTGAATTGATGAGATGGACTCCGATATGGTGATCAAAGACCCTTTATTGAAACATCTGAGGATCTATATATATCCTAAAGCAGCTGATGCAATATGGGGGCAAAATTACAAAAACTGCAGCTGTGTGATTATATAACTTAACAAGCAACATTCTTTTGCTGACTCAGGGACCTCTCTACAAGAGGTCAAGATAGGCACAGACAGATGCTTCTTTTAGACACATACCACAAGTCTCTACTCCCACGGTTTCATGCTTACAAGCATAACTCTGTCCTTGTTGCCTAACTGATCTTTTAAGGAGGATTTATATCCTACTGGTCCAATCCTCACAATGGACTGGTTGGAGCAGGTTGAGAAAGTTGGGTTTGTTCAGCCTCATGAAGTGAAGGCTTTGGGAGCATCCATTGTGACCTTTGAACATATAAAGAAGACTTGTAAGAAAGACAAGGAGAGACTTTTTATCAGGGCCTGTAGTGACAGGACAAAAGGCGACAGTTTTAAACTGAAAGAAGGTGACTTTAGACTGGACATGTTTTTACAATGAGGGTGGTGAGACACTGGAACAGGTTGCCCAGGGAAGTTTTGTATGCCCCCTCCTTGGAAGTGTTCAAGGCCAGGTTGGATGTGTCATAGAGCAACCCAATCTAGTGAAAGGTGTCCATGATCAAGGCAGAGGGGTTGGACTAGATGATCTTTAAAGGTCTTTTCCAACCCAAACCATTCTTTGATTTATGTGTCATATTTTGGTCAGGTTTAAGAGAATTTTCAAGGGTAAAAGGTCTCTTTTGTAACTCCCAATAATCATGCAGGCATGTTTTTAGAATTTGCAGGTTTAATCTGTATTTTTTTCAACTTTGTGACATTCAAGAATAGGCTCTCTAGAAAGTGGTAAAAATAAAAACTAAGAGGCTGATTTTTAAAAATACTATAATTTGTCCTAATGTAATATCTTAAGATTTCTTTGATAGGTTGGACTCAATGATCTCAAAGGTCTTTTCCAACCTGGTTAATTCTATTCTATTCTATTCTAAAATTTGGTCGTGATCTCAATACAGCAATTCAAGAGTCACTGTGCTCTGCACTGATACACCTAGTTAAATGGCAGATACAGTCTAAAGTCGGAGCCTGAGTCCTGTATATAACATATGGGGAAAGGTAGTCATCCACAACTCACAAGAGTCTTCCAGGAACCGCTATCAACCAGCCACCGGGCAATGTCACAGAAAAGAATACTTGTCAAGCTCTGGGATCCAACATTCCAGATGTTGTCTGGGTGGACTTTTTAAAGTACTTGACAGGGACAATGTAGGAAGAGAAGAAGGAAAGGGAGAGAACAAAGAGCTAGAAGGCATCACTAAGTACAACTCAGTATCCGAAGTATACACACAGGAGACAGGAGAGGAGATAGGGGCTCACATCTGCTTCCATAGGAATATTCTAACCAGAGAACCATTGGGTGGAATATTCTTAATCCTCAAATATTTAGCTGTGGTGGTTTGGAGAGAAGGCCTAAGCTTTCTCTCCCCCACAAAGAGGAAAGAAAACCACAGCTAACTCAGCTGGAGAAGCAAAAGGGAATGCTATATTTTACAAGCAATGTGGAAAATGCAATATATGTACACAATATACAGTATTTACAATATATATACAGAAATATACAGCAAAGTAAAAAAACCAAGAATACAGGAATGAAATTCCCTCCTCCGGAGGAGGGTTCCTCCCCTGTACCCCCTTCTCTCCCCCTACCTCCTTTTTTCCCAAAGAGGGTTAGAAAGTGAGAAAAGGTAATTATTAATAAAGCAGAATCTTAGTAGGCCTCATGCAAATTAGTTGCTCATCTGTTCAGGGTCGCTCTGGCAGGGAGCCCAGAAGCAGGCAAGCTGGAAAGGAGAAGGAAAGGAGCGAACTGAGAGATAATCCCAGCTGCACAAAACTTAAAACTGCATTCTACCAATCTACCAATGAAATTCGTTTAGAATATCGATGTTTTCATTTGTCTTCACCAAAACATTCAGCCAGAGTGTCCCAGCACTGTCCCTTTTCTTAAAGGCACAGCCTCAAACAGTCACACTTACGATTTCAGCAATAAAGCATTTAATACTGACACCCATGTCCCAACAGGCCAAAACTGAACACTTTTATTCCATTCTTATGCATACCTTACTCAGGCAAATTCCCATCAACTTCAAAGGAAGCCTAAAAACTTAGAGGCATTCAATTCTCACATTATCTATGACTGTGTCTTTATTTACGTTTTCATATGTGACCTGGCATGCCTCAGGGTCCTGCTCCACAAACTTTCAGACCAACGCCCGGCTACAACATGTCATGGCTCATGTTCAGGATCTGGGTTTGAGCTTTCCTTGGCATGGCAACTGGATGTGAGAGATATGGGGACAAGGGATCAGTGCATGCCTGGGTCTAGCACCAGTACAACAGTGGCATTCAGTCTGCATCTATTTATGAGCCCAGAGAAATGGGAAGGACTCTCAGAAGCCATGACACAGAAGTATCTTACCTGCTTAAGAAGTTTCCATGTAGAACACAGAGCTCAGATAATGCTAAGTGCAGTGAAGCACAAAAGGCAAACACTAAAATTCAAGTGTACTTGTGTTGCAAGAAGGGGCCGCTACACGATCAATGTGATCAGCGGAATCCAACTTTATTGAGCATCAGACACATCTTATATACAGTTTACTATAATTATGCCTACTTGGTAACATACTATTGGCTACAGATTACATGTCAACCCCACCTCTTGCGGTTTTAGCATCCTACTTCAGCTAGCCACACACATCTTGTTTGGATAAGCCCCCTACTTGTTTTACGACCCTCACGATTACACGACTACAGTGCCCTTGTGACACTTCGTGATAATTCAGCTACATCCATCATGTTCTGTGGCATTCTTTATCTTGGCAGGGCGCCAGGCAGTCCTGCAGGTATCCCTTATCTTATCAGAAGGCCAGATGGTCCTGCAGGCCTCTTTCCTTTGCCCATTGTACCACAATTCCCCTGTTTTCTTTAACAACTACAAAAGATTCAGTAAAACGATCAAACTGTTTCATTACACATCTAAATATTATTCGTGCAGCTATAATAATAATAATAACAATAAACAAAAAGCACAATGCTTCCTTGGCCAACCCTTTCGCATTTTGATGAAAGGTCATATGTGCTTCTCAGGCCTTTACTGAGGCTGAGACTGGTACAGATAAGGATACCAATTTATCTGCTCGAGCGTTTCCTTCTCCCAGGCCAACATCAAACTTATGACTTCTAATATGCAAAATACAATATGATGCTGACCCACATCTTAGGGCTTGTTGTAACCTCAACATCAACTCATATAATCTTATTTGTTACATCTTTAATCAGGGCATCCTCTATCCGTTGTACAACCCCTGTAACATACATGGAATCTGACACTATTATTAAGAGGTTGGCTCATCCAATGCTGTAATTCCCACAACACTGCCAACAATTCCAAAGTTTGAAGTGAGTCCTGTGGTTCTGCCTCTAACATCACATGTCTCCTCTGGCTAATACTCTTGTCTTGCCAAGTCACTGCAGCTTTTCGGGAACGCTTCCCTGCATCTGTAAATACTGTCAGAGCACCCACAATTGGTTACTCCTTATATTTTGGTATACCAATCCACGATTGCTGCGACATCCAGCCTAAAATCTTATCTTGCAAAGGTGCAGTCTTAATGAGAGCACCTTCAAAAATTGTTTGAAAAATGGTATGTTGTGGTTGTAAGGATGGAAAGACCCATTCCAATACTCAGGTCTGTACACTCTCCTGACCTCTTTTCCCCCGTTTTCTTTAAAGCTTGAGTCAAGGACCCCGTAAGGTGTTTTGTTTCTGCTAAGGAAAGGTACTGGGTCCTATTAATGCTCACCGTTGGCCTAATGCTGTTTCTTTTTATTTCAAGTTTCTCCTAGCTAAAACGTCCATAATTCTTACATCCTCTCTAAATTTTGTTAAATCACATATAAAATGAAAATTTGAGAACATAGTATGCTTTAACTATTCTTTCTTATAACATAATACCTGAATTCCCCTCTTTTGTTTTTATAACCTAACATTAAAATGTATTTTGTGCTATAATTGATTTTGACTTTTCCTATAACTATTTAAAATTACAACAAACTGATGAGTTAACATTTAAATCCATATAAACATTTTCTCTAATCATACAATCATTGAACAATTATGATATACAGCCCTAAGTGTTAAACAATTCTTTAAACTAATCATTATTATCAATCTGCAAATGTGTTACTCTCTATTCCAGTTCTTGAACATGCTTATGCATTGAGACTAAGTGATCTAACAGATTCATACAACACAATTAAAACAATAATATAGGACATAAACCCTTTTGCTAGTTATGGCCTTGATTTCAACATGCGTCACAGCATGCTCCAACCGGTTGTCCATTAATCTTAATGGGACCTTTTACATCAGTTAAAATCTTTTGTGGTCTATTGTCCAACAAGGTACAAGGCTTAAGTTGAACTAATAACAATGTTTTAACAAAGCTGGCATAATACCTGGTCAAAGATAACAGACATTGTAAAAAAGAAATTTAGATCTTAATAGTTTCAATCTTTGCATTTCACTGCTCTTATTAACAAAAAATACTTGATTATGCCTGAACACATTGCAAAGATTAAAACGTAAATGCAATCCTTAACACTGTTTTACAATCTGCTTTAGGGGCATGTTGCATTTTTATTTTCTCTAGGATAGTCAAAAATCATAAATTGTTTAATAGTAGCAAGATTTCTTTAATCTGTAAAGGTAGATATGGCCAGGCTCTAGCTTCACAGACAGAAAACTTGCAGGCAAACAGCAAGAGCAAAAGAGCTTCATTGCTTTGCCTAATAGCCTTTTTGCTCATCCTAATAATGCTAATCTCTTATTGATACCATTATATATATATAATCCTTAAAAAAAAAACTATTACAAATACAAAATAAGACCAAAAATCTCATTCCATAATATACCTATAACAAACCCTTAACTTATGCTAATACCAAAAATCCTTAAAACCTTAAAAAACTATGTTAAAATTAATCCATCAAACCAGTGTCTAAAAAGAAATAAAATTGTTACATTAACTAAAAAAACACTTTCCAAAATTAAAACCTGTTTATACATTCCTTAACTATATTACATGGAGCTCCTTTGAAATGCCTATAGGCACACAATTAAAAAAGGTTCGAACCAAAAGAAAATCATACAATATAAACTCATTACAAAGTGCTTACACCTTACTGCAATTACTATGTACCAAGTACCTGTAAATACCAAATGCTTACTTATTCATTATGCTTATTAGAAAAACTTAACAAAACTCGTAAATAACAAATCTCTGAAAGACATTACAATCAGAAATGACAAAATGAGTACTGTTGCTTTAAATCAGAGCAGAGTAGTGCGGCTAAAGCCGCTGTGGGGGAAAGGGGCGGGGGCTGCTGCCGTGGCCGCGGCTGGGTCGCTGCTCCTGTCGGTGCTGTCGGTGTCGGTGGTGCGTCAGCCGGTACCGCCTTGGTCGGAGCCGTCGGTATCTGCGGGGGTCGGCAGGGCTCGCGGGAGGAGTGCGGCCATAAGAAAGCCATAATTGCGAGCCTCCAAGCGCTCCATTTTTTCTAAGAGGGGCCGTAAAGCAAAGTCGGCGCTGTTTGAATTCCTCGCTGCCGGTATTGTCTTCCGAATCCGAGCCCTCGCTGGCGATGTCAGAGGAAGGTGTTGATAAAAGGGGTCGAACACACTGAGCTGCCTTTTTTCGGCTTTTTCCCCGCTGTGTGCAAACGGCAGTGGTGACGGCTGGTAAACGGTGTGGTCGCCGCAAGATGTATCGGGGGCGGCCCCGGTCGATCGGTCGATAGTTCTCAAACACATCTTTCAGCTGCAACTCAGATACACCTGGCGCTGCATCTCGTCCTGACAAAGTTGCTCTAACTGCAGCAGCCATTCGCTGTTCCAGTTCATAGGTTTTAACACAGTTTATGCATTCTCGCCACGGCTTTTGCAGCTTGATGGTAACCCAGTCCCACAGTTTGTCAAAAAGCTTATCTCCTAACTTACACCATTCTCCTTCTTCATCTCCCTCCTCGTGTAAATGCTCTGCAACCCTTCTCCAATAATCTCTGTTTCTTTGTCCTAAATCATCGTTAACCTCTTCCCTTTTTACTTCCTTTGTCTCCACAACTTCTTCACCCTTCGGCAATTCAGAAGAGTGAGGCGATGGAGGAAATTCCTCCTCTGCATATTCTAACATGGGTACTAACTCCCTTTTTTTTAAAAAATTTAACTTACACTGTCGCTTTTCTAAAAAGCATTTAAATAATTCATACGCTGCCTGCCTATCCATATCCGTATTTAAACGTTAATACCTGTGCGCACAGTCCTCGTTTAAGCAGTTCCCGGCTCTACAGCGTCTTCGGCTTCAAGGCTGTCTTCCCTTTTCTTGCAGCCTCCGGTACTGCTATCCCGGGCCGGCCTTCTTCTTGCCTCCAGGCTTACTCCGAATCTCCCAAGTCCCAAAGAACTTCTTAGACCCCAGCCTTTGTCTTCATTAGCTTGCCCGCATTCTCCACCATTTGTTGCAAGAAGGGGCCGCTACACGATCAATGTGATCAGCGGAATCCAACTTTATTGAGCATCAGACACATCTTATATACAGTTTACTATAATTATGCCTACTTGGTAACATACTATTGGCTACAGATTACATGTCAACCCCACCTCTTGCGGTTTTAGCATCCTACTACAGCTAGCCACACACATCTTGTTTGGATAAGCCCCCTACTTGTTTTACGACCCTCACGATTACACGACTACAGTGCCCTTGTGACACTTCATGATAATTCAGCTACATCCATCATGTTCTGTGGCATTCCTTATCTTGGCAGGGCGCCAGGCAGTCCTGCAGGTATCCCTTATCAGAAGGCCAGATGGTCCTGCAGGCCTCTTTCCTTTGCCCATTGTACCACATACTTGGGGGGGGGGAAGGAAAAAAAAAAAAAAGCATATGCAGCTTGGGTTTGGATGAAGTGGAACTATAGTAGAAACCACCTTACCCATCATGTTCAAAACCAGCATATAAATCAAGCCAAAACACAGTCACCCTTTAATTTAGAATGTAAGCCATGCCACTTACTCAAAGTCCTTAAGACCTTACCATAAATTTTCTCTCTAGACTGCTAAGTCTTTCTGGGGAAGATGTGTGTATTAGCCACATTACAATGACATCTATATGCTAAACAATGTTAAGCTCTTTGTTTCATTAATTCTTTGAGGTGGAAAAGTAGTCACTTGACAATATTACATAGGGAATTCCCTGAGGACAAGAAATTTTTAACAGGTTGCAGTTTAGCTTTTTGTGTACTTGGTTGTAAATATGCACTGAGAACTGGGACATTTTTCTCTTTTGCAATGGACATTTGTTTCTAATATCTCCAGAATATACAATCATGGATAGAAAGTTTAAGCATGCGCATATGTTCAACTACTGATCATTGTTCTACATTTTTCTTAGTGTTCTTTTAAAACTGCAATGACTATTTCAAATTAGAGGACACAGTCTCAAGCTGCACCAGGGGAGGTTTAGGCTGGATGTTAGGAAGAAGTTCTTCATAGAAAGAGAGATTGGCCATTGGGATGTGCTGCCCAGGGAGGTGGTGGAGTCACCATCACTGGAGGTGTTTAGGAAGAGCCTGGATGGGGCACTTGGTGCCATGGTTTAGTTGATTAGATGGAGTTGGGTGATAGGTTGGACTTGATGATCTCAAAGGTCTTTTCGAACCTGGTTAATTCTATTCTATTCTATTCTATTCTATTCTATTCTATTCTATTCATCTCAATCTTACACTCCTGTACTGAAAGATAATAAGTGTAATATAGGCATCATAATTTCCTGCAGTTTTTCTTAGTTCCTGCTATTATCTGCCTTTGCTTCAGGTCCTGGAAGGGCATGAATGTTTAAACTGGAGTTTCTTATTGTTAGGCTGTGATGCCTCGAGACACAGAGAACCAGCTTATGTGTGCGTTGCTTTTGAAAGAGAAGCTGCAGCTCCACCCCTCACCCACTCCCACCTGCTTGCCATTAAAATAGTTCCTTTGCCTCTCGTGCTGGCTGCTATTCAGGATCTCTGTGAGCTGCTTCAACTCATTGAAATGGCAGGAAAATAATAGGAAATAAATATTTTGTAATTGACCTCTGCAAATTTTCTATTTCCAACCCCTTTCTCAAAGGAGGTCTGCTTAGATCAGCTTGATCGGGTTGCTCAAGGCCTTGTTCAGTTGCGTTTTGAATGCCTTCAAGGATAGAGATCCTACAGTGTCTCTGGGCAACACATTCTAGTATTTAAAAACCTTCATGTTTTAAAAGGGAGGAGTGGAGTGGTGTGGTGGTGAGAGAAAGTTCAGTTCTCACACACACACAAAGAAACCACGGCTAACTCAGTCGGAGAAGCAGAGATGAAAAAGCTGTATTTACAAGCAGGATGAAATGCAGTGAATATATACACAATATACAATATTTACAATATATACAGAAATACACAGCAAAGAAAGTAATACAGAACAGAACTCCCTCCTCCAGCCAGAGGAGGGTTCCCCCCCATACCCCCTCTCTCCCCCTACCTCCCTTTTTTCCCAAAAGGGTTAGAGAGAGAGAAAAGGTAATTATTAAGGAGGAAATTCTGTTAGCTCAAAGCATATGCAAGAATTAGTTTCTTATGTTAGCTCCGTCCAGCAGCTGTTGCTCAGAGAGAGACAGAAGCAGACAGGCAGAACTGAGACAGAGACTCAAACGGAACTAAAACTTAAAGTTGCATTTTACCAATCTACCAATGAAATTCGTTTAGCATATCTGAATGTTTTCATTGTCTTCACCAAAACATTCAGCCAGAGTGTTCCAGCAACTGTCTCTTTCTTAAAGGCACAGCCTAAAATGGTCATAAGTGGATACAAAAAAACCCCAATTCTTTGGATGTAATTGGAATTTCCCATGTTCCCTTGTCTGACTTTCTTTGTATTGCTGTATTACAGCATCACAGAAACATTCAGGTTGGAAAAGACCCTCAGGATCATCAAGTCCAACCGATTACTATACAAAGTTCACCTCTAAACCATATCCCCAAGCACCACATCCAAATGACCTTTAAACATATCCAGGGTTGGTGACTCAACTGCCTCCCTGGGCAGCACATTCCAATGCCTGACCACTCTTTCTGTGAAAATTTTTTTCCTAATGTCCAGTCTAAACCTACCTAGAATGTATGCCTCTGAGAAGAGTCTAACTTAGTCTTCTCTCTGTCTCCCAGTTGGGTAGATTCAGACAGCAATAAGATATCTTCCAAAGCATTCTTTTCCTCATGTACTATGTTCCAGCCTCCTGATCATCTTGGTGGCCCTCCACTGTGCTTGCTCCATTATGTCCATATGTCTGAACACAGCACTCTGAATGTGGCTTTGCCAGTGCCAAGTAGAGGGAAAGAATTACTTCCCAAGACCTCCTGGCAGCACTTCTAAATAAAAGCAAAAGAGGATGAAAAATTTTCCATCATCTTAAATGTGTTAAGATAGGTCATGGGATAAGGTGAAGTGCAAGGTCCTGCACCTTGGTTGGGGTAATCCTCTATATGAACACTGGCTGGGGGATGATGATATGGAGAGCAGTCCTGCAGAAATGGACTTTGGGGTACTGGTGGACAAGAAGCTGGACATGAGCCAACAAATGCACACTTGCAACCCAGAAGGCAACTCACATCTTGGGCTGAATCAAAAGAAGTATGGCCAGCAGGTTGAGAGAGGTGATCCTGCCCCTCTACTCTGCTCTGGTGAGATCTAACCTGTAGTACTGTGACCAGAGGAAGGCCACAAAGATGATCAGAGGGCTTGAGCACCTCTTCTTTGAAGACAGTTTGAAAGAATTTGGGCTGTTCAGCCTGGATTAGAGAAGGCTCCAGGGACACCTCATAGCTATATTACAATATCTGAAGGGGACCTACAGGAAGGCTGGGGAAGGACTGTTTAGAAGGACTTGTAGTGATAGGATATGGGGCAATGGTTTCAAAGTGCAGGGTAGATTTAAGTTGGACATATGGAAGAAGTTCTTTACAATGAGAGTGGTAAAATACTGGAACAGGTTGCCCAGGGTTGTGGTTGAGGCCCCATCCCTGGAGACATTCAATATCAGACTCGATATGGCCCTGGCTAGCCTGATCTAGTTGGACGTGTCCCTGCTCACTGCAAGGGTAGGTTGGACAAGATGGCCTTTGAGGGTCCCTTACAAACCAATGGAGTCTGGGAATCTGTGAGTGGTTCTGTAAAGCACTAGAGTTGGTGCAAGAAGGGAGGATGTTTGTGTCCCCTATAGTGGGTGTTAGTTCATCTGGCTTAAATGTGAAGTGTGGCTGCCTTGGTTTGTTTCAGTCTCACAAGGTCTTCCATTTAGGAGCATATGTAATAAAATGGTATTCCTTTGAGGGTTTTTTTGTGGTTTGCTTTTTTTTTTTTTTTAAGTAATGTTTTTTTGCATTCAGAGAATGTAGTGTAGCCTGGCCAGATGTCTGTGTCAGGCCAAACCTGTGTCTCAAATTCACATCTGCAAACAGGGTTCTGTTAAGCTATACTCAAAAGTGATCTTAGAAACAGTGAGGATAAACACATCTATCTTTCTTGGCAGTGTTATAATTCTTCCTTTGTATTGGGTAATAATTAGTACATATTACCAGAGGTTAGAACTTGTGCATGTAACAGACCTGTGGCTCAGTTGGTAGGGTGTGGAACTATGAGTGTTGAGGTCATGGGTTCGAATCCTGCAGCGGTCATACAGAAGTCTGACCCGATACATACACCACAAATAAATTGTCCACTTCAAATATTTACCCAGGTAATCCAGAATCAAACCCAAACAATATCTGTAGACCAGAGCCCCAAAAATTGAAAAGAAAACGTGCTCCAAAATCCACAGCACCTTCATGTTTTGCTAATCCGGCTATAAAGCAATAAAGCAATAAATCAAGCTAATTATCTGCCCCATGTTGGGCACCAAGAAAAAAATGTCACGGGTTGAGGGGAAGGCCTCAGCCTTCTCCCCCCCTCCCCCCCCCTGTGAGTGAAGGGGAAAAAAAAATGAAAGAAAAGCACAGCCGGATTAGCAAAGGAAATGTGATGTATTTACAAGCGGGGCTGCAGGAGATATATATATATACAAAATTTACAGTATTTACAATATATACACAGAAATATACAACAAAGTAATACAGGAACAAAATTCCCTCCTCTGCTGAGGAGGGTCCCCCCCCCCCCCCGTACCCCCCTTTTCTCCCCTTTTTCCCCAAAGAGGGTTAGAAAGAGAGAAAAAGAGCAATTGTTAATTAAAGCAGAATATGTTAGTAGAGGCCTTATCTGTCCAAGGTCAGTCTGGCCGAAAGCCCAGAAGCTGTAAGCTGCGAAAGGAGGGGGAAGAAGTGCAAGACTGCCCGAAGTCTCTGCTGGACTCAGAGTTTATTAGAATACTAAACCTTTATTAGAATAAACCAAACCAGGTTGGAAGAGACCTTCAAGATCATCGTGTCCAACCCATCAACCAATCCAACCCACCCAAACAGCTAACCCATGGCACCAAGCACCCCATCAAGTCTCCTTCTGAACACCTTCAATGACGGTGACTCCACCACCTCCCCGGGCAACCCATTCCATAGCGCAATCACTCTTTCTGTATAGAACTTCTTCCTAACATCCAACCTGAACCTCCCCTGGCGCAGCCTGAGACTGTGTCCTCTTGTTCTGGTACTGGGTGCCTGGGAGAAGAGACCATCATCCGCCTGTCTACAACCTCCCTTCAGGTAGTTGTAGAGAGTGATAAGGTCACCCCTGAGTCTCCTCTTCTCCAGGCTGAGCAACCCCAGCTCCCTCAGCCTCTCCTCATGGGGCTTGTGTTCCAAACCCCTCACCAACTTTGTTGCTCTTCTCTGGACTCGTTCCAGCAAGTCAACATCCTTCCTAAACTGAGGGGCCCAGAACTGGACACAGTACTCGAGGTGCGGCCTAACCTGTGCAGTATACAGGGGGAAAATGACCTCCCTGCTCCTGCTGGCCACACTGTTCTTGATGCAGGCCAGGATGCCATTGGCCCTCTTGGCTGCCTGGGCACACTGCAGGCTCATGTTCAGCCTACCATCAACCAGCACCCCCAGGTCCCTCTCTGCCTGGCTGCTCTCCAGCCACCCTGACCCCAGCCTGTAGCACTGCATGGGGTTGTTGTGGCCAATGTGCAGAATCCGGCACTTGGATGTGTTAAATCTCATGCCGTTTGATTCTGCCCATTAGTCCAGCCTGTCGAGGTCCCTCTGCAGAGCCTCTCTACCCTCCAGCAGATCAACTCTTGCCCCCAGCTTGGTGTCGTCAGCAAATTTACTGATGATGGGCTCAATGCCCTCATCCAGATCATCAATAAAAATGTTGAAGAGCACAGGGCCCAGCACTGATCCTTGGGGCACACCACTAGTGACTGGCTGCCAGCTGGATGTGGCACCATTCACCACCACTCTCTGGGCTCGGCCCTCCAGCCAGTTCCTAACCCATTGCAGTGTGCTCCCGTCCAAGCCATGGGCTGACAGCTTGGCCAGCAGTTTGCTCTGGGGGACGGTGTCAAAGGCCTTGCTGAGGTCCAGGTAGACTACATCCACAGGCCTCCCCACATCCACCAGGCGGGTCACCTGATCATAGGAGGAGATCAGGTTGGTCAGGCAGGACCTGCCCTTCCTAAATCCATGCTGGCTAAGCCTGATCCCTTGGCCATCCTGTAAGTGTTGTGTTATTGCACTCAGGATGACCTATTCCATGATCTTGCCTGGCACTGAGGTCAGGCTGACAGGCCTGTAATTCCCTGGCTCATCCAACCGGCCCTTCTTATGGATGGGCACCACGTTGGCCAGCTTCCAGTCCTCTGGGACCTCGCCAGTGAGCCAGGACTGCTGGAAAATGATGGAGAGTGGCTTGGCCAGCTCGTCTGCCAGCTCTCTCAGCACCCTAGGATGAATCCCATCTGGTCCCATGGACTTGTGGGGATCCAAGCTGCTAAGGAGAGTTCCAACCACCGCCTCATGGAACATAGGGAAACTGTGCAGCTCCCTGGCCCCTTCTGCCAGCTCTGCAGGCCAGCTGTCAGGAAGACGTTCTGCCCTTCTAGTAAAAATTGACGCAAAGAAGGTATTAAGTATCTCTGCCTTTTCCTCATCCTTTGTTACAATGTTCTCCTCCGTATCCACCAAGGAGTGGAGGTTGTCCTTTCCCTTCCTCTTACTATTAATGTATTTATAGAAGGACTTTTTGTTGTCCTTCACAGTAGAAGCCAGTTTAAGCTCCAAGTGTGCTTTTGCCTCCCTAATTCTCTTCCTACAAGACCTAGTAACATCCTTAAACATTCTGTGGGTTGCCTCCCCTCTCTTCCAAAGGTGATACACCCTCTTTTTTTCCCTCAGTTCCATTAAAAGTTCATGAACCATCCAGGCTGGCCGTCTGCCCCGGCGGCTCATCTTCCGGCACATTGGCACAGCCTGTCCCTGAGCCTTCAACAGTTCTTCCTTGAAGTAGGACCAGCTCTCCTGGACTCCTTTGTTTTTAAGGGCTTTATCCCAAGGAACCCTCTGAATTAGTTCCTTGAGTAACCCGAAGTCTGCCCTCCGGAAGTCCAGAGTGGAGACCTTCTTGCCGCCCCTCTTGGCTTGACCAAAAACCGAGAATTCAATTATCTCGTGGTCACTGGACCCCAAACACCCTCCAACCACCACATTGCCCACCAGCCCTTCCCTGTTGGTGAAGAGGAGGTCAAGCATAGCCTTGCCCCTGGTAGGCTCTCGCAGCACCTGGGATAAGAAGCTGTCCTCCATGCATTCTAAGAACCTTCTAGACTGTCTCCTCTCTGCCGTGTTGAGTACCCAGCAGATGTCAGGCAGGTTGAAGTTGCCCATGAGAACAAGGTCCGGAGATCTTGAGACAGTTTAAAGTTGCTTTCTACCAATCCACCAATGAAATTAGTTTAGACCTGTCCTTTGTTTATAAAACACTCGGCCACGGTGTCCCTTTCTTAAAGGCATAGCCTCAAACGATCACAATTGTGGTTATCAGTAATTAGTAAAGTAAAATATTATTTGTAGTTAATCTTCATATGATTAGCTGTGCTGATTAAAAGTGACTTGAGCATTTACTGTTGGCATTCCAAATGTTCCTGATACAAAGATCTACTGCACTGTGCTTTACTCCTCTGAACAAAAAGCTTAGCTTCAGAGGATTATATCTAGAAAGTAAGGTGAAATAACAGTAAGGCTGTAATAACAACTTGAAGCTTTAATGAGGATTGACTAGATAGGGGAAAAAATAATCTACTGCTTCTGCCCTCCTTGCATCAAACACAACAAAGCAGTACTCAACTTTGTGTGGAATATAATTGGTAGTAAAACACTGATCAATAACTTACTATTAGTGTTTATTTTGGGAAATGCTTAGCATGGACAGAATTTGTCACAGCCTTGAACTTTGTAGGAAAGGAATACAGACTAGACTTTTTTATTTTTTTTTAAATTGATAGAATTTCTCTTTTTCCAGCAGAGGTCAAAGTCTCACCAATAAAAGAAAAAGCCTTGCTGTGGTTGAATATTTTTCATATAAAACAACATTTGAAAATCCTTTCTAAACTCAGTATTTTCTAAAAATGTCTGAAATGATACTGTGATATTTGTCTATTCTGCAGCACAGCTTCACTCTGGGATATGTATTGAAGGTGCATGGGGGGATATGAAGCCACCAACTAAAGTCAAAATTGAAGTGATTCTTTAGTCAATAACTTTTATGACTTTAAGATAAAATGTTATAGAATTGTTGCACAAGATATTGCATATATGGTATTCCCCATATGTTGACTCCTATTGTTTTAAAAAGCTTTAAGCTTTGACTCTCTTATTTATGCACAGTTCTGTACTCTAGATGATTCTTAATCTTCCTTACCTTGTGGGCTTAGGATGCTTATAATAATCCATAAAGCTTTACAAATAAATACAATTTGTTCATTAATTTCATTGATGACAGGTTTTAGAAAGCAAAGGAATTGATATACTGGTATTCAGGAAATATTTATCCTGTTGTGTATTTAAGCAGATTTCACTGTAGAAACTTCTTTCTTTTCTGGCAGAGCTTTTATCTCAGTTATCAGGCGTGAGACGTTCTGCAGGACAGCTCAATTCTTCTGGCCCTTCTGCTTCTCAGTTACAGCAGCTGCAGATGCAGCTGCAGTTGGAGCGACAGCATGCACAGGCAGCAAGACAACAACTGGAGACTGCACGCAATACAACTAGACGCACTAACACAAGCAGCATTCCTACCACTCTCACACAATCTATAGCAGCAACAAATACATCTAACACAGAAAACAATCAGCAGACTATACAGAACTCCCAGTTTCTTCTTATGAGGTATTTTTTTCAGTGGTTTTAACTCTTCTGCCATTTCTATTTTCCATGGTCCTGTTATGGACATAGAGTTCAGTGAAACCCTAATGAAGCATGTACCTGAGATATTATGCTTTGGTTTGGATTTGTAACACCTCCTTTTCAGTCCCACTGCATGTTTGTTCCTAAGCAATGAATAAATACTAATTGCTGTTTCTCAGTTTGAAGTGAAACATAAGGGATATTACTTTGGTAAACCGTGCTTGTTTACTCTATTTCTGATAAAACAAAAGCCATTACAATAATATGTTTCAAACGTTTGATGCTGAATTTTGCCCCAAAAGGTGAGAATAACTGCCTAAGAGACTCAATTTAAGTCAGATAGACAGGAGGTATTTTTATTAGCAACGCGTTGGAGAAATCACTAAATGGATTTCTGCCTTTCCCGTAACAAAAGCATGCCTTTTATACAGTTTTGGATGTAGTATTACATCAGATCATATACATAATCCTATGGGGCGTGGTGTAGGCGGAGCGTGGGCGGGGACATCTCTTTTGAGGATCTTCTTGGTGGTCATTCCGGTGGCCTTCATCATGGGCAGGGGTCTCCTGATGAGTCTTCCTCCTTAAACTTTTGAACTCCTTTCCTAATTTGGTCAATTCCCGGTGTACCCGGCTTGGTTCCGCTGACTTGACAAGGCTCTTAGGGTCAGTTTGACCTTGTTGGCTCTGAATCATGCTTACCCCATCAGTTCTTATCACTAATCTCCTTTTTCTGTCACAGTGTCCCATGCCTTAGCCGATTTATTGCTCTATCTGGTTTATGCTTTCTTCAAATGCCTCACATTCTATGTTTTAACCCATTATTTCTCGAAAGCTATCTGTTTTGGGGCTTCATTTCCCCCCTTTTTCTTATAACTTACGAATTCTTTCGTCAAATTCTAATCCTATAAAGGTTAGGTTATGTACTACTTTACATTCTACCGGTAGAGTGGTTTCTTGGGGCAAGTCTAAATCTGGATACAATGGGATCACGTCTCCCGGTAACTGCACCTTATATTCGACAGCATGCCTAAGGAAGCTAAAACCCCGTTCCGGCATTTTCAACTGTCTTTCGCATACGAACGACATTGACTGAAGGTGTTCTGAAGGTGTTCAGAAGGTGTTCTGAAGGTGTTCAGAAGGAGACTTGACGGGGTGCTTGGTGCCATGGGTTAGCTGTTTGGGTGGGTTGGATTGGTTGATGGGTTGGACACGATGATCTTGAAGGTCTCTTCCAACCTGGTTTGGTTTATTGTAACAAGGTTTATTGTGACTGATCCAATCTAAATGCCATCTCACACCATGCTTTCCCTTCCTCAGGACCATTAGATGCTACGATCTTTCCCGCAGGAAAGGGAAGAGGGTGAAGGTCAAGGGTTACGTTTTGGGGATGTAGTTCCCCAAGCGAATCTTCTCTACCTGCTACCATGGAGGGCTGATGCCATACTTTACTCATGTATGGCCGATTGTTACGTAAGGCATAAACCTCGAAATAGGGTCCCTTCACTCCCCTCTCCAGGTGGATACACTGGTGTGCATGAGACCATGTGTCTATTGGGGCAGAGCCTTGGGGAAGAGCTATACTTATCGAGAGTCCAATGATCAGAGTTGTAAAGGTTTGAGGTGGAGTCAGGATCATGACGTCTGCTCCTCTTGTTTGTTCTCCGGAGCTTTCTTGACTCGTGAATAATGGATCCACGTAGGTCGCTCCTTGATCCGAACCGCGGTGAAGGTAGTCAGCAGCACTTGGAAAGGTCCTTCCCACTTCTCTTGTAGGGGTTTTACTAAAAGATTCTTAACATACACCCAATCACTGGGATTAAACGGATGCAATTTGCAATCAGGTTGTTTAGGTTGGTGCTCTATCACCACAGTAGCATTCCTGTCGAATTGTTTCCCCACCGTAATTACATAATCATAAATGTACTGATCACCGATTTGGCCTATAGCGTCCCCATTTACGACTTGCATAGCATAAGGTCTACCATACAAAATTTCAAATGGGCTTAACTTTTCTTTTGATCTTGGTTTGACTCTCAGCCTCAGTAGAGCAATAGGCAGAGCTTGATACCACTGCAAATTAGTCTCCTGACATATTTTGGCAATTTGCTGTTTAACAAGATGATTCATCTTTTCCACTTGCCCACTGGCCTGTGGACGGTAAGGCGTGTGTAATTGCCATTTGATTTGTAATGCTTTGCTTATTGCTCTCACTGCTTTTGCACAGAAATGTGTACCCCTATCCGAAGAAATGCTCTTCGGTACCCCAAACCGTGGAATAATTTCATTCAACAGTACTTTAGTTACTTCTCTTTCCTTATTTGTCCTGCAAGGGAATGCTTCAGGCCACCCAGAAAACGTATCAGTTAATACCAACAAATACCGAAACCCCCCTTTTCTTGGGAGTTCAGAAAAATCAATTTGCCATACTTCACCTGGGAATTTACCTCGATTTATGGCTCCTTGGTGTACCTTGGTTCCTGTATTCGGGTTGTTTTTCAGACACCGCTCGCACTGGGATGTAACGTGTTTTATAGTAGTAAATAATTTCGGTCCTGCTATCCTGGTTTGCAAATATTGGTAAAGCGGATCTAGACCCCAATGGGCCTTCTCATGTTCTGCCTTTACAAACTGCCACATCACGTTTCCTGGTATTACTAACTGTCCTGTTTCCAATTGACCCCAACCATTTTCTAATATTTTGCCCTTATTTCTTCGAATCCATCTATGATCTGATTCCTGGTAATCTGGCTGGATGTTGGTATCCAGCTCTAATCCTCGTGGCAGCCAATTTAGCTTCTGTATCTGCCTTCCTGTTTCCTATTTCTGGAATAGTGTTACCTTTCAAATGTCCCTTACAATGCATTATGGCCACTTGTGCTGGGAGTTGGACCGCCCCTAGCAATCGCAGAACCTCCTCTGCATGTTTGACCGTTTTTCCTTGTGTAGTCAACAGTCCTCTTTCTTTCCAAATGGTTCCATGAGCATGTACAATGGAAAAGGCATATTTAGAGTCTGTCCATATATTAATTTGCATGTTCTCCGCCAATTCTAGGGCTCGAGTCAGAGCTATCAGTTCTGCCTTTTGAGCTGAGGTCCCTGCAGGCAAGGGATTCGACTCAATTACCCTTTCTGTAGTAGTGACTGCATAGCCAGCCATTCTTACTCCTCGTTTCACGAAGCTGCTGCCATCTGAGAACCAGTTATCCGCATCTTCGAACGGCTCTTCTTTGAGATCCGGGCGACTGGAGTAGACTGCTTCAATTGTTTCCAGGCAGTCGTGTTCGATGGGTTCTGCTGGGTCTCTTCCTTCTAGAAATGAAGCTGGGTTCACAATGTTAGTTACCTGAATGGTTATGTCATCTGATTCAGCCAGGATGGCCTGGTATTTTAGGAATCTGGAAGGCGACAGCCAATGGTTGCCTTTCTGTCCCAGCACAGCTGACACAGTGTGAGACACTAACACAGTCATCTTTTGACCCAACGTGAGCTTCCTGGCCTCTTCTATGTTAATTATTACTGCGGCCACTGCCCTCAGACAGCCTTGCCATCCTTTACTTACTTCATCCAATCACTTGGAGAAGTAGGCCACAGCTCTCTTGTGTGGTCCCAATTGCTGTGCTAGGACTCCTAGGGCCATCCCTTGTCGCTCATGGGAGAACAGCCAGAATGGTTTTGATACATCTGGGAGACCTAAGGCCGGTGCTCTCATTAGCTCCAGCTTCAACTTCTTGAAGGCCCCTTCTGCCTCGGGAGTCCAAACTAGGACGTTCTTAGTTTCCTTCAACAAATTGAAGCCCCAAAACAGATAGCTTTCGAGCATGTGAAGCAATGGAAGGGAGCACAAACCACATAGAGTAATAAATCAGCTGAGGCCTGGGACACTGTGACAGATAAGTGATAAGGGCTGACGAAGTGAGCATGATTCAGAACCAGAAAGGTCAAACTGACCCTAACAGCCTTGTCCAGTCAGTAAAACTAAGCCAGGCACACCGGAAATTGACCAAATTAGGAAAGGGTTCAAAAGTTTAAGAGAGGAAGACTCATCAGAAGACCCCTGCCCATGATGAAGGCCACCGGAATGACCACCAAGAGGATCCTCAAAAGAGATGTCCCCGCCCACGCTCCGCCTACACCATGCCTCTTATGAATATGTATGCAGAGATATGATTATGTATGTGATCTGATGCAATACCACATCCAAAACTGTATAAAAGACATGCTTTTGTTACGGGAAAGGTAGAAATCCATTTAGTGATTTCTCCAACGCGTTGCTAATAAAATACCTCCTGTCTATCTGACTTAAACTGAGTCTCTTAGGCAGTTATTCTTGCCTTTTGGGGCAAAATTCGGCATCATTTTCTGGCGACCCAGATGGGACCCAGACAGGAGATCCAGACCTTAAGGGGTCCTCCCGAGCCGGGTCCGGGGCCGGGACCCTCTGGGCGCCTCTGACGACTTTTTGTCAGAAGAGACCCCCCCGGACCAGCGCTCGTTGGTGGACGAAGGGTTACCTGCATCTCCTGCTCCAATCAAGAGGTATTTCAATTGTTTATTGATTTTGGGATAAAGCGCTTTGACTGGGGAACGGGGACCAGACGTGGTCACCTGATGGGAAGGCCCGGGGACGCCCTGGCAAAATCCCGTATATAGGGGTTCGAGTCCCCACTGGAAATAGGGGTTGGAGTCCCCACTGGAAATAGGGGTTGGAGTCCCCACTGGGTGTTTGTTAATCGGGTGTATGTTTCTCTTTCATCTTAATGTTGTTGCTGTGCTTCTGAGAGGATACATTTGTGTTATACGTTTGTCTAACATTGTTATGTTGTCTGCAAGAATCTCGTAATTTAGTACTCGGTATTTTGTGTTAACTGTAATCTCTTTTGTGTGTAAGAATTTATTGTGATATCATCTGCAAACCGTACCTTGGTTTACAGCTGACAGCCTGAAGCTGACTAGTATCGGTACTATACGGTTGGCCAGCGACATCTTGTGGTGAAGCAGTGTACTCTGATAGACTGGAAAGGTAGGAAAGTTTGAAGCAGTGTACTCTGATTGACTGGAAAGGTAGGAAAGTTTGAATGAATGCGTAAGAGTGGGAGTGGATGAGATGCAGCATCGCTGTGAAGCAAGAGGGAGTCCTGATCCGCATTTCCTGTTCTTCGCGAGAAGCCAGGTCGGAGACGGACAAAGCAATTGGAAATTGTGTGTTAGAATATATATTGGCATATAGTGCTTGTGGGAGAAAGATATTATTCCGGGAACAGCCATGGGAGGGCGACAGAGTAAGGATGTAAATATGAAAACCCCCTGGAAGGACTTGGGAGGGATTCCAGGGGAAGCATAAGTAAAAAGACACTCCTTAAATATGGTCCAAAGCCTAAAGAACGTTGCTGTGATGCATGTAGTATTGGACAGCAGTGTCTCAAGCTAACAAGAAGAGACTCCAAATGGAATTTTGAAGTGGGTTAAGGAGTTAAAAAAAAATCTGTAGGGCTCCTGAAGAATGTAACTGCTGCCGAGAAGAAAATACACCCGGCTGCTGGTTGCACCCCAGCAGGCTGAGGAGGCAGAGTTCACATATACTGGTGGAGCCTAATTTTGATCCTAACCCTATTTGTACATAAGTAGTCCAATCGAAATCAAAAACCACGTTCCCATGTGTGGAATCTTGATCAGACTGGAGAGAAAAGACTTGAACTTGAAAAAAAGCAGTGGTAAATTTTTCTGCTACAGTTGAAATCATGATGAATGCAAGCATAGATGCAATAAAAGCGCAGCAAATTGAAATCAATAGTCTCTCGAAAATATCTACTCAGAATAGATTAGCATTGGATTTTTTTTATATGTTAAGGAAGGGGGTGTATGTGTAGTCATACATGTAAGTTATTGTAGTTATGTTAATCTAGATAAACGGGTGGAAACAGATTTACAGGCGATTGTAAACCACAATCGGATATTACATCAGATTTCTTTGGATGATACTTCTTGTGGATTTAAGGAAATATGGGATAAGTTAACTTCTTGCTTATCGAATATAAGTTGCTTTAAAAAAATTTGTTTGCAATACCTGTTGGAATAATTGTAATACTGATCTGTGTAATTCATTGTAATTGTTGTTTTAAAATGGTGAGACCTTTAGGTAAAATTGTTTATGCCAATAAGTTACAAGCAAATGATTATGATCAGAAGGTGATCAAAACAGAGGAACTTAATTATGATCCAATTAAGAAGGTTCTGAAATATCTGGAAATTTTAACGTAAATCAATGGTGACAAAAAAAAAAAAAAAAAAAAAGAAAAAAAAAAAGAAAAAGAGGGGAATTGTGATGAATATACTGGTGATTTGTGTAAGACTTAGAGTGCACTGGGATTAAGGGTCAGGATCTTGTGAGGCCTGTTTAGAGGGTAAAGAGAAAGAAACCTATCTTGCAGACTTGCAAGGACACTGTCTGGTTAATTGGAGACACCACGGCTGAGAAGGAGCTGTCTTAAAGATAAACACTCAGAACTAGGAATTTGTTTTCTTCAGATAAGAAGGCTGCACAATTGAGCATGTGTGAAAGTGGATGCTTTGACCCTTACCACACTGAATGTAGGGAGAAGGGATTTATATGTTATCTCACCAGTTCGCTATAATTTTACACCTAGAGGGAAAATCAAAATTCATAACAACACAACATGCATTTTCATTTTCAATTGAAAACATCAACAAATGGTACCAATAAGAGATCAGTATTACTAGGATGAGCAAAAACACATTATTATGGGTACTGCAGAGGACTTTGTGAAGCTCGCTGACTATACAGGGGAACTTAGTAGAGACATTGCACTCGCTATCCAATGCTCTCAGACACAACAATGGGTACAATCAGTAGCGGCAGGAATAATGAGAGAGGGAATGTCAGGTACATTACCTCAAGAAATAAGGGAAACAATATTAAAGGACAATCATACTACACAATTTGAGAAGGACCACCAAGCCTGGTGGCAATTAGTAAATTTCACTTATGAGCCTCAACGAGATCACATTGAAGCCTATGTCCTCACCATCAGTATGGCAGAAGAAAGAGCTATCTTTCCTATCCTCACTCTAGGGACAATACATCAACATGTCATTGTCAGACCAATAGACCACAATGTCTGGGCCAGTTATGATTATACCAAAAATAGGTGGCAATCAGTTAGCACAGAGGCATGTATTCCTAGAGGACAATTAGGCTATGTTTGTGAAAACGCTGTAGTAGAAGCAGAAGATTTATACTTAGATGTCGAAAACAGTATATGTACCTTTGAAATGCTTTCACATAATAGAACACAATCACAAGTTTACTATATAGGGAATGGGTGTGCTTGCGTGAGGACAGCTTGTGACAACGTCACTATAGATAATTGCCAAAAGGAGACTAACAATACTAACTTCTGTGTGTGCAACTTCACCAAGATAGTGGGTTGTGATTTTCACTATACTGTCCCAATAACTACTCAACAGCTAATTAACGCAGATTTTAATCTATATGAAAAGATACCGAAATTACAAATAGGGATGGACGTCAAAATTCTTAAAGCGATGCTCGCACATCCTAAAGTGAAGAAATTGGTGCAACAGGCGAATCAAACGACTAAATGAATGGTATGGCAGGTAGAACATAATTCAGAAAAAATAACAGATGTCCTGACCAAAGTAGAACATGTAGGCCAGCATCATTGGTGGGACATCTTTACAGGATACTCCCCAACAGCTACACAGGTCTTCAACTATCTGGTGCACCCAATACTAATAGTAATTGTAGTTCTGTTACTATTAACTCTCACAAATATTTGTATGTGGTGGAGACTAAGAATCATAATGAAAAGGACCCAAATGGTTTGGGCTATGGTACGAGCATATCAGAGCCCTATAGGATTAGAATTTGATGAAAGAATTCGTAAGTTATAAGAAAAAAAGGGGGGAAATGAAGCCCCAAAACAGATAGCTTTCGAGCATGTGAAGCAATGGAAGGGAGCACAAACCACATAGAGTAATAAATCAGCTGAGGCCTGGGACACTGTGACAGATAAGTGATAAGGGCTGACGAAGTGAGCATGATTCAGAACCAGAAAGGTCAAACTGACCCTAACAGCCTTGTCCAGTCAGTAAAACTAAGCCAGGCACACCGGAAATTGACCAAATTAGGAAAGGGTTCAAAAGTTTAAGAGAGGAAGACTCATCAGAAGACCCCTGCCCATGATGAAGGCCACCGGAATGACCACCAAGAGGATCCTCAAAAGAGATGTCCCCGCCCACGCTCCGCCTACACCACGCCTCTTATGAATATGTATGCAGAGATATGATTATGTATGTGATCTGATGCAATACCACATCCAAAACTGTATAAAAGACATGCTTTTGTTACGGGAAAGGTAGAAATCCATTTAGTGATTTCTCCAATGCGTTGCTAATAAAATACCTCCTGTCTATCTGACTTAAACTGAGTCTCTTAGGCAGTTATTCTTGCCTTTTGGGGCAAAATTCGGCATCAAAATCATACAGTGGTTTAGCGAGTATCCCGTACTGGTAGATCCATAGCCGACACCAACCTGTCATCCCCAGAAAGGCGCGCAGATCTCTCACCGTCTCTGGTTTAGGTATCTGGCAGATGGCCTCTTTCCTAGCTGCTCCCAGGGATCGCTGTCCTCTGGAGGCTTCATATCCCAGGTACACCACTTCTTTTTGCACCAGCTGTGCTTTCTATTGAGAAACTCGATATCCACTTAAACCCAGGAAATTTAACAAGGAAATAGTCCATTCAATGCATTCTTCCTCTGTCATTGTTGCTATTAGGAGGTCGTCTATGTACTGCAGAAGGGTGCCATCTCCCAGCGGCCTTTCCCACTGTTCTAATTCTTTGGCTAACTGGTTCCCAAAAATCGTGGGGGAATTGCACCATCCTTGGGGCAATACCGTCCAGGTAAGTTGAGTCTTTCTTCCTCTATCTACAGATTCCCACTCAAAGGCAAAAATCTTTTGACTCTCGGGAGCTAAGGGAAGGCAGAAGAATGCGTCTTTTAAATCTAATACGGTGAACCAGGCCAAATTATCCTTCAGTCTAGTTAAAAGTGTGTATGGATTAGCAACTACCGGATGTAATGTCTTGGTTATTTCGTTTACTGCTCTCAGATCCTGAACTAGTCTATAGGCTCCATTAGGTTTCTTTACTGGCAGGATTGGTGTATTAAAATCTGATTCGCATTCTACCAATAACCCCAGTTCCAAAAACCTTTTGATTATGGGCTCAATCCCCTTCCTGTCTTCTATCCTCAGAGGGTATTGTTTTCTTATCACCGGTTTTGCCCCAACTTTAAGTTCAACAACAATCGGTACTGCTTGTTTTGATTTTCCAGGTATATCAGTAGCCCACACTAATGGGTACGTCTTGTTCAGGATTCGCTCGAAATTGTGATTCTCAGGTTTAGGTTCCACACAACTGATCGTTAGGCTTAGAGCTGTAATCAGTTGTTCCTCATTTACTTGTAATTCCAATTTGTCTTTGTTGAACTTTATTATGGCTCCCAAGTTCTCCAATAGGTCTCTCCCCAATAAGGGCTTTGGCGAATTTGGTAAATACAGGAACTGATGAATTCCCATTTGTTTCCCAATTTTGTATTTAATGGGTTTCAAAAAGTAAGCCTTTTCTGGTTGGCCTGTTGCTCCCACAACTTGTACAAATTCATCACTTTTAGGTACCAATTCCTGATTTAAAACCGAAAAAGTTGCTCCCGTATCAATCAAAAAGTTCAATTCCTTTTTACCTTCCCCTAGCTCCATTTTAACCAGTGGGTCTGCTAGGGTATGGCCCACCGGTCCTCCTCATTCACTATCCTGATGTGTGGTAGTAGTAGTGGCCATTAGCCTTTCCCTTCGTTGGGGGCATTCTCGCTTCCAGTGTCCCATCTGTAGGCAGTACGCACATTGATTTGGCCCTACTCTAGCTGGGTGGGGTTGGAGCCTCCCTCCCCTTCCTGCTAGGTTGCCTCTACCTCTTCCCCTGGTTCCAGGTTCCGAGTAACCTGTCTTCTGAGCTGCCACTGCTACAGTCACTACTCGCGCTATCCTCCTGTCCTCCTTTTTCTTCTCCTCAATCTCTCTATTATTGTATACTTTCCATGCCTCATTCAGCAGTGTCTCTAGGTTTTTATTTGCTGGATGCTCAAGTTTTTGTAATTTCTTCCTGATGTCTGGGTTACTCTGTCCCATCATCAACCCTAACAAGTGCTGTTTCCCTTCTTCTGTTGCTGGGTCCAGGGGTGTGTATTGTCTCATCGCTGCCCTAAGTCTATCCAAAAACTCTGATGGGGTCTCATCCTTTCCCTGCCTGATGTCATATAGCATTGACCAATTGATAGCCTTAGGGATCACATTATGCAAGCCCATCGCTATCAGTTTTCTATACTGCACTAGCTGTTGATAGTGCTCGGCATTGCCCGGGTCCCATTCTGGTTTACTGCTGGGAAAATTATCTTCTAGTCTTCCTGATAATACTTGAGCATGTCGTTTTCCTGTTTCCAATACGAGTTCCCTTTCTGTATCTGTCAACTCTGACAGCATCACTTCTATATCCTCCCAATCAATATCTAAATTCTTTGCCATTAATTCAAACCTCTTCGCTACTCCCTCAGGATTTCTCCTGAAATTCCTTGCCTCATCCCTCCAATTGTTCAAATCATTTGTCGAGAACGGCACCTTTACTCTAGTCCTTTCCCCCAACATTGGTACAACTTGTCGGAGAGGAGCTATCGTATGGTTCCCTTCCTCTCTTTGCTTTGCTTCCCCCCGTGCCACAGATCTGGTATAATACGAGTGACCGATCTCTTCCCCAGGATCTCCTTCCTGTGCCTCAATGTCTCCCCTATTCTTTCTCTTCTCTTTCCTCTTCCCCCCTTCCTGTTCTTCATTTTCCCCTCCTATCTCTATTACACCATCCATCCGATTCTCGTCCTGCGTCTGTCACCCTTTTTGTATCTGCCGGCTCCTATCCTGTCCCGGGCTGCTGTCCCTCTCATCCTTTATCTGAATTACTATATTAAGTTGTTCTCTGCCCCCCTTTTTGCATGTCTCGTTATCATCCTTCTCACTATATCTCAATTCAGAGACGTCGCCTCTCAGTTTAGAGACGCCGCTTCCCAGTGAGTTACTTTTGTCCCCAGTCCTTGGTGTGCTGGTTTCCATTCTACAAACGTCTCCACTTCTGGATGTGTTGTTATCCCCATATGGACTGAACTCGGGCAGGCTACGTGTCTCCCTTCGGCTCTCTGCTCCTGACGGACTGCCTTCCTCCCTTTCGACTTCTAGTCTGGGTGGGCTGTCAGCATCCATGTAGCTCCCCGACCCCTGTGGACTATCTAGTCCCTGAGGGCTGCTTTTCCTCTCGTCAATCCCCGATTTTAATGGACTACCCTCCTCGCAACTGTTGTCTAACTTCTGAGGGCTGTGCCCAAACTTAGATTTCCACCATCGCTCCAGTTCCTTTAATGGGCTAGGATCCCCTTGTTCCTCTTTTGGCCTGGGAAGAGGCCCTTCCCACCCTGGAGCGAATGGATGGTATTCCCTCAGGCTTATTTCGCTCTCCTTTCCACTATCTCTTCTTGTTAGCTTGAGACACTGCTGTCCAATACTACATGCATCACAGCAACGTTCTTTAGGCTTTGGACCCTTCTTATCCCTTTCCAGGGCTAGTACTAGGGGATCCTGAGGGGCTACATTAATTCCGCACTCTCTTTGCCACTCAGGTTTATTCCTTAGAGTGAAGAACATGTCTGCGTACATCACCTCATCCCATTTATTGAGCCGGCGGAGGAAGAGCATTAGTTGTAAAATAGTGTTATAATTAGTTGTTCCCTCCGATGGCCATTTCTCATTGTCATCTAACTTATACAATGGCCACCACTGTGTACAATATTTAAGGAGTGTCTTTTTACTTATGCTTCCCCCTGGAATCCCTCCCAAATCCTTCCAGTGCTTTAGGATACATCCTAAGGGGGTTTTCATATTTACGTCCTTACTCTGTCGATCTCCCATGGCTGTTCCCTGTATCTGCGTTCTCTGTTTAACCGGAATAGTCTATTTTAACACTTCATACACACAATTTCCAATCGCTTTGTCCGTTTCCGACCTGGCAATCACTCTTTCTGTATAGAACTTCTTCCTAACATCCAACCTGAACCTCCCCTGGCGCAGCCTGAGACTGTGTCCTCTTGTTCTGGTACTGGGTGCCTGGGAGAAGAGACCATCATCCGCCTGTCTACAACCTCCCTTCAGGTAGTTGTAGAGAGTGATAAGGTCACCCCTGAGTCTCCTCTTCTCCAGGCTGAGCAACCCCAGCTCCCTCAGCCTCTCCTCATAGGGCTTGTGTTCCAAACCCCTCACCAACTTTGTTGCTCTTCTCTGGACTCGTTCCAGCAAGTCAACATCCTTCCTAAACTGAGGGGCCCAGAACTGGACACAGTACTCGAGGTGCGGCCTAACCTGTGCAGTATACAGGGGCAGAATGACCTCCCTGCTCCTGCTGGCCACACTGTTCTTGATGCAGGCCAGGATGCCATTGGCCCTCTTGGCTGCCTGGGCACACTGCAGGCTCATGTTCAGCCTACCATCAACCAGCACCCCCAGGTCCCTCTCTGCCTGGCTGCTCTCCAGCCACCCTGACCCCAGCCTGTAGCACTGCATGGGGTTGTTGTGGCCAATGTGCAGAATCCGGCACTTGGATGTGTTAAATCTCATGCCGTTTGATTCTGCCCATCAGTCCAGCCTGTCGAGGTCCCTCTGCAGAGCCTCTCTACCCTCCAGCAGATCAACTCTTGCCCCCAGCTTGGTGTCGTCAGCAAATTTACTGATGATGGACTCAATGCCCTCATCCAGATCATCAATAAAAATGTTGAAGAGCACAGGGCCCAGCACTGATCCTTGGGGCACACCACTAGTGACTGGCTGCCAGCTGGATGTGGCACCATTCACCACCACTCTCTGGGCTCGGCCCTCCAGCCAGTTCCTAACCCATCGCAGTGTGCTCCCATCCAAGCCATGGGCTGACAGCTTGGCCAGCAGTTTGCTCTGGGGGACGGTGTCAAAGGCCTTGCTGAGGTCCAGGTAGACTACATCCACAGGCCTCCCCAAATCCACCAGGCGGGTCACCTGATCATAGAAGGAGATCAGGTTGGTCAGGCAGGACCTGCCCTTCCTAAATCCATGCTGGCTAGGCCTGATCCCTTGGCCATCCTGTAAGTGTTGTGTTATTGCACTCAGGATGACCTGTTCCATGATCTTGCCTGGCACTGAGGTCAGGCTGACAGGCCTGTAATTCCCTGGCTCATCCAACCGGCCCTTCTTATGGATGGGCACCACGTTGGCCAGCTTCCAGTCCTCTGGGACCTCGCCAGTGAGCCAGGACTGCTGCAAAATTATGGAGAGTGGCTTGGCCAGCTCGTCTGCCAGCTCTCTCAGCACCCTAGGATGAATCCCATCTGGTCCCATGGACTTGTGGGGATCCAAGCTGCTAAGGAGAGTTCCAACCACCTCCTCATGGAACATAGGGAAACTGTGCAGCTTCCTGGCTCCTTCTGCCAGCTCTGCAGGCCAGCTGTCAGGAAGACATTCTGCCCTTCTAGTAAAAATTGAGGCAAAGAAGGTGTTAAGTATCTCTGCCTTTTCCTCATCCTTTGTTACAATGTTCCCCTCCGTGTCCACTAAGGAGTGGAGGTTGTCCTTTCCCTTCCTCTTGCTATTAATGTATTTATAGAAGGACTTTTTGTTGTCATTCACAGTAGAGGCCAGTTTAAGCTCCAAGTGTGCTTTTGCCTCCCTGATTCTCTTCATAGTTTCATAGTTTCATAGTTTCATTCAGGGTTGGAAGGGACCACAAGGATCATCTAGTTCCAACCCCCCTGCCATGGGCAGGGACACCCCACACTAGATCAGGCTGGACAGAGCCTCATCCAGCCTGGTCTTAAACACCCCCTGGGAAGGGGCCTCGACCACCTCCCTGGACAACCCATTCCAGTGCTTCACCACTCTCATGGTGAAGAACCTCCTCCTCACATCTAGCCTGAATCTCCCCACCTCCAGCTTCATTCCATTCCCCCTAGTCCTATCACTACCTGAGATCCTGAGAAGTCCTTCCCCAGCCTTCCTGTAGGCCCCTTTCAGATACTGGAAGGCGACAATTAGGTCACCTCGGAGCCTTCTCTTCTCCAGACTGAACAGCCCCAACTCCTTCAGTCTGTCCTCATAGGAGAGGTGCTCCAGCCCTCTGATCATCCTTGTGGCCCTTCTCTGGACACGCTCCAGCACCTCCACATCCCTCTTGTAATAGGGCCTCCAGAACTGGACACAGTACTCCAGGTGGGGTCTCACCAGGGCTGAGTAGAGGGGGAGGATCACCTCCCTCGACCTGCTAGCCACACTTCTCCTGATGCAGCCCAGGATCTGATTGGCTTTGCGGGCTGCAAGTGCACACTGAGAGCTCATGTTGAGCTTTTTGTCCACCAGCACCCCCAAGTCTCTCTCTTCAGGGCTACTTTCCAGCCAGTCACTGCCCAGCCTGTATTTGTGCCTGGGATTGCCTCGACCCAGATGCAGGACCCTGCACTTGCTCTTATTAAACTTCATGAGGTTGGCTTGTGCCCAACTCTCCAGCCAGTCCAGGTCCCTCTGGATGGCCTCCCTTCCCTCCAGCGTGTCTGCTGCACCACACAGCTTGGTGTCACCAGCAAACTTGCTGAGGGTGCACTCAATGCCACTGTCCATGTCCCCCACAAAGATGTTGAATAAGACAGGTCCCAGGACTGATCCCTGAGGGACTCCGCTTGTCACTGGCCTCCACTGGGACATGGAGCCATTGACAGCCACTCTTTGGGTGCGGCCATCAAGCCAGTTCCTTATCCATCTAATGGTCCACCCATCAAACCCATGTGTCACCAGTTTGGAGACCAGGATGTGGTGCGGGACAGTGTCGAAGGCTTTGCTCAGGTCCAGGTAAACGACATCAGTCGCTCGCCCCTCATCTATTAATTTTGTCACCTGCTCATAGAAGGCCACCAGGTTGGCCAGGCAGGATTTGCCCTTGACAAAGCCATGCTGACTGTTCCCAATCACCTCTTCACTATTCTTTTGAGCGAGTAGTGACTCCAGGAGGATCTGCTCCATGATCTTCCCAGGCACAGAGGTGAGACTGACTGGCCTGTAGTTCCCTGGTTCCTCCTTCTTGCCCTTTTTGAAGATGGGGGCAATGTTTCCCCTTTTCCAGTCTGTGGGGACTTCACCAGATTGCCATGACTTTTGAAATATAATAGAGAGGGGTTTAGCAACCTCATCTGCCAGTTCTCTCAGTACCCGTGGGTGTAACCCGTCGGGTCTCATGGACTTGAACACTTTCAGGTTCTTCAGATGATCACGAACCTGATCTGCACTTACAATGGGCAGTTCTTCCTCCCTGTCCCTGGCTTTGACTTCCATAACATCAGGAGTGTGGCTAGAGGCCCTTGCAGCCCTTCTTACAAGACCTAGTAACATCCTTAAACATTCTGTGGGTTGCCTCCCCTCTCTTCCAAAGGTGATACACCCTCTTTTTTTCCCTCAGTTCCATTAAAAGTTCATGAACCATCCAGGCTGGCCGTCTGCCCCGGCGGCTCATCTTCTGGCACATTGGCACAGCCTGTCCCTGAGCCTTCAACAATTCTTCCTTGAAGTAGGTCCAGCTCTCCTGGACTCCTTTGTTTTTAAGGGCTTTATCCCAAGGAACCCTCTGAATTAGTTCCTTGAGTAACCCGAAGTCTGCCCTCCGGAAGTCCAGAGTGGAGGCCTTCTTGCCGCCCCTCTTGGCTTGACCAAAAACCGAGAATTCAATTATCTCGTGGTCACTGGACCCCAAACACCCTCCAACCGCCACATTGCCCACCAGTCCTTCCCTGTTGGTGAAGAGGAGGTCAAGCATAGCCTTGCCCCTGGTAGGCTCTCGCAGCACCTGGGATAAGAAGCTGTCCTCCATGCATTCTAAGAACCTTCTAGACTGTCTCCTCTCTGCCGTGTTGAGTTCCCAGCAGATGTCAGGCAGGTTGAAGTCGCCCATGAGAACAAGGTCCGGAGATCTTGAGACAGTTTAAAGTTGCTTTCTACCAATCCACCAATGAAATTAGTTTAGACCTGTCCTTTGTTTATAAAACACTCGGCCACGGTGTCCCTTTCTTAAAGGCATAGCCTCAAACGATCACAATTGTGGTTATCAGTAATTAGTAAAGTAAAATATTATTTGTAGTTAATCTTCATATGATTAGCTGTGCTGATTAAAAGTGACTTGAGCATTTACTGTTGGCATTCCAAATGTTCCTGATACAAAGATCTACTGCACTGTGCTTTACTCCTCTGAACAAAAAGCTTAGCTTCAGAGGATTATATCTAGAAAGTAAGGTGAAATAACAGTAAGGCTGTAATAACAACTTGAAGCTTTAATGAGGATTGACTAGATAGGGGAAAAAATAATCTACTGCTTCTGCCCTCCTTGCATCAAACACAACAAAGCAGTACTCAACTTTGTGTGGAATATAATTGGTAGTAAAACACTGATCAATAACTTACTATTAGTGTTTATTTTGGGAAATGCTTAGCATGGACAGAATTTGTCACAGCCTTGAACTTTGTAGGAAAGGAATACAGACTAGACTTTTTTATTTTTTTTAAATTGATAGAATTTCTCTTTTTCCAGCAGAGGTCAAAGTCTCACCAATAAAAGAAAAAGCCTTGCTGTGGTTGAATATTTTTCATATAAAACAACATTTGAAAATCCTTTCTAAACTCAGTATTTTCTAAAAATGTCTGAAATGATACTGTGATATTTGTCTATTCTGCAGCACAGCTTCACTCTGGGATATGTATTGAAGGTGCATGGGGGGATATGAAGCCACCAACTAAAGTCAAAATTGAAGTGATTCTTTAGTCAATAACTTTTTTGACTTTAAGATAAAATGTTATAGAATTGTTGCACAAGATATTGCATATATGGTATTCCCCATATGTTGACTCCTATTGTTTTAAAAAGCTTTAAGCTTTGACTCTCTTATTTATGCACAGTTCTGTACTCTAGATGATTCTTAATCTTCCTTACCTTGTGGGCTTAGGATGCTTATAATAATCCATAAAGCTTTACAAATAAATACAATTTGTTCATTAATTTCATTGATGACAGGTTTTAGAAAGCAAAGGAATTGATATACTGGTATTCAGGAAATATTTATCCTGTTGTGTATTTAAGCAGATTTCACTGTAGAAACTTCTTTCTTTTCTGGCAGAGCTTTTATCTCAGTTATCAGGCGTGAGACGTTCTGCAGGACAGCTCAATTCTCCTGGCCCTTCTGCTTCTCAGTTACAGCAGCTGCAGATGCAGCTGCAGTTGGAGCGACAGCATGCACAGGCAGCAAGACAACAACTGGAGACTGCACGCAATACAACTAGACGCACTAACACAAGCAGCATTCCTACCACTCTCACACAATCTATAGCAGCAACAAATACATCTAACACAGAAAACAATCAGCAGACTATACAGAACTCCCAGTTTCTTCTTATGAGGTAATTTTTTCAGTGGTTTTAACTCTTCTGCCATTTCTATTTTCCATGGTCCTGTTATGGACATAGAGTTCAGTGAAACCCTAATGAAGCATGTACCTGAGATATTATGCTTTGGTTTGGATTTGTAACACCTCTTTTTCAGTCCCACTGCATGTTTGTTCCTAAGCAATGAATAAATACTAATTGCTGTTTCTCAGTTTGAAGTGAAACATAAGGGATATTACTTTGGTAAACCGTGCTTGTTTACTCTATTTCTGATAAAACAAAAGCCATTACAATAATATGTTTCAAACGTTTATGCTGATAACATGGAGGAACAGAACTTAAAAGGTAGTTTTATTTAATAGGAAATTAATCTTTAATGAAGGCTGAAGGTTGATTAGAGGTTTATATAGAAAGTATTTTGGATTAAAAAAGCAACTAAGGAATGTGCTATTAATAAGCAGAATACATATCTGTTTCAGAAAGTATAGTTAGATCTTAGAGTTCTGTAGACTAGAATAGTACAGTTGGAAGAGACCTACAACAATCATCTAGTCCATCCTGCTATAGAAGAGTTGCTCACGCTCATTACAGCTCTTTTAGGAGGTTTAGAATACTGATTTTCTGGATTCAAGGAGGGGGTGTGAGATGGGCATGTTTTTCCATTACATGTTAAGAAAGAGCACAGGCATTTAAACAGTTTCTATGTCTAGAAACCTGTGTTGGGACAAGTTATTGCTGACATGCTGATTTTTATCAAAACTTGTGATAATACCTGAATCCACAACTTTTTAAAAATTATAACTTTAATCAAAGTATCTGCAAATGCCAATCAGTGATCTTGTGAGCTACAATAGAACTGGAGCAAGCAATTTCCTTACTTCTATTAGTTGATGGTGCATGCACCAGTAAGTGAAGTGAATGGGCATCTCTGGGCATGATGTGTGTAATAATGTATTTTGTGTCATGCTTGCATTTACAGGCAGTCCTGTGGACAAAATGAGCACTTAAGGGATGGCTAGAGAATTTTAATACCCCTTAAAACAAAAGACCCGTGAAGGGAAAGAAACTTCTGAAATAGTGATTTTTATTTTTTCCTTCAGCCTCAAAATCTACTTCTATGAAGCATCTAGGAATAAGTTTTTGAAATGTCCATATTCTTGCATCAGATCTTTCCAGATGTGTACATGTCAAAAGAAGTGCAGCAGTGCCTAGGTTGTTTCTCAAAGGAATGGCTTTTAGATGTTATTCGGCATGCATCAGTCCAGCTGTTTAGGCAATTAATGAAAGCCCATTTTCTTGATGATACTACTAATCCTCTCTTCTCTCTTTCTGTGATGCTATGCAGGTTGAGTGATCCTAAGATGTCAGAAGCAGAGCGTCAGTCAAAGGAAAGTGAACGGGCAGATCGCAGCTTGTTTGTTCAAGAGCTTCTATTGTCCACTTTGATGCGGGAAGAAAGCTCCTCCTCAGATGAGGATGAACGAGGAGAGATTGCTGATTTTGGTGCTATGGGCTGTGTAGATATTATGCCTCTAGATGTTGCTTTAGAAAACCTAAATTTAAAAGAGAATAATAAAGGAAATGAGCCTCCTCTTTGATGGCATACCACTTTGCAGACAATGTCCTCTGTGCTCTATTTGCCAATGAAAGTGGACAACTACTATCTTGGGTTTGTTTTGGTGATTGTAACTTCAGGTCTGTCACTCTTGTTACATTGTGTACATTCAAAAGAAGAGAGCAAAGATATATACGATAATCATTTCCACTTAACCAATTTTTACTTTTAGCAGGTAAATATAGGTCACAGTGCAGAGAAAAAAGTTCTGTGCCCTGTAGCTTGATGTGCAAAAAGCTCTCCTAATATTCCACATTCAATCTGAAAATTAAAAAAATGAAAAATCTCTAATGAAGCTGCTGTGTGTATTTATGAATATTAATGAATAAAAGTTGCTTGGATGGTTTACCTTAACTACTGCATGATTTTTCTTTTTTTTTTTTTTCAGCATGCATGAGTTTTCACGACCTTGTCATTTTAAAAAAGTAAGTATAAGGAGTAAAACTATAAAACCCCAAAGCTTTCCCATTATTCAAAGGTAATGTAACAAAAAAGCCAGATTAATGCTCACTAGCAGTTTGTGGACATGAAGTAGCCTTTGAGTAACACATGAGCAATGACCTATTTATGTGCTCTCCCTGAGTATTAATGCAAACTCTGCAGTGGGCTATATTTTTGCTACATTGTGGCCATTGAGTTGCCCTGTTAGACATCGTATACATTCGGAATTGAATTTTGTATTCATCTGTAGAAGACAAAACATGAAGGCCACTACTAGAATCTACCACAAAGGGCTTCTGTGTGCCCTAAAACCAAATTTTGTTCACCTTTCTTTAACATTTTCCTTTTTGTGTTAAATAAACTTTATTTATGTGCAAATGATTCCTATATTCACTGTTGGGAGTGAGGACAGGGTAACACGGATTCTATTGTCTTAATTCTAAGCCTTCCACAATCCTTATAATTTTGAGTTATTTATATATTTGCTTCATAGTTTGCAGAGACTCCTTAGTATCAGGAGTGCTTGAAGATTTGACTTCCCAGATATCTACATATGTTACAACTGAATTCTTAATGCTAACTTCCTATCAACCTTTATTTATTGGTGACTTAGTTTATATTTTTGACATTAAAAATAAAGCCTTTTTAATTGAGTCATGTTACCTATTTGCCTAGACTGTAAATCCTATAATGTGTTTTTTTGGTATGAATTATTATAATAACCCCAAAGCATGGGACAGCATGGCTTTAGTTATCTGGAATGTAAAGTTAGCTTATAAAGATAAAAAAGCAAACAACTTCTAAAAATTAGACTTGAAAACCTGATGATGTTCCTAAGAGAACTGTGATATATATGTTAATCTAAGATAACAACAACAAAAGAAGCTGCCCCATAGGTTGACATTTGGGTTCCATTCCATTTTCTCAGTTCTCAGATTCTGATTGTGCCCAATTAGGACTGTATTAGTGTTGTTTTTCTTTTAGTCTCTGCAACATAAAATGTTTTAAGGGAACTTTTTGCACTTCTAATTATTTCAGGAGTTACCCTCAATGACAATTCACTTTTAATTGATTGTTGAGAGTGTTTAAAAAAAAAATTAAATCAAACTGTGGTTTTCCTGGACACATTTTCTGCACATTACAAAAAGATTCTGTTCAATAAAGCATTTTAAGGGCTATTGTTCCATTGATTCTTTGTGGATGCATTATCCAGATAGCTGTAGAAGAAATTCTGGTATTAAACTGTCCTTCACAATTGTATGCAAAGGTATTTCATGGCAAAATCCTAAGTGATTTACATAAACACTTTTTTTAATGTGAATATTCTGTGCAGTAGTGCATGTAGTAGTGATTAAGCTTGCAATCTTATAGTTTCTATTGCCATTTAAGGTTTCAGGGCAAAAACCCCACAGGATAGAATTTGGATTACCCTCCCCTCCCTCTCCCCCCTCAGGGAAAAGATAGGCAAAGGAGGTAAGGGATAAACAAAAGGGCTTGCACCAAATTGGAAGTTAATTTTAACAAATAATAAAAGGTATTAAAGGAAAAGGGATGTAGAGAAAGATTGAGGAAAGGAGATATATAGATATATACAAAAATTGATCTTAGATGGCAATGGATTTCCCCACACACATGGATGCAGGCCCAACCACTCTGAGGTTTCCAGCAGCCAGCAAAAGATCTCAACCAGGCAGAAAGGCGAAAAGGAAGAGAGAGTGAAGGAACTTCCTATAAAGGATAGGCAGGAAAGGGTAGGGAATAACATGACTTGGTGACCCCACCCAGGGTCCTAGGGTCCTCCTGCTTACCTGTTAACCTTTAAACCACAATACTTCATATGTACATGCATTGAATTTGTAGATGTCAAGGGTTAAGGCTTGGCCAGTCTTTAGAGCTTGACCATCCTGATTCCTACACTTTATACTGAATATGGCATATATGGAATGGAATCCCTTGGTCAGTTTAGGGTCACCTGTCCTGTCCACTCCTCCCTGCAGGTGTGACCTTTTGTTCTGCACCCCCAACGTGGTACACAAGATTTAACAGTGACCTTGGTCTCTAGGATCAAGTCTAAGCTAGAGCTTTTCTGCACACCAAACATTAGTAGTAACTATAAACATCAAGCATTATCACACCTAAAGAAGACAGTGTCTACAAAAATATGCTGTTAACTTCAGAAATGCAGTTAAATAGGAGAGACTGAGATGAAAAGTATTAGTTCTGTTCTAGCTCAAACCAGGGCACTAGAAAATACTTGTTTAAAAACAGTATCTTAATGTACAGTTATTTTTATTTACAATCTATGTATAACTCATGTAGTGAGGATGTTTATTTTGCAGGGTTTGCAAACTCCATTCAGCTTTTACATAAAACACTTGGAAAGCCTGCTAACTCTCTCTGTCTGTGTTTGTTATAAGAATCTGAGTATCTGCTGACTTAAAATTAAATTTAGTTACCGAATTAACTCCTCTAAGAAGCACAAATGTGGTAGATTTTGTTAGCTTAGAAATAATGTCAAACGGTGACAGATTTAATGTGTTTCCCTTCATGTTAAGGTGTTCACTTTCCTGGCTGAGTTATGTTTTCTGGTGGTACTACATAAGCTTTAATGCATTTTTGTACTTGCATTCCCTATGTTAACATTCATGATGCTTGTATTTGTCACCCTGGCAAAATGGCTTAAGGCTATCCTGCTACTGTGCTTTTTAATGGCATGTCTGATGTGGTATAAGTGGATTATTTCACCAGTTGTTTGGTTAGGCTGGGTTTTGTATGTGGTGTCATCATTTATCAGTAATTTCACCCAACTGATGAATGGGATAGAAGAGAGCATTTACCCATCTCTAGAGGGTTTCGAACATCCTTGGGAATGGGACATTGGCAAGCTTATTGCTAAACTGATACAAACCCTCAACCTCTGGAGACAGTTTCTAGCAGGTGTAGGTAGCCCTTAAGGGATGATGTCGTAGGGTTGGAAGGGTAAGGCCAAAAAGCCTCCTCCCTCCGCACACTAAAGTAAAGGGAAAGAAAGTTGAAAAGGGAAAAAAAACTCACAGCTGAATTAGCAAAGCAGTGGGTGCTGTATATTTACAAAGCAACATAAGATATGCAGGGGAACATACAGGATTTACAATATTTACAATATATACAAAAATATACAATAAAGTAGCACAGAAATGAGAGTTTCCCCCCCCCTCTGCTGAGGGGGTTCCCCACCTCTGCTCCCCCCTCTCTCCCCCTTTACCCAGAGAGGGTTAGAAAGAGAGAAAAGAGAAAAAAAATTAGAAGCGGTTATGTGTTAATTGGAAAGCGGTTAGTACAGGCCTTGCAGTTTATCAGTTTCAAGGTCAGGCTTGGCCGAAAGCCCAGGAGCTGCGAGCTGCAAGCCACCGGAGGAGGGGAAGACAGACTGACCAGAAAAGTGCAGGAATGCCCAGGATACCCTGCTGCACTCCCAGTTCAGAAGGTGCTTCTTCCCACTCTACCAATGAAATTAGTTTGGATCCGTCTTTTCGTTTACAAATATCCGACTACCATATTCCCTTTCTTAAGGGGACAGCCTCAAACGGTCACAGTCCACCTCTTCTAAACAATTTCATTGGCCGTTCATACTGTCCATCCAATCCAAAACGATATTTACAGTTCATAAGTAAACTTCATAGTCCATTCCGGCTATGCTGAGATGTAGATGATTCAAAAGTCCAAGAAAATCAGAAAATCAGAAAATGGAAAACAGTTCATTTCTTCGCCGACGAAGCAAAGAAAAGGGAAACAGGGATTCTCAGGGTCTCTTAGTTGACTCAGGGCTCTCAGGGTTCTCAGGGTTCGTGCACCGTAGATTTCCTCGTTGATTCTTCCTTTGGACGCAGTGTAGCTGTACAACAGTTTGAAATCAAACTCTTTCAGCTAAAGTTAAATTTCTTTGTGGACTACACTGAATTTCACCGTTCTCTTGCATTACCCAATAAGTGTGACCCGGACCTTCAGCTGAAACCACCCCTCGGACAGGTTTAGCCTCTCCTGAGGGTGAAAATACCCAAACAGTTTTACCTAACAGATTCTTTTCTCTAACAACAGGAACTCTATCACCTTCTACCTTCTGTAGCAAATCTGAATGAGCAGGTCCAGCTCGGTTCACTGAACCTCTGCTATTTACCAGCCAGGTTGCTTGTGCTAAATGTTTTTCCCAGTTTTTCAAAGATCCACCCCCCATGGCTTTAAGAGTGGTCTTCAACAAACTGTTGTAGCGTTCAATCTTCCCTGAAGCTGGTGCATAGTAGGGAATATGGAATATCCACTCAATACCGTGCTCTTTTGCCCAGTTCTTTACAAGGTTGTTCTTGAAATGAGTTCCATTGTCTGACTCAATCCTCTCTGGAGTTCCGTGTCTCCACAGGATCTGTCTCTCCAGACCGAGAATGGTGTTGCGTGCAGTTGCACGTGGAACTGGATAAGTTTCCAACCATCCAGTATTTGCCTCTGCCATAGTAAGCACGTACTGCTTTCCAGAACGAGAACGTGGTAGAGTGATGTAGTCAATCTGCCAAGCTTCACCATATTTGTATTTGGACCATCTGTCACCATACCACAAGGGCTTAAGTCGTTTTGCCTGCTTAATAGCAGCACAAATGTCACAGTCATGGATGACTTGCGTGATAGCATCCATGGAAATGTCTATGGATCTGTCACGAGCCCATTGGTATGTTGCATCTCTGCCTTGATGTCCTGACGAATCATGAGCCCACCGAGCTAAGAATATCTCACCTCGGTCACAGGAAACCAGGTATTGCATTCCCATAATGCCCTGCTCCCCTATAATACATCAGTGTGGGATCTTCACTTCCTCTTTCACCCCCCGCTGCTGCCTAGGTAAAATGGCGTGAGCCGCCTCCCTTGGGCCTGCCCAGGCCCAAGGCTGGGGGGTGGGGGGGGGAAGGAAAGAGCCCTAGGTGGGGGGGTTTGGGTGTACCCCCAGGTGGGAATGGGACGTTCTTGGGTATGTTTTGGAATCTCTCTCTCTTTGTTACGGTGCTTGTGGTTCGCTGTAAAACTTTCATTGTTATTTTTTATTGTTTTCCCATTAAAACTTTCCATCACTTTTGCAATCCGTTTGTCTGAGTTGTTATTTCTGCCCGTGGTGGGGAGAGGGTCTGCCCCAACCCATTACATTTTTGGTGAGCCAACGTGGGGCTAATTGCTGTGGCGAACTGCAGATCAGATTGCAAAAGATGGAGAGTTTAAAGTCAGATGTGGGGTGTTGCTGGTTTGGAAGTTGGGGCTCAAGTTTTGTTGCCGGGGCGACTGTGTGAACTCCTGTGGACTGCCGAAGGACACCTGGTGTGTGGCTGATGGCATGGAAGTCCCTCCTGTTGCTTGGGAACAGCGAGGGGTGGCTCTTTCTGTGACTTTCTGCTCAGGGTAGCTTAAGAATGCTCGGGTAGCCTAAGAAGGTGAGACCTGCCTTCTCCTCCTTGTTCTCTGCGGAGCGACAAGCGGCAGAGAACGGCGTGGAGGAAGGGCAGCGGCAAGCAGAGCGGAGTCGGCCCGCTGCTGCTGTGGGAGAGTGCCACCCCTGGCGAGCAGACAAGTGATGGCTTCCGTAACTCGAGGGCAAGCGGGGGACTTCAGCTGGAAAGCCGTTCTCAATGGCTCTGAGAACGCGCTCGTGCCTTTGGCTGAAACAACCGTTTGGATGCCCGAAGGTGTGGAGGTGACTTGGACTCTGCATCGTGGCGACAGAGACGGTGGGGGCCGGGCCGAGCTGCATTCAAGCAGCGGCGGCGGCACCGCCCGTGCTGGGCTGCGTTGAAGCGGTGGCGGCGGCAGCTGTAAATCTTTCCCTGGTGTTTTGGGACATGTTCTGAAAATGGCGCCGAGCACCTGGCTCCGCCTCCTCTCTTCTCAGCGAGTTGTGCTGCAGCCGCCCCCTCTGCCGGGGGAGGGCTGTGAACTGGATGCAGTGATGCCTCGGTACGCGAACGCCCAGTGGGAGGGCGATGACCTGCGATGTGCATTTGTGTAGCTTTGGACCGCGGCTGGAAGCGGTTGGCTGCGGCTCCCTGGAGGCATGGAAAAAAGTGGTCGTGGAGCCTGATTGCTCGGACCGGCTTGCCTCAGGGGTGGAAAAAGCCGCTGAGTAAATGTAAATGCGAACAAAGGCTCAGCTGAGAAGTTGTGAGGTATTTCCAGGTGACCAGGATGTCCCAACGAGTCCACAAGGAATTCCCACTGCAGAAGAGTGACTGTGCATCGCTGGGAGGTTCCATCATATGAGGAAGAAGTACTGGAATGGACTGATACTTGAGCCTGAATGAGAGACTGTGTGGCAGGACGCCCAGATGAAGACATGGGCTGTTGCTAGACATGTCATCAGAAGAGTTCTAATTTGATGATATGTTTTGGGTGCAGGGATTATGGTATGGAATAAGGGGTGGTGTGTGGTGGTTTAGGCTGGGTGCTGGCCCAGATGCCACTGCACAGACCACACCTGGGAGGTCCCAAGGGGTGGGCCAAGCCCGGGGGGGTGGTCACAGGAAACCAGGTATTCAATTCCCATAATGCTCTGCTCCCCTATGATACATCAGCACGGGGTCTTCACTTCCTCTTTCGTCCCCCGCTGCTGCCTAGGTAAAATGGCGTGAGCCGCCTCCCTTGGGCCTGCCCAGGCCCAAGGCTGGGTTGGGGGGGTGTGTGTTTGGGTGTACCCCCCAGGTGAGGATGGGACGTTCTTGGGTATGTTTTGGAATCTCTCTCTCTCTTTGTCACGGTGCTTGTGGTTTGCTGTAAAACTTTCATTGTTGTTTTTTATTGTTTTCCCATTTAAACTTTCCATCACTTTTGCAATCTGTTTGTCTGAGTTGTTATTTCTGCCCATGGTGGGGAGGGGGTCTGCCCCAACCCATTACACAGCTCATTGGCAATGTCAGCGTGGGCCATGAGATATGGCCAAGGACAAACAGTGGTTAGCCTGCTCTGGCAATATGAGGGAAGTCTCTCTTCTAATGCATAGGCTTCTGTTTGGCCAACTCCAAGATAACTCGTCCCACTGCCCTCCTGTTCAACCTAGTATTTTAGCTATTAGAAGCAGGCATCTTCCTGTCCAAGAGAGAGAATCCGGAAAGCAGACACCATGAAGTAGCCTCTGTTTTTCCTTACGTGACTGGGGGAGGACATAAAAAAGTGGGATGTAAAGTCCACTTCAGCCCTAGCTGCATGAGTCTGTGAATTGCAAGGAAATCCTTCTCAGAAGAATACTACCCCAGTTTCCAGTGGGAAATCTTCCAAAAACATCAAATGAATTGACACTGCCTCTGTTCCTCTCAAAGGGACCTCCAAGGCATTCTTAGAATATGCAAGCGATTCCAATCAGGATTAGAGGGGCCCTGCCTCTAACCAGGTGGAGGAGAGGTACAATTGGGTCTTGTGTGGATCAGATGGCCTGGTACAACCATGAGAGTATAAATATTTAGTGGATACAGGTGTGCAATGTCTTCTGATGCCATCAAACTATGAGGGGGCACAACCTATCGAGATTTCTGGTGTGATGAGGGAATCCCAACAGCTAAGTGTGTTAGAAGCCGAGGTGAGCCTAACCAAGAATGAATGGCACAAACACCCCATTGTGACTGGCACAGGGGCTCCCTGCATCCTTGGTATAGACTATCTTGGGAGAGGGTACTTTTAAGGATCCAAAGAGATACTGATGGGCATTTGGTATAGCTACCTTAAGGAACAGAGGAAAGGAAATGGTTGACTGCCTTGCTCAGTCTTTCAGAGGACCCCTTTGTAGTGTGGCTGCTAAACATCAAAGATCAGCAAGTGTCAATTTCCACTGCAAGAAAGAGGTTCCAGGAAACTACAGACCAGTGAGCCTCACTTCCATCCCAGGAAAAATGATGGAGCGGCTCATTCTGGAAGTCATCTCTGGGCACTAGAATAGAATAGAATAGAATAGAATAGAATAGAATAGAATAGAATAGAATAGAATAGACCAGGTTGGAAGAGACCTTCAAGATCATCGTGTCCAACCTATGGAAGAGATGATCACAGTATCACAGTATAGCCAAGGTTGGAAAAGACCTCGAGGATCGAGTCCAACCTGTCACCACAGACCCATGACTAGACCATGGCACCAAGTGCCACGTCCAATCTCCTCTTGAACACCTCGAGGGATGGTGACTCCACCACCTCCCCGGGCAGCCCATTCCAATGACGAATGACTCTCCCGGTGAAGAACTTTCTCCTCACCTCGAGCCTAAACTTCCCCTGGCGCAGCTTGAGACTGTGTCCCCTTGTTCTGGTGCTGGTTGCCTGGGAGAAGAGACCAACCCCCTCCTGGCTACAACCACCCTTCAGGTAGTTGTAGAGGGCAATGAGGTCACCCCTGAGCCTCCTCTTCTCCAGGCTAAACAATCCCAGCTCCCTCAGCCTCTCCTCATAGGGCTTGTGCTCAAGGTGTCTCACCAGCCTTGTTGCCCTTCTCTGGACACATTCAAGTGTCTCAATGTCCTTCTTAAACTGAGGGGCCCAGAACTGGACACAGTACTCAAGGTGCGGCCTAACCAATGTAGAGTACAGGGGCAGAATGACCTCCCTGCTCCTGCTGGCCACACTATTCCTAATACAGGCCAGGATGCCATTGGCCTTCTTGGCCACCTGGGCACACTGCTGACTCATGTTTAGGTTGCTGTTGATCAGCACCCCCAGGTCCCTCTCCGTTTGGCAGCTCTCCAGCCACTCTGACCCCAGCCTGTAGCTCTTCATGGGGTTGCCGTGGCCAAAGTGCAGCACCCGGCACTTGGACTTGTTAAATGACATCCCATTGGACTCCGCCCATCTGTCTAGTTGGTCGAGGTCCCTCTGCAGAGCCCTTCTACCCTCTAACTGACTAACATCTGCCCCTAACTTGGTGTCATCTGCAAATCTGCTGATGACTGACTCAATCCCCTCATCCAGATCATCAATGAAGATGTTAAAGAGGATGGGGACCAGCACTGATCCCTGGGGGACAGAGTGTCTGTCAGAAAGTTTGCTGACGATACCACACTGGGAAGCTTGGCTGATATGCCTGAAGGCTATGTGGCCATTCAGCAAGACTTGGACAGACTGGAGAGCTGGGCAGAAAGGAACCTAATGATCTTCAACAAGGATAAGTGCAGAGTCCTTCATCTGGGAAGGAATGATGGACTGCACCAGTACAGGTTAGGAGGCGATCTGCCAGAGAGCAGCCCTGTGGGGAAGGACCTGTGAATCCTGGTGGATAACTGTGAGAGACTAAAAGTTGGCTCTCCTGGGGTAAAACTGATGAGGAAGTCTTTGAGAAAGGTAACAAAATCATTGACATTCTTCTGAATGCAGGTTTTGCCATCAAGCGAGACAAGATGAAAGAGCCTACCACAGAAATTCAGTTTCTGGGAGTGCGCTGGCAGGATGGACGCCGACACATTCCAGTGGATGTGGTAAACAGAGTCTCTACCATGGCAAATCCCACAAACAATCAAGAGACCCTACGTTTCTTGGGGATGGTGGGGTTTTGGAGACTGCACATTCCTGGACACAGTCAGATTGTGAAACCTCTGTATGATGTGACTCAAAAGAGAAACAATTTCCACTGGGGACCTGAACAACAAGCAGCCTTTGACCAGATAAAGCAAGAGGTAGTTCAAGCAATGGCTCTGGGACCTGTCCGAGATGGTCCAGACATTAAGAACATTTTGCACACGGCTGCAAGTGACAATGGTCCAACCTGGTGCTTGTGGCAAAAAGCTCCAGGTGAGACACGTGGACGACCTCTTGGTTTCTGGAGTCGAGGTTACAGAGGTTCAGAGGCTAATTATACTCCAACAGAGAAAGAAATTTTAGCTGCCTATGAAGGAGTAAAAGCATCTTCTGAAGTAATTGGAACTGAATCACAACTACTCTTAGCTCCCAGATTACCAGTTTTGAATTGGATGTTCAAAGGCAAAGGCTCCACACCACATCATGCCACAGACTCAACATGGTCTAAGTGGATGGCTCTGATAACACAGAGAGCTCGAATGGAAAATCTTGAAAGACCTGGTCTAGTGGAGGTGATCTCAAGTTGGCCTGAAGGTACCAACTGTGCTAAACCTCCAGAGGAGAAAGTAACTCGTGCCGAGGAAGCTCCTCCTTACAATGACCTCTCTGATGATGAAAAGAAATATGCTTTGTTCACAGACGGTTCCTGTCGTCTTGTTGGGAACAAGCGAAGGTGGAAGTCTGCAGTGTGGAGTCCAACACGCCGAGTTGCAGAGGCGAGAGATGGAGAAAGAGAATCCAGTCAGTTTGCAGAGGTAAAAGCTGTCCAGCTAGCTCTCGTCGTAGCTGAACGTGAGAGACGGCCAAAGCTTTATCTCTACACCGACTCATGGATGGTAGCCAATGCTCTATGGGGTTGGCTAAAGAACTGGAAGAAGAGTGGTTGGCAGAGGAAAGGAAGACCCATTTCGGCAGCTGACCTGTGGCAGGACATTGCTGATCGAGTCGAGAGAATTCCAGTGAAAGTGAGACACATCGATGCTCACATTCCTAAGAGCAAAGCTACTGAGGAACAGCAACACAACCATCAGGCAGGTCTAGCTGCAAGAGTTTCTCAAGTACACATGGACTCTAATCTTGATCTCGACTGGAAACACCGGGGTGAGATATTCTTAGCTCGGTGGGCTCATGATTCGTCAGGACATCAAGGCAGAGATGCAACATACCAATGGGCTCGTGACAGATCCATAGACATTTCCATGGATGCTATCACACAAGTCATCCATGACTGTGACATTTGTGCTGCTATTAAGCAGGCAAAGCGAGTCAAGCCCTTGTGGTATGGTGACCGATGGTCCAAGCACAAGTATGGTGAAGCTTGGCAGATGGACAACATCACTCTACCACGTTCTCATTCTGGTAAGCAATACGTGCTTACTATGGCGGAGGCAAACACTGGATGGTTGGAAACTTATCCAGTTCCACATGCAACTGCACGCAACACCATTCTCGGTCTGGAGAGACAGATCCTGTGGAGACACGGAACTCCAGAGAGGATTGAGTCAGACAACGGAACTCATTTCAAGAACAACCTTGTAAAGAACTGGGCAAAAGAGCACGGTATTGAGTGGATATTCCATATTCCCTTCTATGCACCAACTTCAGGGAAGACTGAACGCTACAACGGTTTGTTGAAGACCACTCTGAAAACCATGGGAGGTGGATCTTTGAAAAACTGGGAAAAACATTTAGCACAAGCAACCTGGCTGGTAAATAGCAGAGGTTCAGTGAACTGAGCTGGACCTGCACATTCAGATTTGCTACAGAAAGTAGAAGGTGATAGAGTTCCTGTTGTTAGAGAAAAGAATCTGTTAGGTAAAGCTGTTTGGGTATTTTCTCCCTCAGGAGAGGCTAGACCTGTCAGAGGGGTGGTTTCAGCTGAAGGTCCGGGTCACACTTATTGGGTAATGCAAGAGAATGGTGAAATTCAGTGTATTCCACAAAGAAATTTAACTTTAGAAGGGGTGGACTGTGACCGTTTGAGGCTGTCCCTTTAAGAAAGGGGACATTGTGGCTGTCAATGGCTCCATGTCCCAGTGGAGACCAGTGACAAGCGGAGTCCCTCAGGGATCAGTCCTGGGACCTGTCTTATTCAACATCTTTGTCAGTGACATGGACAGTGGCATTGAGTGCACCCTCAGCAAGTTTGCTGATGACACCAAGCTGTGTGGTGCAGCAGACACGCTGGAGGGAAGGGAGGCCATCCAGAGGGACCTGGACAGGCTGGAGAGGTGGGCACAAGCCAACCTCATGAAGTTCAATAAGAGCAAGTGCAGGGTCCTGCATCTGGGTCGAGGCAATCCCAGGCACAAATACAGGCTGGGCAGTGACTGGCTGGAAAGTAGCCCTGAGGAGAGAGACTTGGGGGTGCTGGTGGACAAAAAGCTCAACATGAGCTCTCAATGTGCACTTGCAGCCCGCAAAGCCAATCAGATCCTGGGCTGCATCAGGAGAAGTGTGGCTAGCAGGTCGAGGGAGGTGATCCTCCCCCTCTACTCAGCCCTGGTGAGACCCCACCTGGAGTACTGTGTCCAGTTCTGGAGGCCCTATTACAAGAGGGATGTGGAGGTGCTGGAGCGTGTCCAGAGAAGGGCCACAAGGATGATCAGAGGGCTGGAGCACCTCTCCTATGAGGACAGACTGAAGGAGTTGGGGCTGTTCAGTCTGGAGAAGAGAAGGCTCCGAGGTGACCTAATTGTGGCCTTCCAGTATCTGAAGGGGGCCTACAGGAAGGCTGGGGAAGGACTTCTCAGGATCTCAGGTAGTGACAGGACTAGGGGGAATGGAATGAAGCTGGAGGTGGGGAGATTCAGGCTAGATGTGAGGAGGAGGTTCTTCACCATGAGAGTGGTGAAGCACTGGAATGGGTTGTCCAGGGAGGTGGTCGAGGCCCCGTCCCTGGAGGTGTTTAAGAGCAGGCTGGATGAGGCTCTGTCCCGCCTGGTCTAGTATGGGGTGTCCCTGCCCATGGCAGGGGGGTTGGAACTAGATGATCCGTGTGGTCCCTTCCAACCCTGAATGAAACTATGAAACTATGTTTATAAACAAAAGACAGATCTAAACTAATTTCATTGGTAGATTGGTAGAAAGCACCTTTGAACTTGGAGTTCAGCAGAGACTTGTGGGCAGTCTTGCATTTTCACCCCTTCCTTGCGCAGCTCGCAGCTTCTGGGCTTTCGGCCAGACTGACCTTGAGCAAAGATAAGGCCTCTGCTAACACATTTGCTCTAACCCTATTTCTGCTTTTAATTAACAAATTATTCCTTTTTCTCTCTTTCTAACCCTCTTTGGGAAAAAAGGGGAGAGAAGGGGGTACAGGGGTGGGGAACCCTCCTCAGCAGAGGAAGGAATCTCGTTCCTGTGTGACTTTGTTGTATATTTCTGTGTATATATTGTAAATACTGTAAATTCTGTATATTCCCCTGCATCTCCTAAACTGCCTTGTAAATATAGCACACAATCCCTTTGCTAATCCAGCTGCATTTTTTTTTCCCTTTCAATTTTCTTCCCTTTACTTACGGGGGGGGAAGAAGGCATTGTGGCCTTCCCCTTCAACCCTCGACAACACATATAATGAAATCAAACAAAAATGAAATAGATTTACTGAAAGTAGATCTCAAAATATTAAAGAAATGAAGCAAAAAATTAATTACAAATTTAAAAATAGCTCACATTAAAAACTAACAAAAAGCAGTCAAAACTAGTTACAAAATCTGTGGAATCATAGACTCATGGAATGAGTCAGGGTTGGAAAGGACCACAAGGATCATTTAGTTCCAACCACTGCCATGGGCAGGGACATCTCACACTGGATCAGGCAGGCTAGAGCCTCGTCCAGCCTGGTCTTAAACACTTCCAGGCATGGGGCCTCGGCCACCTCCCTGGACAACCCATCCCAGGGCTTCACCACTTTCACGGTGAAGAATTTCTTCTTTACATCCAGCCTGAATCTTCCCATCCCCAGCCTTGTCCTGTCATTTCCTGACATGCTAGGATGTCCCTCCCCAGCATTCTTGTAGGCTCTCTTCAGATACTGGATGGCCACGATCTGGTCACCTCGAGCCTTCTTTTCTGCTAACTGCAATCATCGCAATAAACGACAGCAGAAGAATCAAGACCATGAGGACACAGCATTTCCCATGCAGTCGAGCATCGATCACAATAACTGCTATGATAATCTGGGATCAAACAGCATCAATCAGAAGAATGTACCATAGCATCATGTGAATTAGGACTGAATATTGTGGTTGCTCGATAACTTTGTATTCTCTCTTGTTAACTAAGTGTGCCTCTGAATGCAGACATCCTAGAGGATACAGTTTCATCTTTACATTTTGCTCAGTAGAGATTATTAACAACAAAAAAAAAAAGGGGGGGGGGGGAAAGAGAGAATACCCCATAGCAAAAATTAGCTCATGTCAACCCAAGAAATGCTGTAACCCTAGAAACATCAACCCTAGAAAGTGTTGTAACCCTAGAAACATCAACTTTGCAATGTGCTGTAACCCTCTCACCACAAGACAGCACGAACATGGCACAACTGTCATGAAAATGGCAATCAGCAAACCTGCTTAGCACTGACCTCAACGACGGTCACGATAAACCAAGATGCCAACAGAAAGTGACTGCTTAATTGTGTGAACATTAAGAGATCAGAATTACTAGGATGAGCAAAAACACATTATCATGTGTAATTTTATATTGGGCAAAGCAATGAAGCTCTTTTTGCTCTTGCTGCTTGCCTGCAAGTTTTCTGTCTGTGAAGCTAGAGCCTGGCCAGATCTACCTTTACAGATTAAAGAAATCTTGCTACCATTAAACAATTCATGATTTTTGACCATCCTAGAGAAAATAGAGATGCAACATAATCCTAAAGCAGATTGTAAGAGACAGTGCTAAGGATTGCATTTGTGCCTTAATCTCTGTGTGCAATGCGTTCAGGCATAATCAAGTCTTCTCTGTCAATAAGAGGAGTGAAATGTAAAGATCAGAACTGTTAAGATCTAAGTTCTTCTTTACAATGTTTGTTATCTTTGACCATGTATTATGCCATCTCTGTAGAGCACTGTAACTAGTTCAACTTAAGCTTTGTGCCTTGTATGGGTTACTCCAGTCTGTTAGACATGCTGCACTACAGAACTCTTGCTTTTGCTATACAGCTTAGCTTTACCTTGCTTGCTTCTGTGTTTGCAGTAGCATCTTGTATGAGATGAGAACAACTCCCATGACCAGACTGCTCACAAAAACAAAAAGGGGGATTTGTGGCAATGCCAGCGACGAGCAGTGTGAGCAATCTGGCAGTGCAGGCCTAGAGCCTGACATGGTGGTAGGCCATGCTCAGCATAAATGCAGAATCAGCTAGCAGTGTAGCAAAACAGTGCTGTGCCTGCAGCATGTAACTAAAACAAGGCACTGGTAGCTACAAACATGGACAGTTATCTTGGGACAACAGGACATGCACCTGCATCAACAAACCTCGTTGTGTCGTTAGTAGTTGGACCAATAATCTGTAATAGGGCAATGTGTGGTCACTCAGAGGGAACCAATGGAGCTATGCCAACAAGGCACTCCGAGTTTATATAAGTTGTAGCAGTTGCCTTGCTACGCACTTCTGCCTTTCCTGTCTCCTGTTCTTCTTTACTTTACTGTGCTATACTTGCACTACAGGCCTGCTCCATAGGCCTGCACCTCAGGCCTGCACCATCGGCCTGCAACACTGGAACAATAAAGGAACAATACTCGATCATATTGGTCAGCCGTATTGATTCCAATCTCCGTCGCCTCCGATATGGCCCTGTTCAACATCTTTGTCAATTACATTGATGAGGGGACAGAGTGTCTGTCAGAAAGTTTGCTGACGATACCACACTGGGAAGCTTGGCTGATATGCCTGAAGGCTATGTGGCCATTCAGCAAGACTTGGACAGACTGGAGAGCTGGGCAGAAAGGAACCTAATGATCTTCAACAAGGATAAGTGCAGAGTCCTTCATCTGGGAAGGAATAATGAACTGCACCAGTACAGGTTAGGAGGCGATCTGCTAGAGAGCAGCCCTGTGGGGAAGGACCTGTGAATCCTGGTGGATAACTGTGAGAGACTAAAAGTTGGCTCTCCTGGTGTGACTCAACAAAGATAAAAATCTCTTGCTGCTTGCCCAGACAATATGTGTTGGGCAGAGCCACTGGAAGGAAGGTGCAAAGATCATGTAGGAATCCTGTCTACCAATCCTGGATGCAAATCACCTTGCGATTGCATCATGATAACACTGGACTGCAGCTGGCCTGCAACAATGGCCCAAGGACCCAGCCATCACACCTTCAGGACAAGACCTAAGGATGATTTCCTGGCCCCTGAATTCCTGAGGGACAATACTTGGACACATACCTAAGGACTAAAACCTGTATAAAAGACTTGAGCAACTACTGGTTTGTAGAAGAAAAATGTGGGAGACTGTGTCCTCCGGACTGGATGATTAAAGGAAGAAAAGCGCAGGAGAAAAATGGAGATGAAGGAAAACACACATCACAATAGACTCTGTTGTCTCCATGGTCCTGATCACAGGATGTTAGGGGTTGGAAGGGACCTCCAAAGATCATTGAGTCCAACCCTCCTCCCAGAGCAAGACCATAGAATCCAGCACAGGTCGCACAGGAACACATCCAGATGGGTCTTGAAAGTCTTCAGAGAAGGAGACTCCACAACCTCTCTGGGCAGCCTGCTCCAGTGCTCAGGGACCCTCACATTGAAAAAGTTCTTCCTCATGTTGAGGTGGAACCTCGTGTGCTGTAGTTTATATCCATTACCCCTTGTCCTATCCCAGGGTGCAAAGGAGAAGAGCCTGTCCCCTCCCTCTTGACACCCAGCCCTCAGATATTTATAAGCATTTATTAAATCCCCTCTTAGTCTTCTCCAGACCAAAAAGCCCCAGGGCTCTCAGCCTCTCCTCATAGGGCCCGTGCTCCAGTCCTTTAATCATCCTGGTAGCCCTCCGTTGGATTCTCTCTCAACCCACTACAAGATCCCTGTCCCTCTTGAATTGGGGAGCCCAAAACTGGATGCAGTATTCCAGATGTGGCCTCACCAGGGCAGAGTAGAGGGGGAGGAGAACCTCCCTCAATCTGCTGGACACACTCAATGCACCTCAGGATCCCCTTGGCCTTCTTGGCTGCAAGGGCACATTGGTGACCCATGGATAACTTGTTATTGTCTCGGTCCGGAGAGGGAAAGAGACTCAGTTCATTTGAATATTCCTGTGTTGTGAAATTAGAGGCACAAACGAGGCCAAAATATCAACAGCTAGACTATTTATTACATAAATAAGGTAGAAATAAGAAGGGGAGAGGGAGAAAATAGAGAGGGAGAGAGAGAAGAGAGAGAGAAGAGGAAAGGAATTATATTACCACACCCCTCACCCCCCCCCTAAGACAGCTTGAGTCTGTGGAGGAAAGGTGCTGCAGGAGATGTTGGGTCTGTAGAGAAAGGGTGCTGAGGCTTTGGCTGGAGAAGAGATGTGGTCCTCTGGGCAGCCTGGGTCTGTAGAGAAAGGGTGCTGAGGCTTTGGCTGGAGAAGAGATGTGGTCCTCTGGGCAGCCTCTTCAGCTCCATGAGTTGCAGCAGGCGGAACTCAGGACACGGAGAGCTTCTTCCAGGCTCCACGGCCTCTTTTCTCCAGAGCAGCATTATCCCGGGCTTTTCCTTCTCAGCGGCATGGGCCTTCTTCTGTGTTTTCCTTCATCTCCATTTTTCTCCTGCGCTTTTCTTCCTTTAATCATCCAGTCCGGAGGACACAGTCTCCCACATTTTTCTTCTACAAACCAGTAGTTGCTCAAGTCTTTTATACAGGTTTTAGTCCTTAGGTATGTGTCCAAGTATTGTCCCTCAGGAATTCAGGGGCCAGGAAATCATCCTTAGGTCTTGTCCTGAAGGTGTGATGGCTGGGTCCTTGGGCCATTGTTGCAGGCCAGCTGCAGTCCAGTGTTATCATGATGCAATCGTGTTGTACATTGTTTTGAGCAAGAGGGGCCTTGGGTCTCAGGAACGCCTGTGCAATTCAGGCCTTGAAGAATTCTCTGTTGATAATATAGTGGCGGAGTAGGAGATGTGAGAAAGTGCTGATTGCTTGGTATGCTGAAGTCCAGCTGCCCCTGAGATGGGAGGCAAGCAAGATAAGGAGGAGGCGAGATCTGGGAAAGAGAGCAATTAGGCCGGATAGAAGAATTCCAGAGAGTTGTGAAAACAATGATGTAACCTTTTAGAGAGCAACCAATAGTATGCTGCCAAGTGGGCATAATTATAGCAAACTGTATATAAGATGTGTCTGATGCTCAATAAAGTTGGAATCCGCTGATCAAATTGGTAGAATAAGCGGCCCCCTTCTTGCAGTAAGTGGCGCTCGAACACGGGACCCTAATGAAGACAAACGTTAGGGTTTAAGAAGTTCTTCGGGACGTGGGAGATTCGCAGTAAGCCGGGAGGCAAGAAGAAGGCCGGCCCGGGATAGCAGTACCGGAGGCTGCAAGAAAAGGGAAGACAGCCTTGAAGCCGAAGACGCTGTAGAGCCGGGAACTGCTTAAACGGGGACTGTGCGCACAGGTATTAATGTTTAAATACGGACATGGATAGGCAGGCAGCGTATGATTTATTTATATGCTTTTTAGAAAAGCGACAGTATAAGTTAAATTTTACAAAGGAGTTGGTGCCGCTGTTAAGCTATGCAGAAGAGTTAGGATATTTTAAGGACCCAAATGAGGTGTTTGAAAGATTGCAGTGGAAAAAGTTTGGACAAGACTTGTGGCTGCATGGGTTAGATGATGAAAAATGAGCAAAGGAGTGTGGAAAATGGTGGAAGATGGTTATGACAGCACTGGATCAGCATCATGCTGAGCAAATGGCAGCTTATCAAGCCAGGGAACGATTAGATCATACGGACCCAAATGGAGCAAGTGTTACACATGCTGGGTTGCCTTTGTCAGAAGAGGTTCAGGATTATTTAAGAAAGGAGAAGGCTGCGTGTGTAAAAGGACTAGGTGGCAGAGTTGAATTACAATCTGTAACACAGGACTCTGCTGAGGAGCCTTCCCCGTCTCTTTTAGCTAAGCAAATTGTACAGGAGAAGAAAATAGGTGAGGGAGAGAAGACAAACAGGGCGGTAGATCCTGGAGGTGGTGTTAAAGATCATGCAAGAAAGCACGCAGAGTATTGGCGAAAGGTTGCAGAACACTTAAATGCCGAAGGAGATCAGGAAGGGCTTAGCCGGCTGGCTGCTTCACATCAAGCTTTTCCAGTGATGTATACACAGGTCCCTGGGGAGCAAAATGTTGTTCAGGCTGATGTAACTCAATTGCCATGGAAATTGTTATCTCAATTAAGACAGACTGCGAGTCAGTTTGGGGTTCAATCTGAACCAGCTAGACAGATGATTGATTTTATTTACATGAACTATAATATGTTGCCTAGAGATTCTTATAATGTTATGAAGCTGATCCTAACAGCATCTCAATTTATGATATTTTTGAATGAGTGGGAACACCTAGCTAGACAATCAGCTGGAGTACAAAGACAGCAAAACGACCCACTATTTGATGTAACAGTAGATCAGTTGTGTGGAACGGGACAGTATGAGAGACCAGAGTTACAGGCACTTTTACAGCTGCCTGTTTTGCAAGCATCAGCCCAGATAGTAAGGAGGGCTTTTGACAAGCAGAAGGATGGAAATGCAAATCCTCACTATATGGGAATTAAGCAAGGTAGACAGGAACCTCTTGGTGAATTTGTAGATAAGTTGCTTGCCGCACTTAGAGCAGCAAGCGTAGGAGAAGGTATCCGAGAGGCAATTTTAAGGCAGTGTTTAATGCAGAATGGGAACCAGCAGACGCAGCAGCTTATTACATCAGCAGATCCTAGATGGACGGTAGCCGAATTGTTGCAGAGGGCTCAGGACTTGCCAAGCAATCTGATGGCCATGTTGACGGAGGTGATTGATAAGGGATTACAAAAACAGGCTGAGGTGTTGTCAATGACAATGACAAAACAGCTTGAGCATAGTCAACAGGTTATGGCAGCCTTAGTACCTTTGCGCACAAACTTGAAAGGGCAAGGCCGACCCTATAAGCAGACATCAGATGAAATACAGTGTCATCGAAAAGCATAAGGCGGAGATATTGTCTAAAGTAATGCCTGGACTTTTGGCCCGTAGATCCGCTTTAGGGCATTTCCCTAGCGGAGATAGTTATTTTGATGAAGCTTGTTGGAGAGAATACAGGAACAAGCTGTGGGACTTGGTTATAGATGGTGATAAAACTGCTATAAAGCTGCAAAAGTCGTGGTGAGAATGCATGAACTGTGTTAAAACCTACGAACTGAAACAGCGAATGGCTGCTGCAGTTAGAGCAACTTTGTCAGGACGAGATGCAGCGCCAGGTGTATCTGAGTTGCAGCTGAAAGATGTGTCTGAGAACTGTCAACCGATCGACTGGGGCCGCCCCCGATACATCTTGCGGTGACCACACCGCGTTTACCAGCCGTCACCACTGCCGTTTGCACACAGCGGGGAAAAAGCCGGAAAAAGGCAGCTCAGTGTGTTCGACCCCTTTTTATCAACACCTTCCTCTGACATCGCCAGCGACGGCTCGGATTCGGAAGACAACACCGGCAGCGAGGAATTCAAACAGCGCCGACTTTGCTTTACGGCCCCTCTTAGAAAAAATGGAGCGCTTGGTGGCTCGCGGTTACAGCGTTCCTGCCACCGCACTCCTCCCGCGAGCCCTGCCGACCCCCGCAGATACCGACGGCTTCGATCAAGGCGGTACCGGCTGATGCACCACCGATACCGACAGCACCGACAGTAGCGGCGGAGCAGCTGCCACGGCAGCAGCCCCCACCCCTTTGCCCCGCAGCGGCTTTAGCCCCACTACTCTGTTTTGATTTAAAGCAACAGTACTCATTTTGTCATTTCTGATTGTAACGTCTTTCAGAGATTTGTTATTTAGAGTTTTGTTAAGTTTTTCTAATAAGCATAATGAATAAGTAAGCATTTGGTATTCATAAGTACTTAGTACATAGTAATTGCAGTAAGGTGTATGCACTTAGTTAAGAGTTCAAATTGTAAGATTTTCTTTTGGTTCGAACCTTCTTAGTTGTCTGCCTAGGCATTTCAAAGGAGCTCCATGTAATATAGTTAAGGAATGTATAAACAGGTTTTAATTTTGGAAAGTGTTTTTTTAGTTAATGTAACAATTTTATTTCTTTTTAGACACTGGTTTGATGGATTAATTTTAACATAGTTTTTTAAGGTTTTAAGGATTTTTGGTATTAGCATAAGTTAAGGTTTGTAGCAAATAGGTATTAATTTTAACAACTATTTCTTCATTAATGTGCAGAAGAATCAAGACTAAGAGGAAACAGCATTTCCCATGAAGTTGAACATCGATCACAATAACTGTTATGATAATCTGGGGTCAAAAGTATGATCAAAATAATATTTTGTCCTGAATGCTGAATTTGAAAATAGGCAGTTTGGGCTGGTAAATACAGAAAACCTATTTTGTGGTGAGAAAAAGGATTTAAATCCCCATGGAAAATTATTGAAAGGGATTGGCATAAGTGGGAAATAAAGACTAGAGAAATTTTAGTTGGGAAATATCAGGAATAATTAAAAGGATTAGTAAAAGGAAAAGTAAGAGACATAAGATTTTGAAGGAAGAGGACTTGAAATAACAAAAGCACAATGGGAAATGGTAAACAAACTAACCAAGGAAGTAGAGAAGAGACTCCAAATGGAATTTTGAAGTGGGTTAAGGAGTTAAAAAATCTGTAGGGCTCCTGAAGAATGTAACTGCTGCCGAGAAGAAAATACACCCGGCTGCTGGTTGCACCCCAGCAGGCCGAGGAGGCAGAGTTCACATATACTGGTGGAGCCTAATTTTGATCCTAACCCTATTTGCACATAAGGAGTCCAATCGAAATCAAAAACCACGTTCCCATGTGTGGAATCTTGATCAGACTGGAGAGAAAAGACTTGAACTTGAAAAAGCAATGGTAAATTTTTCTGCTACAGTTGAAATCATGATAAATGCAAGCACGGATGCAATAAAAGTGCAGCAAATTGAAGTCAATAGTCTCTCGAAAATATCTACTCCGAATAGATTAGCTTTGGATTTTTTATATGTTAGGGAAGGGGGTGTATGTGTAGTCATAAATGTAAGTTGTTGTAGTTATGTTAATCTAGATAAACGAGTAGGAACAGATTTACAGGCGATTGTAAACCACAATCAGATATTACATCAGATTTCTTTAGATGATACTTCTTCTGGATTTAAAGAAATATGGGATAAATTAACTTTCTGGTTACCAAATCTAAATTGGCTTAAACATTTGTTTGTAATATTCGTTGGAATAATCGTAATATTGCTATGCATAATACTCTGCAATTGTTGTTACAAAATACTACGACCTTTAAGTAAGATTGCTCATGTCAATGAGTTACAAGTAGAGAATTATGATCAGAATGTGATCAGAACAGATGAACTTAATTATGATCCAATTAAGAAGGTTCTGAAATATCTAGAAATTTTAACACAAATCAATGGTGACAAAAAAAAAAAGGGGGGGGAATTGTGATGAATATACTGGTGATTTGTGTTAAAATTGTAAGACTTAGAGTGCACTGGGATTAAGGGTCAGGAGCTTGTGAGGCCTGTTTAGAGCGTAAAGGGAAAGAAACCTATCTTGCAGACTTGCAAGGATGCTGTCTGGTTAATTGGAGACATCACGGCTGAGAAGGAGCTGTCTTAAAGATAAACATTCAGAACTAGGAATTTGTTTTCTTCAGATAAGAAGCCTGCACAATTGAGCATGTGTGAAAGTGGATGCTTTGACCCTTACCACACTGAATGTAGGGAGAAGGGATTTATATGTTATCTCACCAGTTCGCTATAATTTTACACACCTAGAGGGAAAATCAAAATTCATAACAACACAACATGCATTTTCATTTTCGGTTGAAAACATCAACAAATGGTACCAATAAGAGATCAGTATTACTAGGATGAGCAAAAATACATTATTATGGTTAATTTTATATTGGGCAAAGCAATGAAGCTCTTTTGCTCTTGCTGATTGCCTGCAAGTTTTCTGTCTGTGAAGCTAGAGCCTGGCCAGATCTACCTTTACAGATTAAAGAAATCTTGCTACCATTAAACAAATTATGATTTTTGACCATCCTAGAGAAAATAAAGGTACAACATAACAGGTAATAATGAATTGATTGAACTTTTTCAGACGTGTCTGATAGGGATACCCAGACTTAATGTAAATATGTTTGTTAATTATAGTAGTAAGTTTTAAGGTTCTTAGGTATCATTGTACTCATTTTGATTATTGTTAAGCTTGTTATAATTGTATTATGCAAAGTGTTCAAAGAATAACCTCCAAGGCCTTACTTGCACAAAAGAAAAACGGGGGAATTGTTGTACATTGTTTTGAGCAAGAGGGGCCTTGGGTCCCAGGAACGCCTGTTCAATTCAGGCCTTGAAGAATTCTCTGTTGATAATATAGTGGCGCTGTAAGAGATGTGAGAAAGTGCTGATTGCTTGGTGTAAAGGGGTTGGGGGCAGATCCTCTGCCCACCTTAACCATCCTCTGCTACCAAGAATGTGCTGGGTTGAGACAGCCCCCTTCCCCACCCCTGGCAACAATAAACACTCAGACAAACGGATTGCAAAAGTGATGGAAAGTTTAAATAGAAAGCAGTGAACTTTTACAGAAAAGCAAAAGCAGAGTGACAAAGAAAAATCCCAAAGCAGACCCAGAGAGACCCCATCCCCACCTGAGGGTACATCCGAGACCCCCAGGGCTCCTTCTTCCCCCTCCCACTGCTAGGCTAGTCTCAGCTGGCCAGATCTGAGACTGCCCATCCCCCCGTGGCCTTGGGCCTAGCCAGGCCCAAAGCCAGGAGACATCTCCCCAGTTACCGGCTGACGGAGGAGGAAGAAAAGAGATAGTGCTAGACTCCGCACTGGATCTTATAGTGGTGCAAAGGATTGTGGTATGAAATACTACATAACTTCCTGTGTCCACCCCTCTGGGCTGGACTTCTGGACACAGGAAGTAAACATTGCAGGGGGTCACCCAGCTCAAACCATAACACGCCACCCCTTATTTCATACCATAATCTTTGCTCCCAAACACATCATTAAATCAGAAATCTTCTCATGACATGTTCGGCGAAGTCAATATCTTCATCTGGGCGTCCACCCAAACAGTCTCTCATTCAGGCTCTAGTGTCAGTCCATTCCAGTTCTTCTTCCCTCATCTAATGGATCCTCTCGGCGATGCAGAGTTCACTCTTCTGCGGTGCAAGCTCTTCATGGATCCGTTGGACATCCTGGTCACCTGGAAAGAACCTCACAACTTCTCAACCAACCTTTATTCCCATCTCTATTTACTCAGCGGCATGTTTCCACCCCTGGGGCAAGCCAGTCAGAACAATCAGGCTCTAACTGCTTCTCCACCCCTCCAGGAAAACAGCACGCTGAGCCTTTCACAACCCTGCACGGACCTATCCCAAGCCCAGTGCTGACCGCTTCCAGCCGCGGCCCGAGGCTCTACAGATGCATGTCACGGTACACCGCCTTCCCGCTAGGCGTTCGCGTACCCAGATGTGACAGCATCCAACAACTTAACCTCCCCTGGCGGAGGGAGGGGCTGCACCACAACCGAGTGAGAAGAAGGGAGGTGGAGCCAGGTGCTCGGCGCCATTTTCGGAACTCGTCCGAAAAAGTCGGGGAAGAGACTAGGGCCGGCCCCGCCGCAGCCCGAGCGCATGGCCGTGCTCACCGCTGCCGCCGCTCCGAGCGCACGGCTGTGCTCACCGCCGCCGCAGCCCGAGCGCACGGCAGGTCCCGCCGCCACCGCAGTTCAAGTGGACGGCCGGGGACCGCCGCCGCCACTCCGAGCGCACGGCCGGTCCCGCCGCCACCGCAGCTCAAGCGGACGGCCGGGGACCGCCGCCGCCGCTCCGAGCGCACAGCAGGGCTCCGCCCACCTCTGCTGCCGCGGTACAGAATCAAAATCGCCTCCACCCCTCGGGCATTCAAACGCCTCATCCAGCAAAAGCCATGAGCACGTCCTCAGGGCCCTTGAGAACAGCTTTCAGCTGGAGTCCCCGTTCGCCCATAGGGAGTCGAGCTCGCCCGCTCGCCGCGGCTGGCCCTACCCCGCAGCGAGAGCGGACCTGACTTTGATCTGCTCGCCACTGCTCCTCCCCCACTTCACTCCCTGCCGCTTTTACCGCTCCGCAGAAAATAAAGGTGGGGGAAGGCAGGTCCCGCATTCTCAAGCGGTGCCCCCATTCCGATGGTTAAGAACCACCCCTGCTTGGAATAGCAAGAGGGACTCTCTGCCACCGGTCACGCACCAGGAGTCCCCCTGCAATCCACAAGAACTTAACACAGTCGCCCCAACAACAACACGAGCCCCCAACTGCCAAAAACCAAAACGGCGCCCAGAACTAAATTTAAACTCCCTTATCTTTTGCAATCCGATCTGCAGAGTAGCCACAATAACCAACTCCTACTCCTGGCTGGCTCGCCAAGAATGTAAAGGGGTTGGGGGCAGATCCTCTGCCCACCTTAACCATCCTCTGCTACCAAGAATGTGCTGGGTTGAGACAGCCCCCTTCCCCACCCCTGGCAACAATAAACACTCAGACAAACGGATTGCAAAAGTGATGGAAAGTTTAAATAGAAAGCAGTGAACTTTTACAGAAAAGCAAAAGCAGAGTGACAAAGAAAAATCCCAAAGCAGACCCAGAGAGACCCCATCCCCACCTGAGGGTACATCCGAGACCCCCAGGGCTCCTTCTTCCCCCTCCCACTGCTAGGCTAGTCTCAGCTGGCCAGATCTGAGACTGCCCATCCCCCCATGGCCTTGGGCCTAGCCAGGCCCAAAGCCAGGAGACATCTCCCCAGTTACCGGCTGACGGAGGAGGAAGAAAAGAGATAGTGCTAGACTCCGCACTGGATCTTATAGTGGTGCAAAGGATTGTGGTATGAAATACTACATAACTTCCTGTGTCCACCCCTCTGGGCTGGACTTCTGGACACAGGAAGTAAACATTGCAGGGGGTCACCCAGCTCAAACCATAACACTTGGTATGCTGAAGTCCAGCTGCCCCTGAGATGGGAGGCAAGCAAGATAAGGAGGAGGCGAGATCTGGGAAAGAGAGCAATTAGGCCGGATAGAAGAATTCCAGAGAGTTGTGAAAACAATGATGTAACCTGTTAGAGAGCAACCAATAGTATGTTGCCAAGTGGGCATAATTATAGCAAACTGTATATAAGATGTGTCTGATGCTCAATAAAGTTGGAATCCGCTGATCAAATTGGTCGAATAAGCGGCCCCCTTCTTGCAGTAAGTGGCGCTCGAACACGGGACCCTAATGAAGACAAACGTTAGGGTTTAAGAAGTTCTTCGGGACGTGGGAGATTCGCAGTAAGCCGGGAGGCAAGAAGAAGGCCGGCCCGGCATTGTGAAATGCTGTGTCCTCATGGTCTTGATTCTTCTGCTGTCGTTTATTGCGATGATTGCAGTTAGCAGAAAAGAAGGCTCGAGGTGACCAGATCGTGGCCATCCAGTATCTGAAGAGAGCCTACAAGAATGCTGGGGAGGGACATCCTAGCATGTCAGGAAATGACAGGACAAGGCTGGGGATGGGAAGATTCAGGCTGGATGTAAAGAAGAAATTCTTCACCGTGAAAGTGGTGAAGCCCTGGGATGGGTTGTCCAGGGAGGTGGCCGAGGCCCCATGCCTGGAAGTGTTTAAGACCAGGCTGGACGAGGCTCTAGCCTGCCTGATCCAGTGTGAGATGTCCCTGCCCATGGCAGTGGTTGGAACTAAATGATCCTTGTGGTCCTTTCCAACCCTGACTCATTCCATGAGTCTATGATTCCACAGATTTTGTAACTAGTTTTGACTGCTTTTTGTTAGTTTTTAATGTGAGCTATTTTTAAATTTGTAATTAATTTTTTGCTTCATTTCTTTAATATTTTGAGATCTACTTTCAGTAAATCTATTTCATTTTTGTTTGATTTCATTATATGTGTTGTCGAGGGTTGAAGGGGAAGGCCACAATGCCTTCTTCCCCCCCCGTAAGTAAAGGGAAGAAAATTGAAAGGGAAAAAAAAATGCAGCTGGATTAGCAAAGGGATTGTGTGCTATATTTACAAGGCAGTTTAGGAGATGCAGGGGAATATACAGAATTTACAGTATTTACAATATATACACAGAAATATACAACAAAGTCACACAGGAACGAGATTCCTTCCTCTGCTGAGGAGGGTTCCCCACCCCTGTACCCCCTTCTCTCCCCTTTTTTCCCAAAGAGGGTTAGAAAGAGAGAAAAAGGAATAATTTGTTAATTAAAAGCAGAAATAGGGTTAGAGCAAATGTGTTAGCAGAGGCCTTATCTTTGCTCAAGGTCAGTCTGGCCGAAAGCCCAGAAGCTGCGAGCTGCGCAAGGAAGGGGTGAAAATGCAAGACTGCCCACAAGTCTCTGCTGAACTCCAAGTTCAAAGGTGCTTTCTACCAATCTACCAATGAAATTAGTTTAGATCTGTCTTTTGTTTATAAACATAGTTTCATAGTTTCATTCAGGGTTGGAAGGGACCACACGGATCATCTAGTTCCAACCCCCCTGCCATGGGCAGGGACACCCCATACTAGACCAGGCGGGACAGAGCCTCATCCAGCCTGCTCTTAAACACCTCCAGGGACGGGGCCTCGACCACCTCCCTGGACAACCCATTCCAGTGCTTCACCACTCTCATGGTGAAGAACCTCCTCCTCACATCTAGCCTGAATCTCCCCACCTCCAGCTTCATTCCATTCCCCCTAGTCCTGTCACTACCTGAGATCCTGAGAAGTCCTTCCCCAGCCTTCCTGTAGGCCCCCTTCAGATACTGGAAGGCCACAATTAGGTCACCTCGGAGCCTTCTCTTCTCCAGACTGAACAGCCCCAACTCCTTCAGTCTGTCCTCATAGGAGAGGTGCTCCAGCCCTCTGATCATCCTTGTGGCCCTTCTCTGGACACGCTCCAGCACCTCCACATCCCTCTTGTAATAGGGCCTCCAGAACTGGACACAGTACTCCAGGTGGGGTCTCACCAGGGCTGAGTAGAGGGGGAGGATCACCTCCCTCGACCTGCTAGCCACACTTCTCCTGATGCAGCCCAGGATCTGATTGGCTTTGCGGGCTGCAAGTGCACATTGAGAGCTCATGTTGAGCTTTTTGTCCACCAGCACCCCCAAGTCTCTCTCCTCAGGGCTACTTTCCAGCCAGTCACTGCCCAGCCTGTATTTGTGCCTGGGATTGCCTCGACCCAGATGCAGGACCCTGCACTTGCTCTTATTGAACTTCATGAGGTTGGCTTGTGCCCACCTCTCCAGCCTGTCCAGGTCCCTCTGGATGGCCTCCCTTCCCTCCAGCGTGTCTGCTGCACCACACAGCTTGGTGTCATCAGCAAACTTGCTGAGGGTGCACTCAATGCCACTGTCCATGTCACTGACAAAGATGTTGAATAAGACAGGTCCCAGGACTGATCCCTGAGGGACTCCGCTTGTCACTGGCCTCCACTGGGACATGGAGCCATTGACAGCCACAATGTCCCCTTTCTTAAAGGGACAGCCTCAAACGGTCACAGTCCACCCCTTCTAAACAATTTCATTGGCCGTTCCTACTGTCCATCCAATCCAAGACAATATTTACAGTTTATGAGCAAAGTTCATAGTCCATTCTGGCTATACTCAGATGCAGATGATTCAAAGTCCAAGAAAATCAGAAAATGAGAAAAAAGGAAAACAGTTTATTCCTTCGCCGACAAAGCGAAGAAAAGGGAAACAGGGATTCTCAGGGTCTCTTAGTTGACTCAGGGCTCTCAGGGTTCTCAGGGTTCGTGCACCGTCGATTCTTTGCTGATTCTTCCTTTGGACGCGGTGTAGCTGTACAACAGTTTGAAATCAAACTCTTTCAGCTAAAGTTAAATTTCTTTGTGGAATACACTGAATTTCACCATTCTCTTGCATTACCCAATAAGTGTGACCCGGACCTTCAGCTGAAACCACCCCTCTGACAGGTCTAGCCTCTCCTGAGGGAGAAAATACCCAAACAGCTTTACCTAACAGATTCTTTTCTCTAACAACAGGAACTCTATCACCTTCTACTTTCTGTAGCAAATCTGAATGTGCAGGTCCAGCTCAGTTCACTGAACCTCTGCTATTTACCAGCCAGGTTGCTTGTGCTAAATGTTTTTCCCAGTTTTTCAAAGATCCACCTCCCATGGTTTTCAGAGTGGTCTTCAACAAACCGTTGTAGCGTTCAGTCTTCCCTGAAGTTGGTGCATAGAAGGGAATATGGAATATCCACTCAATACCGTGCTCTTTTGCCCAGTTCTTTACAAGGTTGTTCTTGAAATGAGTTCCGTTGTCTGACTCAATCCTCTCTGGAGTTCCGTGTCTCCACAGGATCTGTCTCTCCAGACCGAGAATGGTGTTGCGTGCAGTTGCATGTGGAACTGGATAAGTTTCCAACCATCCAGTGTTTGCCTCCGCCATAGTAAGCACGTATTGCTTACCAGAATGAGAACGTGGTAGAGTGATGTTGTCCATCTGCCAAGCTTCACCATACTTGTGCTTGGACCATCGGTCACCATACCACAAGGGCTTGACTCGCTTTGCCTGCTTAATAGCAGCACAAATGTCACAGTCATGGATGACTTGTGTGATAGCATCCATGGAAATGTCTATGGATCTGTCACGAGCCCATTGGTATGTTGCATCTCTGCCTTGATGTCCTGACGAATCATGAGCCCACCGAGCTAAGAATATCTCACCCCGGTGTTTCCAGTCGAGATCAAGATTAGAGTCCATGTGTACTTGAGAAACTCTTGCAGCTAGACCTGCCTGATGGTTGTGTTGCTGTTCCTCAGTAGCTTTGCTCTTAGGAATGTGAGCATCGATGTGTCTCACTTTCACTGGAATTCTCTCGACTCGATCAGCAATGTCCTGCCACAGGTCAGCTGCCGAAATGGGTCTTCCTTTCCTCTGCCAACCACTCTTCTTCCAGTTCTTTAGCCAACCCCATAGAGCATTGGCTACCATCCATGAGTCGGTGTAGAGATAAAGCTTTGGCCGTCTCTCACGTTCAGCTACGACGAGAGCTAGCTGGACAGCTTTTACCTCTGCAAACTGACTGGATTCTCTTTCTCCATCTCTCGCCTCTGCAACTCGGCGTGTTGGACTCCACACTGCAGACTTCCACCTTCGCTTGTTCCCAACAAGACGACAGGAACCGTCTGTGAACAAAGCATATTTCTTTTCATCATCAGAGAGGTCATTGTAAGGAGGAGCTTCCTCGGCACGAGTTACTTTCTCCTCTGGAGGTTTAGCACAGTTGGTACCTTCAGGCCAACTTGAGATCACCTCCACTAGACCAGGTCTTTCAAGATTTTCCATTCGAGCTCTCTGTGTTATCAGAGCCATCCACTTAGACCATGTTGAGTCTGTGGCATGATGTGGTGTGGAGCCTTTGCCTTTGAACATCCAATTCAAAACTGGTAATCTGGGAGCTAAGAGTAGTTGTGATTCAGTTCCAATTACTTCAGAAGATGCTTTTACTCCTTCATAGGCAGCTAAAATTTCTTTCTCTGTTGGAGTATAATTAGCCTCTGAACCTCTGTAACCTCGACTCCAGAAACCAAGAGGTCGTCCACGTGTCTCACCTGGAGCTTTTTGCCACAAGCACCAGGTTGGACCATTGTCACTTGCAGCCGTGTGCAAAATGTTCTTAATGTCTGGACCATCTCGGACAGGTCCCAGAGCCATTGCTTGAACTACCTCTTGCTTTATCTGGTCAAAGGCTGCTTGTTGTTCAGGTCCCCAGTGGAAATTGTTTCTCTTTTGAGTCACATCATACAGAGGTTTCACAATCTGACTGTGTCCAGGAATGTGCAGTCTCCAAAACCCCACCATCCCCAAGAAACGTAGGGTCTCTTGATTGTTTGTGGGATTTGCCATGGTAGAGACTCTGTTTACCACATCCACTGGAATGTGTCGGCGTCCATCCTGCCAGCGCACTCCCAGAAACTGAATTTCTGTGGTAGGCTCTTTCATCTTGTCTCGCTTGATGGCAAAACCTGCATTCAGAAGAATGTCAATGATTTTGTTACCTTTCTCAAAGACTTCCTCATCAGTTTTACCCCAGGAGAGCCAACTTTTAGTCTCTCACAGTTATCCACCAGGATTCACAGGTCCTTCCCCACAGGGCTGCTCTCTGGCAGATCGCCTCCTAACCTGTACTGGTGCAGTCCATCATTCCTTCCCAGATGAAGGACTCTGCACTTATCCTTGTTGAAGATCATTAGGTTCCTTTCTGCCCAGCTCTCCAGTCTGTCCAAGTCTTGCTGAATGGCCACATAGCCTTCAGGCATATCAGCCAAGCTTCCCAGTGTGGTATCGTCAGCAAACTTTCTGACAGACACTCTGTCCCCCAGGGATCAGTGCTGGTCCCCATCCTCTTTAACATCTTCATTGATGATCTGGATGAGGGGATTGAGTCAGTCATCAGCAGATTTGCAGATGACACCAAGTTAGGGGCAGATGTTAGTCAGTTAGAGGGTAGAAGGGCTCTGCAGAGGGACCTCGACCAACTAGACAGATGGGCGGAGTCCAATGGGATGTCATTTAACAAGTCCAAGTGCCGGGTGCTGCACTTTGGCCACGGCAACCCCATGAAGAGCTACAGGCTGGGGTCAGAGTGGCTGGAGAGCTGCCAAACGGAGAGGGACCTGGGGGTGCTGATCAACAGCAACCTAAACATGAGTCAGCAGTGTGCCCAGGTGGCCAAGAAGGCCAATGGCATCCTGGCCTGTATTAGGAATAGTGTGGCCAGCAGGAGCAGGGAGGTCATTCTGCCCCTGTACTCTACATTGGTTAGGCCGCACCTTGAGTACTGTGTCCAGTTCTGGGCCCCTCAGTTTAAGAAGGACATTGAGACACTTGAATGTGTCCAGAGAAGGGCAACAAGGCTGGTGAGACACCTTGAGCACAAGCCCTATGAGGAGAGGCTGAGGGAGCTGGGATTGTTTAGCCTGGAGAAGAGGAGGCTCAGGGGTGACCTCATTGCCCTCTACAACTACCTGAAGGGTGGTTGTAGCCAGGAGGGGGTTGGTCTCTTCTCCCAGGCAACCAGCACCAGAACAAGGGGACACAGTCTCAAGCTGCGCCAGGGGAAGTTTAGGCTCGAGGTGAGGAGAAAGTTCTTCACCGGGAGAGTCATTCGTCATTGGAATGGGCTGCCCGGGGAGGTGGTGGAGTCACCATCCCTCGAGGTGTTCAAGAGGAGATTGGACGTGGCACTTGGTGCCATGGTCTAGTCATGGGTCTGTGGTGACAGGTTGGACTCGATCCTCGAGGTCTTTTCCAACCTTGGCTATACTGTGATACTGTGATCATCTCTTCCATAGGTTGGACACGATGATCTTGAAGGTCTCTTCCAACCTGGTCTATTCTATTCTATTCTATTCTATTCTATTCTATTCTATTCTATTCTATTCTATTCTAGTGCCCAGAGATGACTTCCAGAATGAGCCGCTCCATCATTTTTCCTGGGATGGAAGTGAGGCTCACTGGTCTGTAGTTTCCTGGAACCTCTTTCTTGCAGTGGAAATTGACACTTGCTGATCTTTGATGTTTAGCAGCCACACTACAAAGGGGTCCTCTGAAAGACTGAGCAAGGCAGTCAACCATTTCCTTTCCTCTGTTCCTTAAGGTAGCTATACCAAATGCCCATCAGTATCTCTTTGGATCCTTAAAAGTACCCTCTCCCAAGATAGTCTATACCAAGGATGCAGGGAGCCCCTGTGCCAGTCACAATGGGGTGTTTGTGCCATTCATTCTTGGTTAGGCTCACCTCGGCTTCTAACACACTTAGCTGTTGGGATTCCCTCATCACACCAGAAATCTCGATAGGTTGTGCCCCCTCATAGTTTGATGGCATCAGAAGACATTGCACACCTGTATCCACTAAATATTTATACTCTCATGGTTGTACCAGGCCATCTGATCCACACAAGACCCAATTGTACCTCTCCTCCACCTGGTTAGAGGCAGGGCCCCTCTAATCCTGATTGGAATCGCTTGCATATTCTAAGAATGCCTTGGAGGTCCCTTTGAGAGGAACAGAGGCAGTGTCAATTCATTTGATGTTTTTGGAAGATTTCCCACTGGAAACTGGGGTAGTATTCTTCTGAGAAGGATTTCCTTGCAATTCACAGACTCATGCAGCTAGGGCTGAAGTGGACTTTACATCCCACTTTTTTATGTCCTCCCCCAGTCACGTAAGGAAAAACAGAGGCTACTTCATGGTGTCTGCTTTCCGGATTCTCTCTCTTGGACAGGAAGATGCCTGCTTCTAATAGCTAAAATACTAGGTTGAACAGGAGGGCAGTGGGACGAGTTATCTTGGAGTTGGCCAAACAGAAGCCTATGCATTAGAAGAGAGACTTCCCTCATATTGCCAGAGCAGGCTAACCACTGTTTGTCCTTGGCCATATCTCATGGCCCACGCTGACATTGCCAATGAGCTGTGTAATGGGTTGGGGCAGACCCCCTCCCCACCATGGGCAGAAATAACAACTCAGACAAACAGATTGCAAAAGTGATGGAAAGTTTAAATGGGAAAACAATAAAAAACAACAATGAAAGTTTTACAGCAAACCACAAGCACCGTGACAAAGAGAGAGAGAGATTCCAAAACATACCCAAGAACGTCCCATCCTCACCTGGGGGGTACACCCAAACACACACCCCCCCAACCCAGCCTTGGGCCTGGGCAGGCCCAAGGGAGGCGGCTCACGCCATTTTACCTAGGCAGCAGCGGGGGACGAAAGAGGAAGTGAAGACCCCGTGCTGATGTATCATAGGGGAGCAGAGCATTATGGGAATTGAATACCTGGTTTCCTGTGACCACCCCCCCGGGCTTGGCCCACCCCTTGGGACCTCCCAGGTGTGGTCTGTGCAGTGGCATCTGGGCCAGCACCCAGCCTAAACCACCACACACCACCCCTTATTCCATACCATAATCCCTGCACCCAAAACATATCATCAAATTAGAACTCTTCTGATGACATGTCTAGCAACAGCCCATGTCTTCATCTGGGCGTCCTGCCACACAGTCTCTCATTCAGGCTCAAGTATCAGTCCATTCCAGTACTTCTTCCTCATATGATGGAACCTCCCAGCGATGCACAGTCACTCTTCTGCAGTGGGAATTCCTTGTGGACTCGTTGGGACATCCTGGTCACCTGGAAATACCTCACAACTTCTCAGCTGAGCCTTTGTTCGCATTTACATTTACTCAGCGGCTTTTTCCACCCCTGAGGCAAGCCGGTCCGAGCAATCAGGCTCCACGACCACTTTTTTCCATGCCTCCAGGGAGCCGCAGCCAACCGCTTCCAGCCGCGGTCCAAAGCTACACAAATGCACATCGCAGGTCATCGCCCTCCCACTGGGCGTTCGCGTACCGAGGCATCACTGCATCCAGTTCACAGCCCTCCCCCGGCAGAGGGGGCGGCTGCAGCACAACTCGCTGAGAAGAGAGGAGGCGGAGCCAGGTGCTCGGCGCCATTTTCAGAACATGTCCCAAAACACCAGGGAAAGATTTACAGCTGCCGCCGCCACCGCTTCAACGCAGCCCAGCACGGGCGGTGCCGCCGCCGCTGCTTGAATGCAGCTCGGCCCGGCCCCCACCGTCTCTGTCGCCACGATGCAGAGTCCAAGTCACCTCCACACCTTCGGGCATCCAAACGGTTGTTTCAGCCAAAGGCACGAGCGCGTTCTCAGAGCCATTGAGAACGGCTTTCCAGCTGAAGTCCCCCGCTTGCCCTCGAGTTACGGAAGCCATCACTTGTCTGCTCGCCAGGGGTGGCACTCTCCCACAGCAGCAGCGGGCCGACTCCGCTCTGCTTGCCGCTGCCCTTCCTCCACGCCGTTCTCTGCCGCTTGTCGCTCCGCAGAGAACAAGGAGGAGAAGGCAGGTCTCACCTTCTTAGGCTACCCGAGCATTCTTAAGCTACCCTGAGCAGAAAGTCACAGAAAGAGCCACCCCTCGCTGTTCCCAAGCAACAGGAGGGACTTCCATGCCATCAGCCACACACCAGGTGTCCTTCGGCAGTCCACAGGAGTTCACACAGTCGCCCCGGCAACAAAACTTGAGCCCCAACTTCCAAACCAGCAACACCCCACATCTGACTTTAAACTCTCCATCTTTTGCAATCTGATCTGCAGTTCGCCACAGCAATTAGCCCCACGTTGGCTCACCAAAAATGTAATGGGTTGGGGCAGACCCTCTCCCCACCACGGGCAGAAATAACAACTCAGACAAACGGATTGCAAAAGTGATGGAAAGTTTTAATGGGAAAACAATAAAAAATAACAATGAAAGTTTTACAGCGAACCACAAGCACCGTAACAAAGAGAGAGAGATTCCAAAACATACCCAAGAACGTCCCATTCCCACCTGGGGGTACACCCAAACCCCCCCACCTAGGGCTCTTTCCTTCCCCCCCCCACCCCCCAGCCTTGGGCCTGGGCAGGCCCAAGGGAGGCGGCTCACGCCATTTTACCTAGGCAGCAGCGGGGGGTGAAAGAGGAAGTGAAGATCCCACACTGATGTATTATAGGGGAGCAGGGCATTATGGGAATGCAATACCTGGTTTCCTGTGACCGAGGTGAGATATTCTTAGCTCGGTGGGCTCATGATTCGTCAGGACATCAAGGCAGAGATGCAACATACCAATGGGCTCGTGACAGATCCATAGACATTTCCATGGATGCTATCACGCAAGTCATCCATGACTGTGACATTTGTGCTGCTATTAAGCAGGCAAAACGACTTAAGCCCTTGTGGTATGGTGACAGATGGTCCAAATACAAATATGGTGAAGCTTGGCAGATTGACTACATCACTCTACCACGTTCTCGTTCTGGAAAGCAGTACGTGCTTACTATGGCAGAGGCAAATACTGGATGGTTGGAAACTTATCCAGTTCCACGTGCAACTGCACGCAACACCATTCTCGGTCTGGAGAGACAGATCCTGTGGAGACACGGAACTCCAGAGAGGATTGAGTCAGACAATGGAACTCATTTCAAGAACAACCTTGTAAAGAACTGGGCAAAAGAGCACGGTATTGAGTGGATATTCCATATTCCCTACTATGCACCAGCTTCAGGGAAGATTGAACGCTACAACAGTTTGTTGAAGACCACTCTTAAAGCCATGGGGGGTGGATCTTTGAAAAACTGGGAAAAACATTTAGCACAAGCAACCTGGCTGGTAAATAGCAGAGGTTCAGTGAACCGAGCTGGACCTGCTCATTCAGATTTGCTACAGAAGGTAGAAGGTGATAGAGTTCCTGTTGTTAGAGAAAAGAATCTGTTAGGTAAAACTGTTTGGGTATTTTCACCCTCAGGAGAGGCTAAACCTGTCCGAGGGGTGGTTTCAGCTGAAGGTCCGGGTCACACTTATTGGGTAATGCAAGAGAACGGTGAAATTCAGTGTAGTCCACAAAGAAATTTAACTTTAGCTGAAAGAGTTTGATTTCAAACTGTTGTACAGCTACACTGCGTCCAAAGGAAGAATCAACGAGGAAATCTACGGTGCACGAACCCTGAGAACCCTGAGAGCCCTGAGTCAACTAAGAGACCCTGAGAATCCCTGTTTCCCTTTTCTTTGCTTCGTCGGCGAAGAAATGAACTGTTTTCCATTTTCTGATTTTCTGATTTTCTTGGACTTTTGAATCATCTACATCTCAGCATAGCCGGAATGGACTATGAAGTTTACTTATGAACTGTAAATATCGTTTTGGATTGGATGGACAGTATGAACGGCCAATGAAATTGTTTAGAAGAGGTGGACTGTGACCGTTTGAGGCTGTCCCCTTAAGAAAGGGAATATGGTAGTCGGATATTTGTAAACGAAAAGACGGATCCAAACTAATTTCATTGGTAGAGTGGGAAGAAGCACCTTCTGAACTGGGAGTGCAGCAGGGTATCCTGGGCATTCCTGCACTTTTCTGGTCAGTCTGTCTTCCCCTCCTCCGGTGGCTTGCAGCTCGCAGCTCCTGGGCTTTCGGCCAAGCCTGACCTTGAAACTGATAAACTGCAAGGCCTGTACTAACCGCTTTCCAATTAACACATAACCGCTTCTAATTTTTTTTCTCTTTTCTCTCTTTCTAACCCTCTCTGGGTAAAGGGGGAGAGAGGGGGGAGCAGAGGTGGGGAACCCCCTCAGCAGAGGGGGGGGGAAACTCTCATTTCTGTGCTACTTTATTGTATATTTTTGTATATATTGTAAATATTGTAAATCCTGTATGTTCCCCTGCATATCTTATGTTGCTTTGTAAATATACAGCACCCACTGCTTTGCTAATTCAGCTGTGAGTTTTTTTTCCCTTTTCAACTTTCTTTCCCTTTACTTTAGTGTGCGGAGGGAGGAGGCTTTTTGGCCTTACCCTTCCAACCCTACGACATCATCCCTTAAGGGCTACCTACACCTGCTAGAAACTGTCTCCAGAGGTTGAGGGTTTGTATCAGTTTAGCAATAAGCTTGCCAATGTCCCATTCCCAAGGATGTTCGAAACCCTCTAGAGATGGGTAAATGCTCTCTTCTATCCCATTCATCAGTTGGGTGAAATTACTGATAAATGATGACACCACATACAAAACCCAGCCTAACCAAACAACTGGTGAAATAATCCACTTATACCACATCAGACATGCCATTAAAAAGCACAGTAGCAGGATAGCCTTAAGCCATTTTGCCAGGGTGACAAATACAAGCATCATGAATGTTAACATAGGGAATGCAAGTACAAAAATGCATTAAAGCTTATGTAGTACCACCAGAAAACATAACTCAGCCAGGAAAGTGAACACCTTAACATGAAGGGAAACACATTAAATCTGTCACCGTTTGACATTATTTCTAAGCTAACAAAATCTACCACATTTGTGCTTCTTAGAGGAGTTAATTCGGTAACTAAATTTAATTTTAAGTCAGCAGATACTCAGATTCTTATAACAAACACAGACAGAGAGAGTTAGCAGGCTTTCCAAGTGTTTTATGTAAAAGCTGAATGGAGTTTGCAAACCCTGCAAAATAAACATCCTCACTACATGAGTTATACATAGATTGTAAATAAAAATAACTGTACATTAAGATACTGTTTTTAAACAAGTATTTTCTAGTGCCCTGGTTTGAGCTAGAACAGAACTAATACTTTTCATCTCAGTCTCTCCTATTTAACTGCATTTCTGAAGTTAACAGCATATTTTTGTAGACACTGTCTTCTTTAGGTGTGATAATGCTTGATGTTTATAGTTACTACTAATGTTTGGTGTGCAGAAAAGCTCTAGCTTAGACTTGATCCTAGAGACCAAGGTCACTGTTAAATCTTGTGTACCACGTTGGGGGTGCAGAACAAAAGGTCACACCTGCAGGGAGGAGTGGACAGGACAGGTGACCCTAAACTGACCAAGGGATTCCATTCCATATATGCCATATTCAGTATAAAGTGTAGGAATCAGGATGGTCAAGCTCTAAAGACTGGCCAAGCCTTAACCCTTGACATCTACAAATTCAATGCATGTACATATGAAGTATTGTGGTTTAAAGGTTAACAGGTAAGCAGGAGGACCCTAGGACCCTGGGTGGGGTCACCAAGTCATGTTATTCCCTACCCTTTCCTGCCTATCCTTTATAGGAAGTTCCTTCACTCTCTCTTCCTTTTCGCCTTTCTGCCTGGTTGAGATCTTTTGCTGGCTGCTGGAAACCTCAGAGTGGTTGGGCCTGCATCCATGTGTGTGGGGAAATCCATTGCCATCTAAGATCAATTTTTGTATATATCTATATATCTCCTTTCCTCAATCTTTCTCTACATCCCTTTTCCTTTAATACCTTTTATTATTTGTTAAAATTAACTTCCAATTTGGTGCAAGCCCTTTTGTTTATCCCTTACCTCCTTTGCCTATCTTTTCCCTGAGGGGGGAGAGGGAGGGGAGGGTAATCCAAATTCTATCCTGTGGGGTTTTTGCCCTGAAACCTTAAATGGCAATAGAAACTATAAGATTGCAAGCTTAATCACTACTACATGCACTACTGCACAGAATATTCACATTAAAAAAAGTGTTTATGTAAATCACTTAGGATTTTGCCATGAAATACCTTTGCATACAATTGTGAAGGACAGTTTAATACCAGAATTTCTTCTACAGCTATCTGGATAATGCATCCACAAAGAATCAATGGAACAATAGCCCTTAAAATGCTTTATTGAACAGAATCTTTTTGTAATGTGCAGAAAATGTGTCCAGGAAAACCACAGTTTGATTTAATTTTTTTTTTAAACACTCTCAACAATCAATTAAAAGTGAATTGTCATTGAGGGTAACTCCTGAAATAATTAGAAGTGCAAAAAGTTCCCTTAAAACATTTTATGTTGCAGAGACTAAAAGAAAAACAACACTAATACAGTCCTAATTGGGCACAATCAGAATCTGAGAACTGAGAAAATGGAATGGAACCCAAATGTCAACCTATGGGGCAGCTTCTTTTGTTGTTGTTATCTTAGATTAACATATATATCACAGTTCTCTTAGGAACATCATCAGGTTTTCAAGTCTAATTTTTAGAAGTTGTTTGCTTTTTTATCTTTATAAGCTAACTTTACATTCCAGATAACTAAAGCCATGCTGTCCCATGCTTTGGGGTTATTATAATAATTCATACCAAAAAAACACATTATAGGATTTACAGTCTAGGCAAATAGGTAACATGACTCAATTAAAAAGGCTTTATTTTTAATGTCAAAAATATAAACTAAGTCACCAATAAATAAAGGTTGATAGGAAGTTAGCATTAAGAATTCAGTTGTAACATATGTAGATATCTGGGAAGTCAAATCTTCAAGCACTCCTGATACTAAGGAGTCTCTGCAAACTATGAAGCAAATATATAAATAACTCAAAATTATAAGGATTGTGGAAGGCTTAGAATTAAGACAATAGAATCCGTGTTACCCTGTCCTCACTCCCAACAGTGAATATAGGAATCATTTGCACATAAATAAAGTTTATTTAACACAAAAAGGAAAATGTTAAAGAAAGGTGAACAAAATTTGGTTTTAGGGCACACAGAAGCCCTTTGTGGTAGATTCTAGTAGTGGCCTTCATGTTTTGTCTTCTACAGATGAATACAAAATTCAATTCCGAATGTATACGATGTCTAACAGGGCAACTCAATGGCCACAATGTAGCAAAAATATAGCCCACTGCAGAGTTTGCATTAATACTCAGGGAGAGCACATAAATAGGTCATTGCTCATGTGTTACTCAAAGGCTACTTCATGTCCACAAACTGCTAGTGAGCATTAATCTGGCTTTTTTGTTACATTACCTTTGAATAATGGGAAAGCTTTGGGGTTTTATAGTTTTACTCCTTATACTTACTTTTTTAAAATGACAAGGTCGTGAAAACTCATGCATGCTGAAAAAAAAAAAAAAGAAAAATCATGCAGTAGTTAAGGTAAACCATCCAAGCAACTTTTATTCATTAATATTCATAAATACACACAGCAGCTTCATTAGAGATTTTTCATTTTTTTAATTTTCAGATTGAATGTGGAATATTAGGAGAGCTTTTTGCACATCAAGCTACAGGGCACAGAACTTTTTTCTCTGCACTGTGACCTATATTTACCTGCTAAAAGTAAAAATTGGTTAAGTGGAAATGATTATCGTATATATCTTTGCTCTCTTCTTTTGAATGTACACAATGTAACAAGAGTGACAGACCTGAAGTTACAATCACCAAAACAAACCCAAGATAGTAGTTGTCCACTTTCATTGGCAAATAGAGCACAGAGGACATTGTCTGCAAAGTGGTATGCCATCAAAGAGGAGGCTCATTTCCTTTATTATTCTCTTTTAAATTTAGGTTTTCTAAAGCAACATCTAGAGGCATAATATCTACACAGCCCATAGCACCAAAATCAGCAATCTCTCCTCGTTCATCCTCATCTGAGGAGGAGCTTTCTTCCCGCATCAAAGTGGACAATAGAAGCTCTTGAACAAACAAGCTGCGATCTGCCCGTTCACTTTCCTTTGACTGACGCTCTGCTTCTGACATCTTAGGATCACTCAACCTGCATAGCATCACAGAAAGAGAGAAGAGAGGATTAGTAGTATCATCAAGAAAATGGGCTTTCATTAATTGCCTAAACAGCTGGACTGATGCATGCCGAATAACATCTAAAAGCCATTCCTTTGAGAAACAACCTAGGCACTGCTGCACTTCTTTTGACATGTACACATCTGGAAAGATCTGATGCAAGAATATGGACATTTCAAAAACTTATTCCTAGATGCTTCATAGAAGTAGATTTTGAGGCTGAAGGAAAAAATAAAAATCACTATTTCAGAAGTTTCTTTCCCTTCACGGGTCTTTTGTTTTAAGGGGTATTAAAATTCTCTAGCCATCCCTTAAGTGCTCATTTTGTCCACAGGACTGCCTGTAAATGCAAGCATGACACAAAATACATTATTACACACATCATGCCCAGAGATGCCCATTCACTTCACTTACTGGTGCATGCACCATCAACTAATAGAAGTAAGGAAATTGCTTGCTCCAGTTCTATTGTAGCTCACAAGATCACTGATTGGCATTTGCAGATACTTTGATTAAAGTTATAATTTTTAAAAAGTTGTGGATTCAGGTATTATCACAAGTTTTGATAAAAATCAGCATGTCAGCAATAACTTGTCCCAACACAGGTTTCTAGACATAGAAACTGTTTAAATGCCTGTGCTCTTTCTTAACATGTAATGGAAAAACATGCCCATCTCACACCCCCTCCTTGAATCCAGAAAATCAGTATTCTAAACCTCCTAAAAGAGCTGTAATGAGCGTGAGCAACTCTTCTATAGCAGGATGGACTAGATGATTGTTGTAGGTCTCTTCCAACTGTACTATTCTAGTCTACAGAACTCTAAGATCTAACTATACTTTCTGAAACAGATATGTATTCTGCTTATTAATAGCACATTCCTTAGTTGCTTTTTTAATCCAAAATACTTTCTATATAAACCTCTAATCAACCTTCAGCCTTCATTAAAGATTAATTTCCTATTAAATAAAACTACCTTTTAAGTTCTGTTCCTCCATGTTATCAGCATAAACGTTTGAAACATATTATTGTAATGGCTTTTGTTTTATCAGAAATAGAGTAAACAAGCACGGTTTACCAAAGTAATATCCCTTATGTTTCACTTCAAACTGAGAAACAGCAATTAGTATTTATTCATTGCTTAGGAACAAACATGCAGTGGGACTGAAAAAGAGGTGTTACAAATCCAAACCAAAGCATAATATCTCAGGTACATGCTTCATTAGGGTTTCACTGAACTCTATGTCCATAACAGGACCATGGAAAATAGAAATGGCAGAAGAGTTAAAACCACTGAAAAAAATACCTCATAAGAAGAAACTGGGAGTTCTGTATAGTCTGCTGATTGTTTTCTGTGTTAGATGTATTTGTTGCTGCTATAGATTGTGTGAGAGTGGTAGGAATGCTGCTTGTGTTAGTGCGTCTAGTTGTATTGCGTGCAGTCTCCAGTTGTTGTCTTGCTGCCTGTGCATGCTGTCGCTCCAACTGCAGCTGCATCTGCAGCTGCTGTAACTGAGAAGCAGAAGGGCCAGAAGAATTGAGCTGTCCTGCAGAACGTCTCACGCCTGATAACTGAGATAAAAGCTCTGCCAGAAAAGAAAGAAGTTTCTACAGTGAAATCTGCTTAAATACACAACAGGATAAATATTTCCTGAATACCAGTATATCAATTCCTTTGCTTTCTAAAACCTGTCATCAATGAAATTAATGAACAAATTGTATTTATTTGTAAAGCTTTATGGATTATTATAAGCATCCTAAGCCCACAAGGTAAGGAAGATTAAGAATCATCTAGAGTACAGAACTGTGCATAAATAAGAGAGTCAAAGCTTAAAGCTTTTTAAAACAATAGGAGTCAACATATGGGGAATACCATATATGCAATATCTTGTGCAACAATTCTATAACATTTTATCTTAAAGTCAAAAAAGTTATTGACTAAAGAATCACTTCAATTTTGACTTTAGTTGGTGGCTTCATATCCCCCCATGCACCTTCAATACATATCCCAGAGTGAAGCTGTGCTGCAGAATAGACAAATATCACAGTATCATTTCAGACATTTTTAGAAAATACTGAGTTTAGAAAGGATTTTCAAATGTTGTTTTATATGAAAAATATTCAACCACAGCAAGGCTTTTTCTTTTATTGGTGAGACTTTGACCTCTGCTGGAAAAAGAGAAATTCTATCAATTTAAAAAAAATAAAAAAGTCTAGTCTGTATTCCTTTCCTACAAAGTTCAAGGCTGTGACAAATTCTGTCCATGCTAAGCATTTCCCAAAATAAACACTAATAGTAAGTTATTGATCAGTGTTTTACTACCAATTATATTCCACACAAAGTTGAGTACTGCTTTGTTGTGTTTGATGCAAGGAGGGCAGAAGCAGTAGATTATTTTTTCCCCTATCTAGTCAATCCTCATTAAAGCTTCAAGTTGTTATTACAGCCTTACTGTTATTTCACCTTACTTTCTAGATATAATCCTCTGAAGCTAAGCTTTTTGTTCAGAGGAGTAAAGCACAGTGCAGTAGATCTTTGTATCAGGAACATTTGGAATGCCAACAGTAAATGCTCAAGTCACTTTTAATCAGCACAGCTAATCATATGAAGATTAACTACAAATAATATTTTACTTTACTAATTACTGATAACCACAATTGTGATCGTTTGAGGCTATGCCTTTAAGAAAGGGACACCGTGGCCGAGTGTTTTATAAACAAAGGACAGGTCTAAACTAATTTCATTGGTGGATTGGTAGAAAGCAACTTTAAACTGTCTCAAGATCTCTGGACCTTGTTCTCATGGGCGACTTCAACCTGCCTGACATCTGCTGGGAACTCAACACGGCAGAGAGGAGACAGTCTAGAAGGTTCTTAGAATGCATGGAGGACAGCTTCTTATCCCAGGTGCTGCGAGAGCCTACCAGGGGCAAGGCTATGCTTGACCTCCTCTTCACCAACAGGGAAGGGCTGGTGGGCAATGTGGTGGTTGGAGGGTGTTTGGGGTCCAGTGACCACGAGATAATTGAATTCTCGGTTTTTGGTCAAGCCAAGAGGGGCGGCAAGAAGGCCTCCACTCTGGACTTCCGGAGGGCAGACTTCGGGTTACTCAAGGAACTAATTCAGAGGGTTCCTTGGGATAAAGCCCTTAAAAACAAAGGAGTCCAGGAGAGCTGGACCTACTTCAAGGAAGAATTGTTGAAGGTTCAGGGGCAGGCTGTGCCAATGTGCCAGAAGATGAGCCGCCGGGGCAGACGGCCAGCCTGGATGGTTCATGAACTTTTAATGGAACTGAGGGAAAAAAAGAGGGTGTATCACCTTTGGAAGAGAGGGGAGGCAACCCACAGAATGTTTAAGGATGTTGCTAGGTCTTGTAGGAAGGGCTGCAAGGGCCTCTAGCCACACTCCTGATGTTATGGAAATCAAAGCCAGGGACAGGGAGGAAGAACTGCCCATTGTAAGTGCAGATCAGGTTCGTGATCATCTGAAGAACCTGAAAGTGTTCAAGTCCATGAGACCCGACGGGTTACACCCACGGGTACTGAGAGAACTGGCAGATGAGGTTGCTAAACCCCTCTCTATTATATTTCAAAAGTCCTGGCAATCTGGTGAAGTCCCCACAGACTGGAAAAGGGGAAACATTGCCCCCATCTTCAAAAAGGGCAAGAAGGAGGAACCAGGGAACTACAGGCCAGTCAGTCTCACCTCTGTGCCTGGGAAGATCATGGAGCAGATCCTCCTGGAGTCACTACTCGCTCAAAAGAATAGTGAAGAGGTGATTGGGAACAGTCAGCATGGCTTTGTCAAGGGCAAATCCTGCCTGACCAACCTGGTGGCCTTCTATGAGCAGGTGACAAAATTAATAGATGAGGGGCGAGCGACTGATGTCGTTTACCTGGACCTGAGCAAAGCCTTCGACACTGTCCCACACCACATCCTGGTCTCCAAACTGGTGACACATGGGTTTGATGGGTGGACCATTAGATGGATAAGGAACTGGCTTGATGGCCGCACCCAAAGAGTGGCTGTCAATGGCTCCATGTCCCAGTGGAGGCCAGTGACAAGCGGAGTCCCTCAGGGATCAGTCCTGGGACCTGTCTTATTCAACATCTTTGTGGGGGACATGGACAGTGGCATTGAGTGCACCCTCAGCAAGTTTGCTGGTGACACCAAGCTGTGTGGTGCAGCAGACACGCTGGAGGGAAGGGAGGCCATCCAGAGGGACCTGGACTGGCTGGAGAGTTGGGCACAAGCCAACCTCATGAAGTTTAATAAGAGCAAGTGCAGGGTCCTGCATCTGGGTCGAGGCAATCCCAGGCACAAATACTGGCTGGGCAGTGACTGGCTGGAAAGTAGCCCTGAAGAGAGAGACTTGGGGGTGCTGGTGGACAAAAATCTCAACATGAGCTCTCAGTGTGCACTTGCAGCCCGCAAAGCCAATCAGATCCTGGGCTGCATCAGGAGAAGTGTGGCTAGCAGGTCGAGGGAGGTGATCCTCCCCCTCTACTCAGCCCTGGTGAGACCCCACCTGGAGTACTGTGTCCAGTTCTGGAGCCCCTATTACAAGAGGGATGTGGAGATGCTAGAACGTGTCCAGAGAAGGGCCACAAGGATGATCAGAGGGCTGGAGCACCTCTCCTATGAGGACAGACTGAAGGAGTTGGGGCTGTTCACTCTGGAGAAGAGAAGGCTCCGAGGTGACCTAATTGTCGCCTTCCAGTATCTGAAAGGGGCCTACAGGAAGGCTGGGGAAGGACTTCTCAGGATCTCAGGTAGTGATAGGACTAAGGGGAATGGAATGAAGCTGGAGGTGGGGAGATTCAGGCTAGATGTGAGGAGGAGGTTCTTCACCATGAGAGTGGTGAAACCCTGGAATGTGTTGTCCAGGGAGGTGGTCGAGGCCCCTTCCCTGGGGGTGTTTAAGACCAGGCTGGATGAGGCTCTGTCCAGCCTGATCTAGTGTGGGGTGTCCCTGCCCATGGCAGGGGGGTTGGAACTAGATGATCCTTGTGGTCCCTTCCAACCCTGAATGAAACTATGAAACTATGAAGAGAATCAGGGAGGCAAAAGCACACTTGGAGCTTAAACTGGCCTCTACTGTGAATGACAACAAAAAGTCCTTCTATAAATACATTAATAGCAAGAGGAAGGGAAAGGACAACCTCCACTCCTTAGTGGACACGGAGGGGAACATTGTAACAAAGGATGAGGAAAAGGCAGAGATACTTAACACCTTCTTTGCCTCAATTTTTACTAGAAGGGCAGAATGTCTTCCTGACAGCTGGCCTGCAGAGCTGGCAGAAGGAGCCAGGAAGCTGCACAGTTTCCCTATGTTCCATGAGGAGGTGGTTGGAACTCTCCTTAGCAGCTTGGATCCCCACAAGTCCATGGGACCAGATGGGATTCATCCTAGGGTGCTGAGAGAGCTGGCAGACGAGCTGGCCAAGCCACTCTCCATAATTTTGCAGCAGTCCTGGCTCACTGGCGAGGTCCCAGAGGACTGGAAGCTGGCCAACGTGGTGCCCATCCATAAGAAGGGCCGGTTGGATGAGCCAGGGAATTACAGGCCTGTCAGCCTGACCTCAGTGCCAGGCAAGATCATGGAACAGGTCATCCTGAGTGCAATAACACAACACTTACAGGATGGCCAAGGGATCAGGCCTAGCCAGCATGGATTTAGGAAGGGCAGGTCCTGCCTGACCAACCTGATCTCCTTCTATGATCAGGTGACCCGCCTGGTGGATGTGGGGAGGCCTGTTGATGTAGTCTACCTGGACCTCAGCAAGGCCTTTGACACCGTCCCCCATAGCAAACTGCTGGCCAAGCTGTCAGCCCATGGCTTGGACGGGAGCACACTGCGATGGGTTAGGAACTGGCTGGAGGGCCGAGCCCAGAGAGTGGTGGTGAATGGTGCCACATCCAGCTGGCAGCCAGTCACTAGTGGTGTGCCCCAAGGATCAGTGCTGGGCCCTGTGCTCTTCAACATTTTTATTGATGATCTGGATAAGGGCATTGAGTCCATCATCAGTAAATTTGCTGACGACACCAAGCTGGGGGCAAGAGTTGATCTGCTGGAGGGTAGAAGGGCTCTGCAGAGGGACCTCGACAGGCTGGACTGATGGGCAGAATCAAACGGCATGAGATTTAACACATCCAAGTGCCGGATTCTGCACATTGGCCACAACAACCCCATGCAGTGCTACAGGCTGGGGTCAGGGTGGCTGGAGAGCAGCCAGGCAGAGAGGGACCTGGGGGTGCTGGTTGATGGTAGGATGAACATGAGCCTGCAGTGTGCCCAGGCAGCCAAGAGGGCCAATGGCATCCTGGCCTGCATCAAGAACAGTGTGGCCAGCAGGAGCAGGGAGGTCATTCTGCCCCTGTATACTGCACTGGTTAGGCCGCACCTCGAGTACTGTGTCCAGTTCTGGGCCCCTCAGTTTAGGAAGGATGTTGACTTGCTGGAACGAGTCCAGAGAAGGGCAACAAAGTTGGTGAGGGGTTTGGAACACAAGCCCTATGAGGAGAGGCTGAGGGAGCTGGGGTTGCTCAGCCTGGAGAAGAGGAGACTCAGGGGTGACCTTATCACTCTCTACAACTACCTGAAGGGAGGTTGTAGACAGGCGGATGATGGTCTCTTCTCCCAGGCACCCAGTACCAGAACAAGAGGACACAGTCTCAGGCTGCGCCAGGGGAGGTTCAGGTTGGATGTTAGGAAGAAGTTCTATACAGAAAGAGTGATTGCGCTATGGAATGGGTTGCCCGGGGAGGTGGTGGAGTCACCGTCATTGAAGGTGTTCAGAAGGAGACTTGATGGGGTGCTTGGTGCCATGGGTTAGCTGTTTGGGTGGGTTGGATTGGTTGATGGGTTGGACACGATGATCTTGAAGGTCTCTTCCAACCTGGTTTGGTTTATTCTAATAAAGGTTTATTATTCTAATAAACTCTGAGTCCAGCAGAGACTTCGGGCAGTCTTGCACTTCTTCCCCCTCCTTTCGCAGCTTACAGCTTCTGGGCTTTCGGCCAGACTGACCTTGGACAGATAAGGCCTCTACTAACATATTCTGCTTTAATTAACAATTGCTCTTTTTCTCTCTTTCTAACCCTCTTTGGGGAAAAAGGGGAGAAAAGGGGGGTACGGGGGGGGGGGGGACCCTCCTCAGCAGAGGAGGGAATTTTGTTCCTGTATTACTTTGTTGTATATTTCTGTGTATATATTGTAAATACTGTAAATTTTGTATATATATATATCTCCTGCAGCCCCGCTTGTAAATACATCACATTTCCTTTGCTAATCCGGCTGTGCTTTTCTTTCATTTTTTTTTCCCCTTCACTCACAGGGGGGGGAGGGGGGGAGAAGGCTGAGGCCTTCCCCTCAACCCGTGACATTTTTTTCTTGGTGCCCAACATGGGGCAGATAATTAGCTTGATTTATTGCTTTATTGCTTTATAGCCGGATTAGCAAAACATGAAGGTGCTGTGGATTTTGGAGCACGTTTTCTTTTCAATTTTTGGGGCTCTGGTCTACAGATATTGTTTGGGTTTGATTCTGGATTACCTGGGTAAATATTTGAAGTGGACAATTTATTTGTGGTGTATGTATCGGGTCAGACTTCTGTATGACCGCTGCAGGATTCGAACCCATGACCTCAACACTCATAGTTCCACACCCTACCAACTGAGCCACAGGTCTGTTACATGCACAAGTTCTAACCTCTGGTAATATGTACTAATTATTACCCAATACAAAGGAAGAATTATAACACTGCCAAGAAAGATAGATGTGTTTATCCTCACTGTTTTTAAGATCACTTTTGAGTATAGCTTAACAGAACCCTGTTTGCAGATGTGAATTTGAGACACAGGTTTGGCCTGACACAGACATCTGGCCAGGCTACACTACATTCTCTGAATGCAAAAAAACATTACTTAAAAAAAAAAAAAAAGCAAACCACAAAAAAACCCTCAAAGGAATACCATTTTATTACATATGCTCCTAAATGGAAGACCTTGTGAGACTGAAACAAACCAAGGCAGCCACACTTCACATTTAAGCCAGATGAACTAACACCCACTATAGGGGACACAAACATCCTCCCTTCTTGCACCAACTCTAGTGCTTTACAGAACCACTCACAGATTCCCAGACTCCATTGGTTTGTAAGGGACCCTCAAAGGCCATCTTGTCCAACCTACCCTTGCAGTGAGCAGGGACACGTCCAACTAGATCAGGCTAGCCAGGGCCATATCGAGTCTGATATTGAATGTCTCCAGGGATGGGGCCTCAACCACAACCCTGGGCAACCTGTTCCAGTATTTTACCACTCTCATTGTAAAGAACTTCTTCCATATGTCCAACTTAAATCTACCCTGCACTTTGAAACCATTGCCCCATATCCTATCACTACAAGTCCTTCTAAACAGTCCTTCCCCAGCCTTCCTGTAGGTCCCCTTCAGATATTGTAATATAGCTATGAGGTGTCCCTGGAGCCTTCTCTAATCCAGGCTGAACAGCCCAAATTCTTTCAAACTGTCTTCAAAGAAGAGGTGCTCAAGCCCTCTGATCATCTTTGTGGCCTTCCTCTGGTCACAGTACTACAGGTTAGATCTCACCAGAGCAGAGTAGAGGGGCAGGATCACCTCTCTCAACCTGCTGGCCATACTTCTTTTGATTCAGCCCAAGATGTGAGTTGCCTTCTGGGTTGCAAGTGTGCATTTGTTGGCTCATGTCCAGCTTCTTGTCCACCAGTACCCCAAAGTCCATTTCTGCAGGACTGCTCTCCATATCATCATCCCCCAGCCAGTGTTCATATAGAGGATTACCCCAACCAAGGTGCAGGACCTTGCACTTCACCTTATCCCATGACCTATCTTAACACATTTAAGATGATGGAAAATTTTTCATCCTCTTTTGCTTTTATTTAGAAGTGCTGCCAGGAGGTCTTGGGAAGTAATTCTTTCCCTCTACTTGGCACTGGCAAAGCCACATTCAGAGTGCTGTGTTCAGACATATGGACATAATGGAGCAAGCACAGTGGAGGGCCACCAAGATGATCAGGAGGCTGGAACATAGTACATGAGGAAAAGAATGCTTTGGAAGATATCTTATTGCTGTCTGAATCTACCCAACTGGGAGACAGAGAGAAGACTAAGTTAGACTCTTCTCAGAGGCATACATTCTAGGTAGGTTTAGACTGGACATTAGGAAAAAAATTTTCACAGAAAGAGTGGTCAGGCATTGGAATGTGCTGCCCAGGGAGGCAGTTGAGTCACCAACCCTGGATATGTTTAAAGGTCATTTGGATGTGGTGCTTGGGGATATGGTTTAGAGGTGAACTTTGTATAGTAATCGGTTGGACTTGATGATCCTGAGGGTCTTTTCCAACCTGAATGTTTCTGTGATGCTGTAATACAGCAATACAAAGAAAGTCAGACAAGGGAACATGGGAAATTCCAATTACATCCAAAGAATTGGGGTTTTTTTGTATCCACTTATGACCATTTTAGGCTGTGCCTTTAAGAAAGAGACAGTTGCTGGAACACTCTGGCTGAATGTTTTGGTGAAGACAATGAAAACATTCAGATATGCTAAACGAATTTCATTGGTAGATTGGTAAAATGCAACTTTAAGTTTTAGTTCCGTTTGAGTCTCTGTCTCAGTTCTGCCTGTCTGCTTCTGTCTCTCTCTGAGCAACAGCTGCTGGACGGAGCTAACATAAGAAACTAATTCTTGCATATGCTTTGAGCTAACAGAATTTCCTCCTTAATAATTACCTTTTCTCTCTCTCTAACCCTTTTGGGAAAAAAGGGAGGTAGGGGGAGAGAGGGGGTATGGGGGGGAACCCTCCTCTGGCTGGAGGAGGGAGTTCTGTTCTGTATTACTTTCTTTGCTGTGTATTTCTGTATATATTGTAAATATTGTATATTGTGTATATATTCACTGCATTTCATCCTGCTTGTAAATACAGCTTTTTCATCTCTGCTTCTCCGACTGAGTTAGCCGTGGTTTCTTTGTGTGTGTGTGAGAACTGAACTTTCTCTCACCACCACACCACTCCACTCCTCCCTTTTAAAACATGAAGGTTTTTAAATACTAGAATGTGTTGCCCAGAGACACTGTAGGATCTCTATCCTTGAAGGCATTCAAAACGCAACTGAACAAGGCCTTGAGCAACCCGATCAAGCTGATCTAAGCAGACCTCCTTTGAGAAAGGGGTTGGAAATAGAAAATTTGCAGAGGTCAATTACAAAATATTTATTTCCTATTATTTTCCTGCCATTTCAATGAGTTGAAGCAGCTCACAGAGATCCTGAATAGCAGCCAGCACGAGAGGCAAAGGAACTATTTTAATGGCAAGCAGGTGGGAGTGGGTGAGGGGTGGAGCTGCAGCTTCTCTTTCAAAAGCAACGCACACATAAGCTGGTTCTCTGTGTCTCGAGGCATCACAGCCTAACAATAAGAAACTCCAGTTTAAACATTCATGCCCTTCCAGGACCTGAAGCAAAGGCAGATAATAGCAGGAACTAAGAAAAACTGCAGGAAATTATGATGCCTATATTACACTTATTATCTTTCAGTACAGGAGTGTAAGATTGAGATGAATAGAATAGAATAGAATAGAATAGAATAGAATAGAATAGAATAGAATAGAATAGAATAGAATAGAATAGAATTAACCAGGTTCGAAAAGACCTTTGAGATCATCAAGTCCAACCTATCACCCAACTCCATCTAATCAACTAAACCATGGCACCAAGTGCCCCATCCAGGCTCTTCCTAAACACCTCCAGTGATGGTGACTCCACCACCTCCCTGGGCAGCACATCCCAATGGCCAATCTCTCTTTCTATGAAGAACTTCTTCCTAACATCCAGCCTAAACCTCCCCTGGTGCAGCTTGAGACTGTGTCCTCTAATTTGAAATAGTCATTGCAGTTTTAAAAGAACACTAAGAAAAATGTAGAACAATGATCAGTAGTTGAACATATGCGCATGCTTAAACTTTCTATCCATGATTGTATATTCTGGAGATATTAGAAACAAATGTCCATTGCAAAAGAGAAAAATGTCCCAGTTCTCAGTGCATATTTACAACCAAGTACACAAAAAGCTAAACTGTAACCTGTTAAAAATTTCTTGTCCTCAGGGAATTCCCTATGTAATATTGTCAAGTGACTACTTTTCCACCTCAAAGAATTAATGAAACAAAGAGCTTAACATTGTTTAGCATATAGATGTCATTGTAATGTGGCTAATACACACATCTTCCCCAGAAAGACTTAGCAGTCTAGAGAGAAAATTTATGGTAAGGTCTTGAGGACTTTGAGTAAGTGGCATGGCTTACATTCTAAATTAAAGGGTGACTGTGTTTTGGCTTGATTTATATGCTGGTTTTGAACATGATGGGTAAGGTGGTTTCTACTATAGTTCCACTTCATCCAAACCCAAGCTGCATATGCTTTTTTTTTTTTTCCTTCCCCCCCCCCCAAGTACACTTGAATTTATGTGTTTGCCTTTTGTGCTTTACTGCACTTAGCATTATCTGAGCTCTGTGTTCTACATGGAAACTTCTTAAGCAGGTAAGATACTTCTGTGTCATGGCTTCTGAGAGTCCTTCCCATTTCTCTGGGCTCATAAATAGATGCAGACTGAATGCCACTGTTGTACTGGTGCTAGACCCAGGCATGCACTGATCCCTTGTCCCCATATCTCTCACATCCAGTTGCCATGCCAAGGAAAGCTCAAACCCAGATCCTGAACATGAGCCATGACATGTTGTAGCCGGGCGTTGGTCTGAAAGTTTGTGGAGCAGGACCCTGAGGCATGCCAGGTCACATATGAAAACGTAAATAAAGACACAGTCATAGATAATGTGAGAATTGAATGCCTCTAAGTTTTTAGGCTTCCTTTGAAGTTGATGGGAATTTGCCTGAGTAAGGTATGCATAAGAATGGAATAAAAGTGTTCAGTTTTGGCCTGTTGGGACATGGGTGTCAGTATTAAATGCTTTATTGCTGAAATCGTACAGGTACTTAGTACATAATAATTGTAGTAAGGTATAAGTACTTAGTAATGAGTTCAAATTGTAAGATTTTCTTTTGGTTCGAACCTTCTTAGTTTCTGTATTACTTTATTGTATATCTTTGTATATTTTGTAAATATTGTAAATTTGTATATATTCCCCTGCATATCCTACATTGCTTTGTAAATATACAGCTCCACTGCTTTGCTAATCCAGCTGTGAGTTTTTTTTTCCCTTTCCCTTCAATTTTTTTTCCCTTTATCTTACAAGGGGGAAGGGAGGAGGCTTCTTGGCCTTACCCTTCCAAACCCTCGACATTTTTTTTTTCTTGGCATACCCAACGTGCGGCAGATAATTAGTTTAATTTATTACTTGATTGATTTAGTGTTTTCTAGCTGAATTAGCAAACATGAAGGTATTGTGGTTTGTGGAGCGATTATTCTTTTCAATTTTTGGGGCTCTGGTTTAGAGATATTGTCTGGGTTTGATTTTGGATTACCTGGGTAAATATTTGGTGCGGACAATTTATATGTGGGTTATGCATAGAGTTAGACTATGGTATGGAAAATGTATTAATTTATTATGGCCAGTGAGATACAGAAATGTTACCTCCACCACTCTCCCAATTGAGATAAAGGGTTTTAAGATTCCGCCAGAGGAGAGAGTAACTTTAAGTGATGCCTGGGATCCAAAGGTGATTTATTTCATGTGTATAATCCTGCTCTCAGTGATAATTAATGTGTATCTCCTGATTTCTTTGCGGCGAGAGAGAAAGGTGTCCAGGGCGTGTTTTGTTATTAAAACTAGATCAAAAAGAAAACGCCGTGGCTCTGGATCAGTCCCAGAGTCATCTAGTGACGAAGAGTGCGCAGAATCTCCGTCAGTTAAAAAGAGGGCTAAAAAGTTAATTGGTAAAGCAGCTCTAAATGACTTTGCTGATTCCACCAAGCTGCCAAGGGCGTCGGCCAGTATCAACATGGCACCTACTCCTTCTCCTACTCCTTCTCCACCTTCTTCTCCGTCGGCCATTAACGGAGCAACGTCACTTCCGCCCAATCCCTCGGTGGGACCGGAAGTCACTGCTCCAGCAGCTGATTTATCTCAGGACCTGTCAGCTTCCATTAAGCTGGCTGTAAATTCAAACACAGCTCCAGTTAAGGTGGCTGTTTTAAAGAATAGAGGTGGAAAGGGCAAAGATGGAGAAGAAGAGCTGGAGGCTGATCCTGGTGAGGGGCCCTCTACTCTAAAAGATCCTGCTGAGGAGGAAGAGAAGGTTTGTTTTAAAGATCTAGCTAACCTAGTGAGATCAAAGCAGGATAGAGATGAAGCTAGGAAAGCAGCTGGCAAAGGTGGTTCTCATCTTAAAGAGATCCTTAGGAGAATGACAGCAGGATTATATGGACAAAAAATCCAGGGAGACGAAGAAGAAGATGATATTTCAGAGTGTTTGTCACCACGTGAGGAATTGCGAAATGTCCGTAAAGATTTCACCAGGGCAGATAAGGAGCCAGTTCTAGCTTGGCTTAGTAGGTGTTATGATACAGGTGCTCTGGCTCTAACAGTTGGAGACAAGTCAGCAGCTCAGTTACAAACTCTCTCAAGGGATAATGGAATAGATAGACATCTAGGCAGGGCTCTCAGTAAGGTTAATCTGTGGATACGCCTTTTAATGGTGGTTGCCCTGAGATACCTTTCCCGAGAGGATCTTCCATGGAATCCTAAACCCTGGACTACCATAGATGAGGGAATTAAGCGCTTGAGAGAATTTGCTGTTAGAGAGCTACTCTATGGTGAACATGAAACTCTGAATCCTGATGACATTCCTGTGGGTATTGGTCTTGCTAAAAAGATCATCAAACTTGCTCCTTCTAATTATGCAAACATTCTGGCAAGCAGAATTGTGTCAAGAAATTACGGTGGAGCTTCTCCTACGGTCAGCCAATTCAGAGATCAAATGAGACAACTGGAGGATAGCATGACACGTGGTACTTTGGTTTCGGCCATTAAAACTATGTCTGGTGATATACAGAATTGCATAAGAGAGTTAAAAGATGAATTTAAAAATTCCATATACCAATTGGCATAAAGGGATAATTTCAATTCTTCCTCCAGGTGGATACAAGTTTCATCTGTGAGGAATACATGTCCTCCAAGGAGGTCATTCCAAAACAGGACATTCCAAAACAGACCACCAAGGCAATCACGTAGAACTATTTGGATAACTCTGCGGGATCAGTTTGGTGAGAACATGAACCGCTGGGATGGCCAACCAACTTCTAAGCTTTTCAGGAGACTGAGGGAATTGCAAAGTGGCAGAACCCGAGGTAGCAATACCAGAAGGGTAGCTGTTACTTCCACAGTTCCCCAGAACAACTCTAGTAGCTCCAACAGTGGCTCCAGTTATAACATGCAAAGTTATAACCCTGCAAACTATGTGCAATGCACATGTGCGCATGTTCCCCATAACTAGGGGTGCCCTGCCTCCCGCCAGGGGGAGGAGAGGGATTACAGAGATAATAGAATCTATTGGGATGTGTACATCCAGTGGCCTGGCACTTCACAATTTCGGAAGTACAGGGCCTTGGTTGACACAGGAGCTCATTGCACCATAATGCCATGAAATTATCAGGGATCAGAGTCTATAACTATTCTGGGAGTCACTGGTGGATCTCAAGAGTTAAGTAAGGTAGAGGTTAAATAAGTTTAACTGGTAAACAATGGAGGAAGCATACAGTTGTGACCGGACCTGATGCACCTTGTATTTTGGGAATTGATTTTCTGAGAGAAGGGCGTTTCAAAGACCCTAGAGGTTACAAATGGGCTTTTGGAGTAGCTTCTGTAGAAATTGATGGACAAAAATTGAAGCTGTCTGTTGGACCTGAGCTTTCTGATGAATCTGCAGTTGTGGGACAACATAAGATACAGGACATTAAATTGCCGGTTGCTTCTCAGACTGTGCATCACAGACAATACAGAACCAACCGTGACTCTTTGTTGCCCATTCAGAATCTGATTCGTCAGTTGGAGAGTCAGAAAGTCGTCAGCAAAACTCATTCACCTTTCAACAGTCCAGTGTGGCCTGTGCGGAAGCAGAATGGAGACTGGCGTCTGACAGTAGACTACCGAGCCCTAAATGAAATAACACCACCTATGAGTGCAGCAGTACCAGACATGATGGAACTACAGTATGAGCTGGAATCCAAAGAGGCCAAATGGTATGCTACCATAGACATTGCTAATGCATTTTTCTCTATTCCCATAGCAGAGGAATGCAGGCCTCAGTTCGCATTCACCTGGAGAGGAATCCAGTACACTTTCAACAGATTGCCAATGGGCTGGATCCACAGCTCAAGCATCTGTCATGCAGTGATCCACGATGCTCTGGAGAAAGGTGGTGCTCCAGAACACATCCAGTTCATCGACGATATCATCGTCTGGGGTAAAACTGCTGAGGAAGTCTTCGAGAAAGGTAACAAAATCATTGACATTCTTCTGAATGCAGGTTTTGCCATCAAGCGAGACAAGGAGAAAGGACCTACCACAGAGATTCAGTTTCTGGGAGTGCGGTGGCAGGATGGACGCCGACACATTCCAGTGGATGTGATAAATAGAGTCCCCACCATGGCAAATCCCACAAACAAGCAAGAGACCCTATGTTTCTTGGGGATGGTGGGGTTTTGGAGACTGCACATTCCTGGATACAGTCAGATTGTGAAACCTCTGTATGATGTGACTAGAAAGAGAAACCATTTCCACTGGGGACCTGAACAACAAGCAGCCTTTGGCCAGATAAAGCAAGAGGCAGTTCAAGCAATGGGTCTGGGACCTGTCCGAGATGGTCCAGACATTAAGAACATTTTGTACACAGCTGCAAGTGACAATGGTCCAACCTGGTGCTTGTGGCAAAAAGCTCCAGGTGAGACACGTGGACGACCTCTTGGTTTCTGGAGTCGAGGTTACAGAGGTTCAGAGGCTAATTATACTCCAACAGAGAAAGAAATTTTAGCTGCTTACGAAGGAGTAAAAGCATCTTCTGAAGTGATTGGAACTGAATCACAACTTCTCTTAGCTCCCAGATTACCAGTTTTGAATTGGATGTTCATAGGCACAAGCTCCACACCACATCATGCCACAGACTCAACCTGGTCTAAGTGGATGGCCCTGATAACACAGAGAGCTCGAATGGGAAATCTTGAAAGGCCTGGTCTAGTGGAGGTGATCTCAAGTTGGCCTGAAGGTATCGACTGTGCTAAACCTCCAGAGGAGAAAGTTACTCGTGCTGAGGAAGCTCCTCCTTACAATGACCTCTCTGATGATGAAAAGAAATATGCTTTGTTCACAGACGGTTCCTGTCGTCTTGTTGGGAACAAGCGAAGGTGGAAGTCTGCAGTGTGGAGTCCAACACGCCGAGTTGCAGAGGCGAGAGATGGAGAAAGAGAATCCAGTCAGTTTGCAGAGGTAAAAGCTGTCCAGCTAGCTCTCGTCGTAGCTGAACGTGAGAGACGGCCAAAGCTTTATCTCTACACCGACTCGTGGATGGTAGCCAATGCTCTATGGGGTTGGCTAAAGAACTGGAAGAAGAGTGGTTGGCAGAGAAAAGGAAAACCCATTTGGGCAGCCAACCTGTGGCAGGACATTGCTGATCGAATCGAGAGAATTCCAGTGAAAGTGAGACACATCGATGCTCACATTCCTAAGAGCAAAGCTACTGAGGAACAGCAGCACAACCATCAGGCAGGTCTAGCTGCAAGAGTTTCTCAAGTAGACATGGACTCTAATCTTGATCTTGACTGGAAACACCGGGGTGAGATATTCTTAGCTCGGTGGGCTCATGATTCGTCAGGACATCAAGGCAGAGATGCAACATACCAATGGGCTCGTGACAGATCCATAGACATTTCCATGGATGCTATCACACAAGTCATCCATGACTGTGACATTTGTGCTGCTATTAAGCAGGCAAAATGACTTAAGCCCTTGTGGTATGGTGACCGATGGTCCAAGCACAAGTATGGTGAAGCTTGGCAGATTGACAACATCACTCTACCACGTTCTCGTTCTGGTAAGCAATACGTGCTTACTATGGTAGAGGCAAACGCTGGTTGGTTGGAAACTTATCCAGTTCCACATGCAACTGCACGCAACACCATTCTCGGTCTGGAGAGACAGATCCTGTGGAGACACGGAACTCCAGAGAGGATTGAGTCAGACAACGGAACTCATTTCAAGAACAACCTTGTAAAGAACTGGGCAAAAGAGCACAGTATTGAGTGGATATTCCATATTCCCTACTATGCACCAGCTTCAGGGAAGATTGAAGGCTACAACGGTTTGTTGAAGACCACTCTCAAAGCCATGGGGGGTGGATCTTTGAAAAACTGGGAAAAACATTTAGCACAAGCAACCTGGCTGGTAAATAGCAGAGGTTCAGTGAACCGAGCTGGACCTGCACATTCAGATTTGCTACGGAAAGTTGAAGGTGATAGAGTTCCTGTTGTTAGAGAAAAGAATCTGTTAGGTAAAACTGTTTGGGTATTTTCACCCTCAGGAGAGGCTAAACCTGTCCAAGGGGTGGTTTCAGCTGAAGGTCCGGGTCACACTTAATGGATAATGCAAGATAATGGTGAAATTCAGTGTATTCCACAAAGAAATTTAACTTCAGCTGAAAGAGGTTAATTTCAAACTATTGTACAGTTGCACGGCGTCCAAAGGAAGAATCAACGAAGAATCTACGGTGCACGAACCCTGACATCCCTGAGAGCCCTGAGTCAACTAAGAGACCTTGAGAATCCCTGTTTCCCTTTTCTTCACTTCATCGATGAAGAAATGAACTGTTTTCCATTTTTCTCATTTTCTGATTTTCTTGGACTTTTGAATCATCTACATCTGAGCATAGCCGGAATGGACTATGAACTTTACTCACGAACTGTAAATATCGCTTTGGATTGGATGGACAGTATGAACGGCCAATGAAATTGTTTAGAAGGGGTGGACTGTCACCGGTTGGGGCTGTCCCCTTAAGAAAGGGAATATGGTGGACGGAAGTTGGTAAATGTAAAGAATTATCTAAACTAATTTCATTGGTGAAGTGGGAGGAAGCACCTTCTGAACTGGGAGTGCAGGAGAGAGTATCCTGGACACTCCGGCACTTTTATCTTTAGTCTTGCTTCCGCCTCTTCTTTGGGCAGCAGCTTTCTGTGCTGGGCTTTCTGCCAAGACTTCGGCCTTGAAACCAATAAGATATAAGGCCTGTATTAACTGCTTTCCAATTAACACAAAACTGCTTTTAACTTCTTTCTTTCTCTTTCTTTCTCTTTTCTGATCTACTCTGGGGAAAGGGGGGGGGAGAGAGGGGAGAGCGGAGGTGGGGAACCCCCTCTGCTGAGGGGGGAACTCTCATTTCTGTGTTACTTTATTGTATATCTTTGTATATATTGTAAATATTGTAAATTTGTATATATTCCCCTGCATATCCTACATTGCTTTGTAAATATACAGCTCCACTGCTTTGCTAATTCAGCTGTGAGTTTTTTTTTCCCTTTCCCTTCAATTTTTTTCCCCTTTACCTTACAAGGGGGAAGGGAGGAGGCTTCTTGGCCTTACCCTTCCAAACCCTCGACAACCTCACCATAAATGGAATGGTCAGTAGCCATTGCTGATGGCAAATTCTGTAGTCATGGGTTTAGAAGGTATGCAAACAACCTGGGTCAGCAAAGAGCCAGTGCAATTAGCTTTTAACTACGGCAAATCAATCACTGTAAGACTGTACATGTTAACCCTTCCAGTTGCTCTATTGGGCTGAGATGCCTTAAGTTAGCTAGGAGCAAAACTTGTTACTGTTCCTTTTCTGTAGCAGCTACTTGTCAGCAACCAACCCTCAAATTAAAATGGACAACAGATAATCCAGTATGGGTGGAGCAGTGGTCGCTCAGACAAGATAGGCTGCAAATGGTTAAGACCCTAGTGCAGAAACAATTGCAATTAGGGCATACCTTGCTAGCCACCCCCCCTTGTAAAATACAGCTTTCCATTTGCTTCTCTGGCTGAGTTTAGCTGTGCTTTATGTTGGTGCAGGTAGATTAAACCTCACACCATTACAGTGGAGACTTTTGTTGATGCCATCTGTCCTCCGGAGCAATTGTTACATGCATTGAAGCCCTGCTTCCTGGGAGTGACCAAACATCATTTGCTGATGGGAAGTAGAGAATAACGTATTTCTTTGCTCTTGCTTCCGTGTGCAGTCTTTGCTTTTGTTTTGCATTCTTTTAAATTGCTTCTACCTTGACTCCTGTGTTTTTGTTATATTTTCCCATCTAAGAAGGGGAGTGATAGAGTGGCTTTGGTGGGCATTTGGCCCTCAGTCAGGGCCAAACAGCAACAAAGGCACTTCACAGGCATTTTCCTCTTGGTTCCTAATACATCAGTGGGCCCTGTCTCTTGTCTGGTAATGAAAACTCCATCCTGTTCCTCCACCAAATCTAGTTTAAAGCTCTCCTTATAAGTTGTAACAGCTTGTTGGTAAAGACCCTCTTGCCCCACTTGGTCAGGACAATCTCATCAGCTCCCAACAGACCCAGCTTCTCAAAGGCAGATCCATGATCCTAGATGAAAACCTTGAATATGGCACCAGCCACTCAAGCCAGGCATTCACCTCTTCAATTTGTTGTCTTCTTCCTGAACCCCTTCCTCTGTCTGAGAGGACAGAGGAGAACACTACTGGTGCTCCAGACCCTTTTAAGATTGCTTTGATTGACATATAGTCTCTTTAGATGCTTCTGTTGCCTTGTTGCAGTATCATTGGACCCTATGTGGAATAGCAGAAGAGAATGATAACATGTAGGGTTCACATGGCTCAGCAGCTTAACAGTAATATCATGAATGAGAGCTCCTGGAAGGCAGTAAACTTCTCTAGAGAAATTGTCTGGATGGAAAATGGGTGCTTCAGTGCCTCTCAATGAGTCTCCAATTATTAATTCTTTATGTGCTTTTCTGGTGACACTGGTTCTAATGTGCATGAGTGGTTGGAGCATCTTTAGATGGGCTTTTCCTGGATCCTATCAGTTACTTATGTGATCTTCATTCTCCAGTCCCAGATCATCATGTCTGTTACATAGAAGCATGTGGTAGTTTTTGTTTAAAAGGGGTGGATTGTGGCAGTTACAGGCTATACCTTTAAAATTTTTCACAGATCTTGAACAGAAGAGTAGTAAAATGTAAATAAATCACTATTGGGTGTAAAATGGAAAATAAAGACAATTCTAAACAATCCCATTGGAGAGACATCTACCATAAGATTTACTTCCCAAAACAATCTCTTTCTCTTCTCACTTGGCTGCACTGCTTTGGTTGTGTGGCAGTTTTAGGTTATGCCTTTAAAAGTTAGCTGCAGATTTCAAGCAGAAAAAGTGGAAAAATATAAACACTTCACAGTTGGGTGTAAAAAGGAAAACAAAAGATTATTCTAAACGAATTTCATTGGCCAGATATGCGAGATGTACCCTAGCAATCTCACACGTTCCACTTCATTCCTTCCTCCTCTGGCTGCCTGGCTGCTTTTGCTGGACTGGAGAGGATATTATTGCTACTTACCTTGAAGATAAGGACACTAACAATGCTTTGAGCTACCAGTTCTCCTAACGTTTTTCTCTTTTCTTCTAATTATAGAGGGAAAGGGGGGGTTAGGGGAGAGTGGAGCAGTTTCCCCACTCCTTTTGGGACACCAGAAGGGGTTCTGGGGGGGTTCCATGCTGTTTTCTGATTGTAAATACCTGTATAATATTGTAAATCCTGTATATTTGTACATATTCATTGCATTCCATTGTAGAATGTAGTTTTTGCTTTGTAAATATAGCTTCCATTTGCTTCTCAACTGAGTGAGTCGTGCTTTTGTTAATGTAGTGGGAAATTTCTAAACCACCACAGGCTGTGACTGGTATCAACTTCTCTGCTTCTGTTTCTTGTCCCTTTTGTACAGGGGAGTAAGGGGGAGGCAGGGAGGGAGAAGCTAGTAGCTTCCCCTGGTCCTTGGTCAGGGGGGTTCTTGTGCTGTGTATTAGTTGTAAATACCTGTAAATATTGTAACTCCTGTCTATTTTGTACATATTCATTACATTCCATTGTAGATTGGAGTTTTGCCTGTAAATACAGCTTTCATTTGCTTCCAGCTGAGCTGGTCTGGAAAAGTTAATGTTCGGGGGGAATTTTCAACCCACCACAAAGCACTTTAGGGGAAGAGGCAAGGTCACTCCTTCTGCCCTGAGCAGAGACAAGGATACAGTCTCCATCTTGTGAGTTTCTTCTGTCAGTTAGATCAACATTGACTTCAGGATTACCTTCCCCTTGCACAGCATTAAGCTCTTGTGACCGTTTGAGGCTGTCCCCTTAAGAAAGGGAATATGGTGGTAGGATGTTTGTAAATGAAAAGACGGATCTAAACTAATTTCATTGCTAGATTGGGAGAAAGCACCTTCTGAACTGGGAGTGCAGCAGAGTTTCCTGGGAATTCCTGCACTTTTCTAGTCAGTTCTGTCTTCCCTCCTTCGGTGGCTTTGCAGCTCACAGCGTTCTGGGCTTTCGGACAAGACTTGACCTTGAAAACTGATAAACTGCAAGGCCTGTATTAACTGCTTTCCAATTAACACATAACTGCTTCTAACTTTTTTCTCTTTCTCTCTCTTTCTAACCCGCTCTGGGGAAAGGGGGAGAGAGGGGGGAGCGGAGGTGGGGAACCCCCTCAGCAGAGGGGGGAACTCTCATTTCTGTGCTACTTTGTTGTATATTTTTGTATATATTGTAAATATTGTAAATTCTGTAATTCCCCTGCATATCCTATATTGCTTTGTAAATATACAGCCCCCATTGCTTTGCTAATTCAGCTGTGAGTTTTTCTTTCCCTTTTCCACTTTCTTTCCCTTTACTTTACAGGCGGGAGGGAGGAGGCTTTCTGGCCTTACCCTTCCAACTCTACGATAGCTCTCTATAAAATGTGTATTAAAATACAATTATTTGAGAATTAAAAAATATAGTTAAAATACCTCCCAACTGTAATAGGAAAGTAAACTCAGCACATTTTAAATGTCTATCAAGAATAGAATAGAATAGAACAGAATAGACCAGGTTGGAAGAGGCCTTCAAGATCATCGCGTTCAACCTATCATCCAACACCACCCAACCAACGAAACTATGCAACCAAGCACCCCATCAAGTCTCCTCCTGAACACCTTCAGCAATGGCGACTCCACCACCTCCCCGGGCAGCCCATTCCAATGGGTAATCATTCTCTCTGTGTAAAACTTCCTCCTGACCTCCAGCCTGAACCTCCCCTGTTACAGCCTGAGACTGTGTCCTCTTGTTCTGGTACTGGCTGCCTGGGAGAAGAGGCCAACCTCTGCCTGTCTACAACCTCCCTTCAGGTAGTTGTAGAGAGCAATAAGGTCACCCCTGAGTCTCCTCTTCTCCAGGCTAAGCAACCCCAGCTCCCTCAGCCTCTCCTCATAGGGCTTGTGTCCCAAGCCCCTCACCAACTTTGTTGCCCTTCTCTGGACATGCTCCAGCAAGTCAACCTCCTTCCTAAACTGAGGGGCCCAGAACTGGACACAGTACTCAAGGTGTGGCCTAACCAGTGCAGTGTACAGGGGCTATACCTCCCTAAGTTTGTTATGAACTTTATGATCCTGTGAGCTGTCACCTGTCAAATAGATGATGCCCATCACATTTGTCTGTGTTTCAGCCACTCAAAAATAGATACAAATCCTGTCAAATGATTCTCTGATGTTTTAGTGAGCTTAAGATGATAATTGCATTTCATGATGGTCCAGCACCTACATGTAATGAAAGTCTGCACCATCTCAGCTATCTCCAGTGGTCCTTGACTACTTTCCTTGACCAGCAGACCGTGACTTCACAATAAAGGATTTACTTGTTTGTTAGAGGAGCTGGATGGCTCATTACACAGTCTCTCCATACAGTCATAAAGACTACTGAATTTAATAATGGCTAAAGGAGAATTGGATCTTTTTCTTCCTATTTCTTTACTTAGCTTATATAGTTTAAAGCATTTTACTCTAGAGTGACTTACATACATGCTGGGATTCACTTGCTGCTGTGGTATTGACCAACGAGGCTGGCGAGAGGACTCGAGCACAAGCCCTACAAGGAGAGGCTGAGGGAGATGGAGTTGCTTAGCTTGGAGAAGAGGAGGCTCAGGGGAGACCTCATTGCTCTCCACAACTACCTGAAGGGAGGTCATTGACAAGAGGAGGTTGGTCTCTTCTCCCAGGCAACCAGCACCAGAACAAGAGGACACAGTCTCAAGCTGTGCCAGGGGAAGTTTAGGCTTGAGGTGAGGAGAAAGTTCTTCACAGAGAGAGTTGTTAGCCATTGGAATGTGCTGCCCAGGGAGGTGGTGGAGTCACCATCCCTAGAGGTGTTCAAGAGGGGATTTGACGTGGCACTTGGTGCCCTGGTTTAGCAGTCATGAGGTCTGTGGTGACAGGTTGGACTTGATGATCCTTGGGGTCTCTTCCAATCTTATTGATTCTATGATTCTATGACTTCCCTGCTCCTGCTGGCCACACTGTTCCTGATGCAGGCCAGGATGTCATTGGCCCTCCTGGCCACCTGGGCACACCACTACTGACTGGCCGACAGCTGTATGTGGTACCATTCACCACCACTCTCTGGGCTCGGCCATCCAGCCAGTTCCTAACCCATTGCAGTGTGCTCCCATCCAAGCCATGGGCTGACAGCTTGGCCAGGAGCTTGCTGTGGGGGACAGTGTCAAAGGCCTTGCTGAAGTCCAGGTAGACTACATCCACAGGCCTCCCCACATCCACCAGGCGGGTCACCTGATCATAGAAGGAGATCAGGTTGGTCAGGCAGGACCTACCCTTCCTAAATCCATGCTGGCCGGGCCTGATCCCTTGGCCATCCTCTAAGTGCTGTGTGATTGCACTCAAGATGACCTGCCAGCTCTCTCAGCACCCTAGGATGGATCCCATCTGGTCCCATGGACTTGTGGGGATCCAAGCGGCTGAGCAGATCTCTGACTGCCTCCTCCTGGAACAGAGACAACCTATGCTGCTCCCTGGCTCCATCTGCCAGCTCTGCAGGCCAGCTGTCTGGAAGACATTCTGTCCTGCTAGTAAAAATTGAGGCAAAGAAGGTGTTAAGTATCTCTGCCTTTTCCTCATCCTTTGTTACAACGTTCCCCTCCGTGTCCACCAAGGAGTGGAGGTTGTCCTTGCCCTTCCTCTTGCTATTAGTGTATTTATAGAAGGACTTTTTTTGTCCTTCACAGCAGAGGCCAGGATAAGCTCTAAATGTGCTTTTGCCTCCCTCATTTTCTTCCTACAAGACCTAGCAACATCCTTAAATTTTTCATGGGTTGCCTCCCCTCTCTTCCAAAGATGATACACCCTCTTTTTTTCCCTTAGTTCTTTTAGAAGTTCATTGCCCATCCAGGCTGGCCATCTGCCCCGGCGGATCATCTTCCAGCACATTGGCACAGCCTGTCCCTGCGCCTTCAACAGTTCTTCCTTGAAGTAGGACCAGCTCTCCTGGACCCCTTTGTTTTTAAGGGCTTTATCCCAAGGAACCCTCTGAATTAGTTCCTTGAGTAGCCTGAAGTCCGCCCTCTGGAATTCCAGAGTGGAGGTCTTCTTGCTGCCCCTCTTAGCTTGACCAAATACTGAAAATTCAATTATCTTGTGGTCACTGGCCCCTAAACAACCTCCAACCACCACATCACCCACCAGCCCTTCCCTGTTGGTGAAGAGGAGGTCAAGCATAGCCTTACCCCTGGTAGGCTCACACATCACCTGGGATAAGAAGCTGTCCTCCATGCATTCTAAGAACCTCCTAGATTGCCTCCTCTCTGCTATGTTAAAATCCTGGCAGATATCAGGCAGGTTGAAGTCACCCATGAGAACAAGGTCAGGCGATCTTGAGACAGCCTTAAGCTGCCTATAGAATGACTCATCAACATCTTCCTCCTGGTTGGGTGGTCTATAACAGACTCCAACCAGTATGTCAGCCCTGTTGGCCTTCCCTCTAATTCTCACCCACAGGCACTCAACCTGATGGTCCCTGATCTCCAGGTCAATGGCATCTAGTGCCTTCCTGATATACCAGTTGAACTAATTTAATCTTAATGAACTTGAGTACAGCATTTGGTTTGTGCTAAAAATATTAAGATTCATCTCTAACACTTTTATGCATGTGGCAAATTAAAGCTAGATGCATTGAAGTAGGTAATGGTTATTTTTTAAATACATGCATACATATGAGGAGGGGCTGAGAGACCTGAGATTCTTCAGCCTGGAAGACAGAAGGTTCAAGGGGGAGGAATCTTACCAGTACATGTAAATACATGAAAGAACTACATGAAAGAAAGGGAGCCAGAGGCATCTCTATACTGCCCACTGACAGGGCTAGAGACAATGGGCACAAATTAAAACAAATTAAATCTATCTGAACACAAGAAAACACTTTTTATTGTGAGGAAGATCAGAAAGATTGTGTAGTCCATTCTTGGAGATATTAAAAACCCCATCTGGACATGATCCTGAGCAAACTGCTCTAGGTGGCCCTGCTTTGGGGGCTGGGTGGGAGAGGAGTGTGGTGTTGGACTAGGTATTCTTGAAAGGTCCCTTCCAACCTCAAACACTCTTTGATATCACCTGTGGTCAGCCATGGGAATGAGCCTAGAAGTCTCCAAATTTAGAGGCATAGTATTTTTCATTTCAGAAGTTCCAGATTCAATCCCTGTACACAATCCAGTTAATGATACTTTTCATCAGTAAACATCCATCAATTCCAACACTGGTAAGCATTTTCTTTTTTTCAAAACACAGAAAAACAAGGCAACTAGTATCATCTTGGATTTTGTTTCAAAGTCTTTTAAGGACTCTGAGGTAAAATCAGTGGTTACAGCTCTTACCAGCTATAGGATCCATGGTTTCTCTGTTGCTTGGAGAATAAGAACTCTGAGAAGATGAAAGCCCACCAGTGGAACTGCTAGTAAAATGCATGTTTGATCTACGTGCACGCGGGCCTCCCAAACCACGGCCTGGGTGAAACATTCTACGTACATGCCGAACACCACTAGATTCATCGTAATCAAGCAGTTAAGAAAAGTCTTTCACTATCAAGTATTAAACAGTATGAACATTTACTAGGTGGAATAATCAGGCAATACACTGTTTCCTTGTTCATAAAACAATGATTTGAAGATTATAAGAATAATGCAATCATATCTATGGTGCTAGTCAGACCTGTAGATCTGAACCCAAGACATTCAAGATTGATTGCACTAAATTCATCTTTCCCAGACTTTTTATGTGTAAAAAAATGTCAGGATGGATTTTCTGACTTCTGGATCAAAGTTTTCTACTAGATAATTTAAACTGATGATTCATGTTTAGCAGAACACATTACTCAATAGACATAAGGATTTAACATCAATATTGAGAAATAAGGATATTTAAAAATATTGAAAATTATCTACAAATTGTTATTGCCATTCTAACCAAGAGAACACAGTAATTATTGCATTTTATACTTTTATCCAAGGAATTTCACCCACTCCAGTCTTCAAGGAATTGCAGGTCAACAGAGGATTCAGCACTCCTCTCATATCCCTTTGCTTCATCTTTCCTCTCTTTCTCCACACAAATTCAATTTGCTCCAATTACAAAACCAAGCTTTTTCACTTTATTTTCCACATTTCTTAGGAAATGTCTATAAAAGCTATGACTTGAAATATAAGCTTTTTCATATATACTGAAGAGCCTATCAACAAATAATTTAATCTTTCTCAGAACATTGTTAACATATGAGTTCTCCAAGACAGTCTAGTTAAAGCTTCCTTTTATCTTAAGAAACACTAGTGCAATTTACTACTAAGCTAGGAAATAATGTATTTGGACATATCTTATTTTTTCCAATTTCTAAATTAGTATCTTCGGTTCACCTCATCTCCAATTTTCTTATTCTCAAACACAGTATGTTTATCACTTGTTTAAAATCTACTATTTGTATCAAATTAGTGGCCAATGTACTTATTCCAAAATTATATAGTATAGAATGTAATCCCACATGATTATGATATAGAATTAATTTCCATACAATCTTGCTGAGTTGAGAAACTGAAGACTGACAAATTACCAGACTTCTTTTGGCAAGTAAGAATATCCAGTTACTATACAGGAATAATTTATTCTCTCTCAAATCTATTATGCTATAAAGCATAAAACATTTCACTTGCAGGGTTTGAGAGAAGAGACTCTCCCTTGGGACAGAATATAGCTGTCTAGCACAGATTGGTTTGTTCGCCTTTTGAAAATGTTTATACTGGATACTGGAAGTAACAACATTGTCACTAATATTTTACTGATTGACTAATGCTCTCATGCACTCTGGGAAGCTTTCCATAGGTACAGATGACAGAAAAATGTCCCCATGTTGGGATTCTTTCAAAGTAAACTTGGGAAATAAGATAACTAGAACATCCTTAATATAAATCCTTTGAAAAAATCCATCCTTGGTCTCATTTAGAAAAGGATCATAGTAGCTTGCTTAACTACACCTTTCCAAATATTTTTAAGGTAAACAACATTATTTAAATACTAGTTAAGGGTATATTGATGTCTCATCCACCTAGTATTGGGGTCAAAAAAGCATTTGGAACTCTTAACTCATTGTAAACATATATGGAAAACAGTCCAGCTAGAATAATTTACATAGCCAAGACTAAAGTAATGCTTTAAACACTAAACTGGTTGAAAATTGTTTAAGAAAAAACTGGAATTTAAAGAACTGTCCAGAGTCTCCATTTACCAATGTGGTGGGTTAACGCCTCTTTCTGAAAACAAAAGAAGAAAGCAGGGTGGAGGGCTTGTGGGTACTTTACACTCCCTGAAGGGCGTTTCCCCCCTGGGAAAGCTGAGTCTGTTCCACTTCCCCCTCCCTGCCCAGCTAGGGTATAAAAAGCAGGACATCATAGCAGTTGGATCTCCTTTTTGGCTCCTGCCTCTGCTGGATGAGAGCTACTGCAGCTGCCCTCCTGCTCCTCAGCCACGTGGCCGGACCTGATCCTTTTGCCTGCTGCCTCTGCACCTCCTCAGAGAAAGACTGGTTTTGTATTATTTTTTTTCTGTCCCACTCCCATCCATTCGTGTTCCTTGCCCTTGTGAACCTTGTTTTTCCCTGTTATTGTTATATATATATATAATTTGGAGGAAAAAAAATTATTTGCCTTTCTACTTCCAAGCTGACTCCAGATTGTTGCTTAGTGGATTTGCTCCTTACCCCTTTTTTTTCCCTCCTCTCCCTGTTTGGAGGGAGGAGGTGGGGGGGGAGTGGGGAAGAGATTCTCAGCCTTTTCCCATTTGAGCTTTTAACTCTCAGCTAAGGCTCAAACCACTACAACCAATTAAAAGCTATCTGACATCACTGATGTGGAAGGCAGAAGAAAAGCTCCAGAAGCATGAATTCTAGGTATTTTGCACAGCAAAAAGACACATTACTATTCCCAAGATCAAATAATGCAAAATAAAAGAGTACTTAAAGTATGAAAAACCTGACACTTTAAGCTGTTCAGTGGATGAGAATAGTTATATGAGTACAATGAAAGACAGCCCTAATACCGAGGAACTCTCCTGATAGATCTCCTAGTTATATCTTTTAAAAAGTCAATAAATAACAGGCTGAAACTACCCTATTGCAATACACTGATAAAACTGATCAAACAATGTCAAAGTATTCTCCAACACATTTGCTTTTGGTGAAATGTACTGCTTTCAGTCTTGCAATTATCTATAATATGCTATTGCATCTGGATTGTTGCTTTCCCATACACAAAATGCCATTAGAAATAATAATCAAGAAGGGCAAATAAAAATTTCAATACAGAAAGAATCAGCTGGGAGTCAAAACCATTTTTAACAGGTTTTGCTATCTAGAATAACACAAAAACATATACTCACACTGTCAAGCTACACCTAAAGACAGTCTGATAGATGTAAACATATATACATGTAAAAAATGCAGACATACAGATCCCCTATAACTAAACACCAATCCTAAACAATATGCAAAACTGATGCAGCCACTTGACTACCAAAATCAAAACACCTACAGCTATCATAAGAAACAGTCTCAACTTCAGAAAGGATATTAAATCTCTAGGAGCTCTGTGTTCCAGTGTAAGATGAGCTGCAAAGTCATCTGTGACATGATTAGGATCCCCTCCAGGCAATGCTGCACATATTGGACAGATCTGAAACAACAAAGTGAGAAAAAACCCAAACACAATCAACTTTACACAAATCATAAAATACAATTCAGATTGGATCACTTGACATGGATTCTTATACTTTAAATACCACATTCCAATCCTATACCTAAACAGCCCCAGGTTTAAAACACTGAATGTGTTCATATGCACCTGTTAATTTTAGTATCGTAACAGAATAGAATAGAACAGAATAGAATAATAACAAAACCAACAACAACAGTAATAATAATAACAATAATAATAATAATAATAATAATAATAATAATAATAATAATAATAATAATAATAATAACAACAAACAACCAAGTTGGAAGAGACCTTCAAGATCATCCCATCCAACCCATCACCAATCCAACCCACCTAAACAACTAAACCATGGCACCAAGCACCCAATCAAGTCTCCTCCTGAACACCTCCAATGATGGTGACTCCACCACCTCCCCAGGCAGCCCATTCCAATGGCCAATCACTCTCTCTGTATAGAACTTCTTCCTAACATCCAACCTAATCGTCCCCTGGTGCAGCCTGAGACTGTGTCCTCTTGTTCTGGTACTGGCTGCCGGGGAGAAGAGACCAACATCCGCCTGTCTACAACCTCCCTTCAGGTAGTTGTAGAGAGCAAGAAGGTCACCCCTGAGTCTCCTCTTCTCCAGGCTAAGCAATCCCAGCTCCCTCAGCCTCTCCTCATAGGGCTTGTGTTCCAAACCCCTCACCAACTTTGTTGCCCTTCTCTGGACACGTTCCCGTAGGTCAACATCTTTCCAAAATTGAGGGGCCCAGAACTGGACACAGTACTTGAGGTGTGGCCTAACCAGTGCAGTGTACAGGGGCAGAATGACCTCCCTGCTCCTGCTGGCCACACTGTTCCTGATGCAGGACAGGATGCCATTGGCCTTCTTGGCTGCCTGGCCACACTGCTAGGTCATGTTCAGCTAGCTGTCAACCAGTACCCCCAGGTCCCTTTCTGCCTGGCTGCTCCTCAGCCACTCTGGCCCCAGCCTGTACCTCTGCATGGGGCTGTTGTGGCCAAAGTGCAGCACCCAGCACATGTACTTGTTGAATGCCATCATGTTGGTCTCTGCCCATCAGTCCAGCCTGTCAAGGTCCCACTGCAGAGCCCTTCTACCGTCTAACAGATCCACACCTGCCCCCAATTTGATGTCAAATTTACTGATGATGGACTCAATGTCCTCATCCAGATCATCAATAAAGATGTTAAAGAGCATGGGGCCCAGCACGGATCCTTGGGGCACACCACTACTGACTGGCTGCCAGCTGGATGTGGCACCATTCACCATAGCTCAGCCCTCCAGCCAGTTCCTAACCCATCGCAGTGTGCTCCTGTCCAAGCCATGGGCTGACAGCTTGGCCAGGAGTTTGCTATGGGGGACGGTGTCAAAGGCCTTGCTGAAGTCCAGGTAGACCACATCCACAGCCTGCCCCACATCCACCAGGCAGGTCACCAGATCATAGAAGGAGATCAGGTTGGTCAGGCTGGACCTGCCCTTCCTAAATCCATGCTGGCTGGGCCTGATCCCTTGGCCATCCTGTAAGTGCTGTGTGATTGCACTCAGGATGACCTGTTCCATGATCTTGCCTGGCACTGAGGTCAGGCTGACAGGCCTATAATTCCCTGGCTCATCCAACCGGCCCTTCTTATGGATGGGCACCACGTTGGCCAGCTTCCAGTCATCTGGGACCACTCCAGTGAGCCAGGAATGCTGAAAAATGATGGAGAGTGGCTTGGCCAGCTCATCTGCCAGCTCTCTCAGCACTGATGAACAGAAAAGTCTCATTAACAGAATAACAGAGTTGATAAGAATTTTCTGCTTGTTAGCTGAAATGCTGGAATGCAGGGAGGGGGAGAGGGGTTGGCAGACAGCCTTTGGATAGATAAGGAATAGCAGGATTTTTCAGTGATTTACTTCTGTTAGTCTTGGACAAGATGATCTTTTGTATAAGATAAAAGACACCTACATGATATGTATACTTCTGCTCTTTTAGATAGATAAGCTTTGTATAGATAGGAAGCATCTGGATAGATAAGCTTTGTATAGATAGGAAGCATCTGGATAGATAAGCTTTGTATAGATAGGAAGCATCTGGACCCCTGTCATTATAGACAGATAACTTTTTGTATAAAAGCTTGCCCAAAACTCTCTGAAGGTACACAGGTCTTTTGAAATGATTCTACCTGTGTCAGGCGCGCCAGAATAGAAGCATAATACAAGAAACTTACTGAGTCTCTTGTGTGTCATTCTCTAAGTCAATTTGGCGACCGCGGCAGGACGACTCTGTTTGGCTGCAGGACCTGCTGAGGAGCCGGACCTCTCAGGGCCCGCCGAGAAATTCTCGAGGAGAGCTCCGCTGCTCATCAGATCGCTGCAGGAACAGACAAGACTGCCAGCACAGAGAAGGTATGCTTCTATGAAAGGGGTAGCTCCGTAAGTCGCGAGGGGACGCCCTGCGCGGGAGAGAGGCATTTATTGCACCCCTAGGTAAAAGAGCTCTTGGGTTGGGACCAGGGGGGTCCCAAAGGTAACTATAGGCATTGTTTATGTATCATGAACATTGTCTGTAGTGTGGGACCAGGGGGGTCCCAAAGGGAATTATTAGTACCGTTTAAGTGTGCGAGGGGCCAAGAGGGTCCCTAAAGAACATAAAGTACGAGAGGTTTTGAATGTGTGGCTGAGTGTGTGTGGCCAATAACTGTGTGCTAAGGACCGGTCATTATTGTTGTAGTTGTATTTGTATTTGTTTTGTGTTCTGTGTGCTGTAAAAAGAAAGTACTGTGTTGTATTGTGTAAAATGGGAGGGAGACAAAGTAGTGAGATCCCAAGACATAGCCCACTTGGTTGTATACTTGCCCACTGGGGGGAAATTGGAGGACCCCCAGGAGGGTCAACAAATCAAAAGACTCTAATTAAATTTTGTACCCGGTGGTGGCCATTATATAAATTAGATGGTGGAGAGAAATGGCCTGTAAATGGGAGTCTGGAGTATGATACTTTACTGCAATTGATGTTGTTTTTAAGAAGAGAAAAGAGATGGGATGAGACAATATATGCTGATATGTTTTTCTATCTCCGAGAGCATCCGGAGTTTCAAAGGGACTGTGGTGTTAGAGCTCCCTCAGATCCAATGGTTTTGGCCCTTGAAAAAGAAAACAAGGCCAAGAATAAGAGGCAGACACAGTTGAAAAGGTGTTGCTCTGCGTGTAGTATAGGGCAGAGGTGTCTTAAACTTGAGGAAATAAAAGACCTGCCTGAATTTTATCAATCTCCAGGAAAATTGCAAGAGGTAGTGACAGAGAGTTCGGAAAATAATGTCGGAGGTTTTGGGAGTGGCAGCAATTCAGATAGTGATACTGGAGTCAGTTCCCAGAGCTATGCTCAGGGAAGCCCAGTGGCAAGAAGGACCCGAGGACAGCAAGCAAATGCCCCGGCTTCCCAGGTACTCATTCAAGCCCCCCTGCGACAAGCAGTAGGGCCTGAGGGGGACCCAGTCTGGATTAAGGTGCCTTTTACAAGTCATGATTTGGATAGTTGGAGAGAAACGGCTAAAAATTATCGTAATGATCCCACAGGGACAGCTACACATTTTCGATTCATGGTTAGGCAGCACAATCCAGACTGGGACGATATCCAGTTATTATTAGAACAAATGACTGAAACAGAGAAACAATTAATTGAAAAACATGGATTGGAGCTTGCAACAGAAAGAATTCAAACCCGGGGAGGGGGGGCAAACATTGGAGATGTATTTCCACTCCAAAATCCGGAATGGAATACAAACAATGCGCTGCAAAGGACTAGATTGGAGGAATACCGGGAGTTTGTAGCCAGGGGAATAGAAAAAGCCATTCCGAAAGCAATTAACTGGTCTGTGTTATACTCAGTCAGACAAGGACCTGGTGAATCACCCTCAGAATTCTTGGATAAGCTGAGGGAAGTAATGAGGAAAAACACCTCTCTTGACCCCGGATCAGAAGTAGGTATACAACAACTGGTATCCCTATTTATTGGCCAATCTGCTAGTGATATCAGAAAGAAGCTGCAAAAGTTGTCACCCCCGCAGGGAAGGGATTTAGAGGCACTTTTGGATGTAGCATGGAGAGTATTTTCTAACAGGGAAGAAGAAAGTAGGAGAAAAGAGAAGAGAATGTTGGTAGCAGCGTTGCAGGAAAGTAAGAAGACTAAAGGGACTAATAGAGTGCGGTTGGAAAAGGATCAGTGTGTGATTTGTAGAAAGAAGGGACACTGGAAAAGAGAATGTCCAGAGAGGAAAAAGAAAAACAGAATACAGGCACAACTAGAAGAGGATGATTAGGGAGGACCGGAGGAGACTATAAATACCCTAGCAGATCCTCTGGTTATAATGAAGCTAGGGGAACAAGAAAATAAACTGGAATTCCTAGTTGACACAGGAGCAACCTTTTCAGTCTTAAATCAAGCACTGCTGCCTCTGGATGAGAGCTATGTTTCTGTGGTAGGGGCTACAGGTCAAACTGAGAAGGCATATTTTTTTAAACCTCTTAAATATAAATATGGTAAAACTTGGGGCTTACATAAGTTTTTATATATGCCAAATGCCCCAAAGTCATTGCTGGGGAGGGATTTGTTGGAAGCATTGGGAGCTGAAATTAAATTTAATAAGGGGAAGGTAGAATTCAGAGTAAGGGAGGAACAGTTGGTTGAGGTTTTAAGTCTTGCATTAATGAGCCCTCAACAAGAGAAAAACGGAATAAAAGAAAGCATAAAAGATCAAGTATATCCTGGGGTTTGGGACACTGAGCAGCCTGGAAGGGCCAAAAATGCCCTACCTGTGATAATAGATCTTAAGCCTGGAGCTCAACCTGTTAGATTAAAACAATATCCTTTAAGGAAAGAAGATAGGGAAGGAGTTTTGCCTATTGTAGAAAAATTCTTAAAGTATGGGCTGCTAACAGAGTGTGAATCAGCTTACAATACTCCAATTTTACCTGTAAGGAAAGCAGCTGGAGGGTATCGGTTAGTGCAGGACCTAAGGGCTATAAATAAAATAACAAAGGATATCCATCCTGTGGTGGCAAACCCATATACCCTCTTGACTCAATTGAGAACAGAATTAGAATGGTTTACCGTCTTGGATCTAAAGGATGCCTTTTTCTGTTTACCCCTGGCCCCTGAGAGCCAGCCACTGTTTGCCTTTGAATGGGAGAACCCAGAAACTAACCGAAAGTGTCAATTAACTTGGACAGTCTTGCCCCAAGGATTTAAGAACAGCCCTACTGTCTTTGGAAATCAGCTCGCAAAAGAATTAGAGAAGTGGAACAGGCCAGAAGGCAATGGAGCTCTGCTACAGTATGTAGATGACATCCTGCTGGCCACCCAGACCAGAGCGGAATGTGAAAGCTGGACTGTGAGTATGCTGAATTTCCTGGGACTTCATGGGTACCGAGTTTCCCCGCAGAAGGCCCAAATAGTACAGCAGCAAGTAACCTACTTGGGATATGAATTAACAGCAGGACAACGAGTGCTGGGCCCTGAAAGAAAGGAGGCCATCTGTTCTATTCCACTTCCAAACACAGTAAAGGCACTCCGAACCTTTTTGGGAATGACAGGGTGGTGCCGGTTGTGGATTTATAATTATGGCCTGCTTGTGAAACCCCTCTATGAATTATTGAAAGAGACTGATAAGGACTTGCAATGGAATGGAGAAGCTGAACAAGCTTTCCGTACCTTAAAGAAGGAATTGATGAGGGCACCAGCACTAGGCCTACCTGATGTCACTAAACCTTTTTTATTGTATTCCCATGAAAGCCAAGGGATAGCACTCGGAGTCCTAGCACAAACCTTAGGACCCTACCGAAGGGCGGTGGCATACCTCTCTAAACAACTGGATGAGGTAAGCAAGGGATGGCCAGGATGCCTGAGGGCTGTGGCAGCAGTTGCAATTAACATTCAAGAGTCTCGAAAGTTCACAATGGGGCAGAAGATCACAGTCCTAGTATCACACACCATCTCTGCTGTTCTAGAAGCCAAGGGAGGACACTGGCTGTCTCCACAACGATTTCTTAAATACCAAGCCATCCTAGTAGAGCAGGATGATGTAGAAATTAAAGTTGCTAACTTTGTCAATCCAGCCTCTTTCCTCCAGGGTGGTGATGGAGAACCAGTTATTCACGATTGTTTGGAAACAATTGAGGCCACTTATTCCAGCAGACCTGACCTGAAGGAAGAACCCCTAGAAAAGGCAGACCATAACTGGTACACTGATGGAAGCAGTTTTGTGATCCAGGGAGAAAGAAAAGCTGGGTACGCTGTAACTACAGGAGAAGAGGTAATCGAGGCAGAAGCCCTACCAAGTAACACCTCCGCTCAAAAGGCAGAGATAATAGCACTGACCAGAGCTCTTGAGCTTTCCCGAGGGAAAAGTGCAAACATATGGACTGACTCCAAGTATGCCTTTGGGGTGGTACATGCCCATGGAGCCATTTGGAAAGAAAGAGGACTGTTGACATCTCAAGGAAAAGGTATTAAACATGCAGAAGAAATACTGAGGCTGCTAGAAGCAGTGCAGAAGCCAAGCAAAGTCGCCATAATGCACTGCAAAGCACACCAAAAAGGGAATACTGGTCAAGAAAGAGGCAACAGACTGGCAGATGAAACAGCTAAAAGGGTGGCCAGGGAGGGGAGAAAGGTGTCAGAGTTTGTTTTGATCCCAGATGGTAAACTGTCAATTGAGCAAAAAGAGCCAGAACCTGTGTATAGCACAGAGGATCAGAAATTAATTAAAGACCTTTTGGGGAATAGGACAGGAAAGGGCTGGGCCAGGACACTGGATGGGAGATTAATCATTCCCACGAACCTTCTCTGGGCTTTTGTTCAGATGGAACATGCAAAGACTCACTGGGGAGCAGAAGCCCTGTATCGAAAATTGGTTCAGGAGTGTATAGCACGGAAATTATACACCACGGTCGAACAGGTAACCCGGCAATGTGAGGTGTGTCTTAAGGCTAACCCCAAAGTAAGAAGAGGAGTTAGACTGGGACAAATTAGCAGAGGAAATTATCCAGGACAACAATGGCAAATTGATTTTACTGAGCTCCCAAGAAAGGGGGGATACAGGTACCTGTTGGTACTCACTGACACCTTCTCTGGTTGGCCAGAAGCATTTCCCTGTCGCACAAACAAAGCATGGGAGATTACTAAGGCAGTGTTACAAGAAATAATACCTCGTTTTGGGGTACCTGCTGCTATTTCCTCAGACAGGGGACCTCATTTTGTGGCCAAGGTGGTACAACAGGTGAGCAAAATTTTAGGGATTGATTGGCAACTCCACACCCCCTACAATCCACATTCGAGTGGGCAAGTGGAGAAAATGAACCATTTAATCAAAAACCAGATAGTAAAAATTGGACAGGAAGCAAACCTTCCTTGGCCACAAGCATTACCAATTGCCCTGTTGCGAATTCGAACTAAGCAAAGAATAAAGGAAGGGTTGAGCCCATTTGAAATCCTGTTTGGAAGACCTTATGTAGTAGGAACTATGGACCCTTCTGAACCAGGGCAATTTAGAGAGGAAATGTTGAACAAGTATGTTCAGCAAATTTATAAGAACCTGAGCATTGTTAACAAACAGGTGATTGGAACCAACGTGAGAGGGTTAGACAGACCAGTCCATGATGTGGAACCTGGAGATTATGTCTATGTCAGATCTCTTTCAGAAAACCCTCTGGAGCCCAAGTGGACCGGACCATATCAGGTGTTATTGACATCCTTCACAGCCATCAAAATCAAGGAACAAGCTGCTTGGATTCACCACACCAGAGTCAAGAAGACTTCAGCAAGAGAATGGAAACTCGAATCTCAGGGACCCCTGAAGCTCAAGCTGTATCGATAATCGTGATTTGTTTGTTGATTAATACTATTGAAGGATGGGAAGGCAATATGTACTTAAATGTTAGTCAAGAATTGGCTTTGCAAACTAATCTTTCTAACTGTTGGATATGCACTGAACTTCCTCGAGGCCAAATGAGGACCCCTTTATTTGGGGTAGCCTCAATGAATTGGACATGGGGGCCGTCAGACTGGGTGACTACATCTGATAGTAACTTCCACAATTGTCAGCATGGGAAAGATAGCTCAGAAAGGTTGGGTCCAAAGTTTGACTTATTAATTGTAGATCCTTCACGAACCCTTTTTGTAGAAAGTAATGAAAGTAGTGAAAATAAGGTAGGATGGCGAAATTTAACAGGGTTGGGCTGCAGCTGGAATTACTCTTCCCCTGGAGAAGTCTCAGGTGCCAATCCATGGGTTCAGGGAAATGGCTGTACCTCTTCTAAAGAAAGCAGGCTGGATGTTGTAGGGGCTGGTGTCGCCCTATTAAGTCAAATTAGTTGCTTACTCCCTTATGGATATTGGTGGTTATGTGGGGATGGGCATGCCAGAAAAAGCTTACCCCCAAAATGGACAGGAGTTTGCACTGCAGGCTACTTAACCCCACAAATCACTGTCCATCATGAGATCCTGCCTAGAGGATATTGGAGAACTCTTTGGAGAAGACACAGAAGGACAGCAAATCCCCTTGTCAGATACAATACTGGATATCACAGTTTTGTTCGAGCATTGTTCCCTGCATTAGGCGTTGCACAACTTGAAAAAGCAATAGTAAATATATCAGCTACAATGGAAGTCATTGCTAATTCAGCAGCTGATGCAGTGCAGAATCTGCAGGTGGAAGTTAAGTCTGTGAGCAGTGTGTCACTACAAAACAGGCTGGCTTTGGATATTATTACAGCTGAAATGGGAGGGGTGTGTACCCTGATAAACACCACTTGTTGCACCTATGTAGATAGATCAGGACAAATTAAAACTGATGTACAAAATATATGGGAACAGGGGAAAGTATTACATGAGGTAAGCAAGGATGATACATCATATGGATTATCAGACCTCTGGGAAGAGTTAACCTCATGGATGCCCAATATACGCTGGCTTAAACAGTTGTTGCTGGGAATTGTAATGATTGTTTTATTAATAATATTACTGCTAGTTTTGATTGAGATAATTATGTGTACTGGAAAGAGTAGTGTAGAATCCTACCATAAGTATAAAAATTATACACTCAGGCATGAGCTGGAAACAGGACATTATTTTAAGAAAATATAGTATAGGAATATACTCTTGGCTGTAAGAAAGGGGGGAATTGATGAACAGAAAAGTCTCATTAACAGAATAACAGAGTTGATAAGAATTTTCTGCTTGTTAGCTGAAATGCTGGAATGCAGGGAGGGGGAGAGGGGTTGGCAGACAGCCTTTGGATAGATAAGGAATAGCAGGATTTTTCAGTGATTTACTTCTGTTAGTCTTGGACAAGATGATCTTTTGTATAAGATAAAAGACACCTACATGATATGTATACTTCTGCTCTTTTAGATAGATAAGCTTTGTATAGATAGGAAGCATCTGGATAGATAAGCTTTGTATAGATAGGAAGCATCTGGATAGATAAGCTTTGTATAGATAGGAAGCATCTGGACCCCTGTCATTATAGACAGATAACTTTTTGTATAAAAGCTTGCCCAAAACTCTCTGAAGGTACACAGGTCTTTTGAAATGATTCTACCTGTGTCAGGCGCGCCAGAATAGAAGCATAATACAAGAAACTTACTGAGTCTCTTGTGTGTCATTCTCTAAGTCAGCACCCTAGGATGGATCCCATCTGGTCCCATGGACTTGTGGGGATCCAAGCGGCTGAGCAGATCTCTGACTGCCTCCTCCTGGAACAGAGACAACCTATGCTGCTCCCTGGCTCCATCTGCCAGCTCTGGAGGCCAGCTGTCTGGAAGACATTCTGTCCTGCTAGTAAAAGTTGAGGCAAAGAAGGTGTTAAGTATCTCTGCCTTTTCCTCATCCTTTGTTACAACGTTCCCCTCCGTGTCCACCAAGGAGTGGAGGTTGTCCTTGCCCTTCCTCTTGCTATTAGTGTATTTATAGAAGGACTTTTTTTGTCCTTCACAGCAGAGGCCAGGCTAAGCTCCAAATGTGCTTTTGCCTCCCTCATTTTCTTCCAAGACCTAGCAACATCCTTAAATTTTTCATGGGTTGCCTCCCCTCTCTTCCAAAGATGATACACCCTCTCTTTTTTCCCTTAGTTCTTTTAGAAGTTCATTGCCCATCCAGGCTGGCCGTCTGCCCTGGCAGCTCATCTTCCGGCACACTGGCACAGCCTGTCCCTGCGCCTTCAACTGACGCACTGAATTTAGGGAGTAGAACCTCAAGCAATGCCCAGCTGATAGAAGGAAATGTTTTAGCCCTTGTAGGCCACAGATCTTGGGGAAAACTGCAACTGTATAGAGAGAAAAAAGCCTTTAGCTGATTACCAACGGCCATTGTGACTCAGGAAGCCACACAACCGCCTGAGAATAAGAGCTGGTAAACATTGCAAGAGAGTCTTTTGTCTTCTCTCTGAACTTAGATAAGAGATGCTTGATCGTTTGCCTTTTGTCGAACACCTGTCTGAAGCCTTGTCCAGGGATGTGTGTTCCCTGGTATTTTCTCGGCAGCCAATCACGAATCTGTAACTGTCGGATGGACACATCTAATTACCAATCACGAGTTGCATTTGATTATGTTAGCCTATATAAAGAAAAGACTTTGTACAATAAAGTAGACACTTTGCTTGCGTCAAGCTTTGTCTCCATCTCTCAGTCACGGTAAGATGGTGACTCCGATGTGATGGAGTTGATGAATCGCTAAGCTGCGACCTGCCATGACGTCCCACGGAACTTTGAATGAGCTGCTGAAAGGAAGCAGGAGCTGGCCTGAACATAACCCTCCCGCTGCGACGAGAGGTGAGCCGTGGGAAACTAAATATGGGGAATCAAGCGACTTCCTCAGAAAGAGATGTTTATGAACTATTGCAGAAACTCCTTAAAAAGCATGGCAAAGCTATTTATGGCCATGATCTTAAGGTGCTGCTGAAGTGGGTACAAGCGAAAATCCTGACAGTTACACCATCTAGTGTGTGAGAAACTGGTTATAATATTTGGCTTTCGCAAGGGGAATTGCTGGGGACCGGGCGGGCCCCATCGTTGTGCCTGGATCGTTGGGCTGATGGGTCTGTATTGTCTGGGGTATTGGGAGAGAAAGGTGAGGCACCAACAGGTCTAAAGACTGGCCAGGTCAAGGGTGCAGGTTTTGTCTGTCCTGATGGGGAGGGGTGGGAGCGTGTTGGGGAATATATGAATATGTACGCTTTAATATATTAATATGTATGTTTGCCGTCTATATCAGTTCACCTCATGTTGTTAGGGTGCGCCTCTAGCAAACTCGCTATGCGCCCAGCGCTGTGTTGCCTTTATTTTATAATAAACTGGTTATAAATTTTCAACAGTGAGTTCATTTCTCACAATTTGGTGACCCCGACGTGATTACCCTGCCTGCGACGGCTTTCAGGACCCTTCAGAAGGGGGGGCGCCCCCGCCGATTTCGGCGGCCCAGAAGGAGGACCCTGGAAGCCTCTCTGAACACGGGTAGGTGATCCAGCTGACATTATAAGATAAAGGCAAGGGAAGGAGCTCCCAGAACTAGCCTGTAATTCTAGTGCACAAAGACCCGGGCAAGAAAAGGACTGTAAGTATTGTCCGGTTGGGCGGGTATTGAGGTCAGTGAGTGTGCGTGTATGCGTGAGACGTGGACTGGACAGTCCGGATTCACGAAGTGATAGTGGAGTTCTTATAACTGTGTTTCCAAGCACCCGCGAGGGACTTGGCCAGTGAAGGGATGAAGCGGTTGGTGATGGAATGCGTGGACCTCGGAAAATGGGGCAAGGGTCAGGTGTAGACCAGCCCCGGGAAACATTGGAGCAACAAGGGTACCCAGGGATATACCCCCAGACAGTCCTCTGGGGTTGCGTGTTGGAAGCACAATACGCAGGATAAGGATAAGGCAAAAGGGTAATGGAGGAAGGGCCTAGAGAGAAAAGTAGATTGTGGGAGAGATCTTAAGGGTTTAAGCTTAGTTAGATCGGCTCTGGGCGGGCCTGGAGCCGGGGCCATTAGGGTAGGGGGCTGCACGTAAAGCAGCCGGAGCTGCAAGCCAGTGTTTGCACCAGCACCTGCGGTAGTGCGGCGGGCAGAGCAGGAGCTGTTGCGGGGAGAGCTGTAGTGGCTGAGCTGTGCCCACCAGGGACTGGTAAAGGATCAGGCCCAGGAGGTGGCCAGGCTCGGGTTGGAGAAGGAGGGTTATTCGTGTTACCAAGGTTCCTAGAGGGGGTGTGGAGAGAGAGTTTTAGAGGCAAAAGGGGAAAGGTTTAAAGTCCCGGTAGCTAAGGATGTTAAATTGGAGACTGAAGGTGGATAGTTGTTTGTTTTAGCGAAGAATTGGTGGGTGTGATGTATGGAGAAATAATTCGTGTCAATCAGGGTGCATAGGATCCAGGCCGTTCGGTGAGTTTTGCCTGGGTAGGGGTCCTGGCTACGGGGTGCTGGAATTTCACTGTGGATGAGGATTCTGGCTGGTAGTCAGGTGGTCTTCACAGCCCTGGAGGATTCGGGCTGTGAAGGGGCAGCGTTGTTTCTACGGTCTGGGGGCTGTGGAGAGTGGTCGTCTGTAGGGATCGGGCGACCAGCGCTGCGTCCCGGTTTTCGGCGTCCCGGTGGTGAGGGGCCCGGTTTCGGGGTTTTGGTATCCTGCGGCCCGGTTTCTGGAGGGGCCGGGGCCGTGGGGGCCCGCATCGCGGTGGCGGGTTTGGCGTCCTGGTTTCCGGGGTTCCGTCGGTGGGGGACCCGGGTTCAGGAGTTATTAGTATCCTGCGGTCGGTTCCTTAGTGGGACTTGAACTGTGGGGGCCCGTGGTGCGGTCACGCTCGCGGGTTTGGCGTCCTGGTTTCCGGGGTTCCGGCGGTGGGGGACCCGGGTTCAGGAGTTATCCTGCGGTCGGTTCCTTAGGGGACTTGAACTGTGGGGGCCCGTGGCGCGGTCACGCTCGCGGGTCTGACGTTCCGGTTTCTAGGGGGGGACCTCGGTTTGAGGGACCTGCTTCGGGAAGGTTTTTTCCGTGGTTTCAGGTCTCCGCAGGAGGGCAGGGACCTGGGCTGCGGCGGGTGAGGTTTTTTTTGCGGTTTGACTTTGCAGGAGATCGGCACAGTGAGGGGGGGTCGGTCGTTCGCAGGGAGCGGGCTAGTGGCTCGGAGCTGGCGCTTCAACTGCCGCCGCTCAGTTTTGACCCCCGGGCAGAGATTAGTGATCAGGAGAATGGGACAAAAAGCAAGTCATCAGAACTCCCTCCCATTCCCATCTCAGAGAGCGCCTTAGGGATCATATTATAGTATTGGGATGATGAGTTGAGAAAAGGGAGCCAAGCTTTGAAAAATGTTTTAGTAGGGAAGAAGCTGAATATGCTGCTGTTTGGATTAGGGCTTCACGCCCTACCCCTGTTCCCGTATTTAAGGACAAAGACAAGGAAAAGGCAGACAGGCTGGTGTGAGAATTATGGGAGAGGTAAAATCAGAGTGGGGGGGCCACCAAGAAATCAGAAGTGGCCTAATCAAGATCCTCAGTGGGACCATCAACAGCTTCAGGGGAGACAGAACATGGGACAAGGAATTGAAGAAGCTGTGCCCAGAAATTTTGATAAAGCCTATAGTGAGTATCAGAGGAAGCCGCCTATGGAGTGGATGGTAAGATTAAAGAGAAGTTTGCAGCTCTATTCTGGAATAGATCCCAGTTCTGCAGCTGGGGTGATACTTCTTAAGATGCAGTTTGTGGCAAAACCATAGGCAGATATTAGAAATTGGAAAAGATTGAGTATTGGCAAGACAGAGGTTTAGACGTGAACCTCAGAAGATGTTTGTAAGGAGGGATGAAGAGAAATAAGGCAAAAGCTAGAATGTTGTTAACTGCTGTAAGGGTACTGGTGATTATGGATAGAGAAAAAAAGAAAAGAGGTAAAAGTCTTATATGATAAATTAGCCCTCAATAGTAATATTAAATGGAGTCCAGAAGATGATGAGTGATTGGATAAATAAAAAGAATGTTGATTGAAATTTGCCTGATCATTTGATCTTTTTGTACATCTATATGGGGTGTTGACCCAGGACTGGACTGGAAGTAAAAATCCTGTAGGGCATTGTTCCAAGTTACTAGATTCTGTAAGTAGGTGAGGGCCAATTTGCTTATCAGTGGCCTTTATTAGTAGAGGAGGCCCAGAAAGCAGCTTTTTGTTTTGTTCTGGTCTCAGATCCCACCTTTGGGATTCCTGATGTATATGGGATTGAAGCTGGGGGTAAAGTGTTAATAACAACTTGGAAAGGAGAGTCACTAATTCCCCCCCGGGAAGGATCTTTTCTTGGTTTTGTTAACAACAGATACAGCTGTTCATACTGCAGAACAAGGGTGGACACATGCTTCGTGAGTAAAAGGACCACTTCAGGAACACCTCTGGTCTGAAGGCTCTGGAACTAGCGCGACAAACCCACCTTTTGAAACATCTGAATCTGCATTGCACGAAAATACCAAGGATTTCATTCTGTGTATAAAAGATCCTGGGACTTGATGTCATTGGGGATGGGTAAAGTGTAATAGTAATGGTATTTTTCTGCTGCACTACAATGATGTGCTGAGAGTGTGTGTATAAATGTATGCTGTTGTAGTTATAATTTGAAGTGATTAGGACAGAGGATTCATCTGTGTTCTTTGTGTTAAAGTACCAGAAACTGTCTTCAGCTAGTGGGACCACAGAGACTGCAATACAGACAGCCAACATGCAACCAGAGTTAAAGGACTGGTGGATCCATCCACTGAATGGACCGTGGTACCCCAAATGGAGGATATGAGGATCAGAATAGGAGTGGTAATGGTCCTTGCCTGAAAACATCACAAACTAGAAAAGTAAAAGAGGAAGTATTTTCAGGCAAGGAACATCAGTTGTTATCGCATTCCCTTTACCAGGAAGTTGAAATTGGGAATCCTTTTGCTTGTTGTAGAATTGTTGCTAAATTAGGTTATTATGGCTCAAGCCAAATGTAGTAAAAAGAAAGGGGAGGGATTGTGAGAAACTGGTTATAATATTTGGCTTTCGCAAGGGGAATTGCTGGGGACCGGGCGGGCCCCATCGTTGTGCCTGGATCGTTGGGCTGATGGGTCTGTATTGTCTGGGGTATTGGGAGAGAAAGGTGAGGCACCAACAGGTCTAAAGACTGGCCAGGTCAAGGGTGCAGGTTTTGTCTGTCCTGATGGGGAGGGGTGGGAGCGTGTTGGGGAATATATGAATATGTACGCTTTAATATATTAATATGTATGTTTGCCGTCTATATCAGTTCACCTCATGTTGTTAGGGTGCGCCTCTAGCAAACTCGCTATGCGCCCAGCGCTGTGTTGCCTTTATTTTATAATAAACTGGTTATAAATTTTCAACAGTGAGTTCATTTCTCACAAGTGTGTTTACGTGTAAAATTTGGAATCGGGGGAGGGTGAAGTTATGGGATGCTGCTACAACAGGGAACACTGAAGCTCAGCGCTTGCTTCCCTTTTGGTGGATCACATTTGAGAGGCTTAAAGCGCAAGAAGAGAAAGCAATATTGGGAGTCAGTACAGAGCTCGGGATGGCAACGAAAGTAAGCGAAATTGCTACGTCTTCCTCTACAGCGTGGAAATTAGTTAAAGAATCTTTAGAACAACTAGCAGAAGATCCTAAGGCAACTTCAGCAGTAATTAACAGCACTTTGCTAAGACCTCCTGCAACCTTGGAGCTGCAGACGCTAAGCCTAACAGCAACAGCAGCCCGCTACTCCCCTGCCACTGGACCCCCCCAACGCTGAGTCTTGAAAGTTCTCCAACGTGTTTTGATTGTGGACAGAAGGGACATTCTATGTTAAAAGATCACAACTCAGTTTTGAGACTATGTTAAGAAAGGAAATTAAGATCGGAGAAGGTGACAAGGCAGTGACTTTTGCTCTGCCCAAACAGCCACAGAAAGAGAACAAAAAGGACAGCAGGAGACAACAATTAAGCTCAAATCACTGCTGTTACTACCTATTGATAAAGCCCTGCCTTCGAGGAAAAGCTACATTGGGCTGTGAATTCGACGGCGACCCCCCCCTTCTACCCCTGTGTGCCTACGGTGGCTTTGCTGAGACAGCCACCCTTTCCCCCCCTCCTTTTCTTTCTGATAAGACTCTAGTTTATGAAAGTTGTGTTCTGATTTAAAGCATCAGTACTAATTTCATTATTACTGATTGTAATGTGCTTTATAGATTTGTTATTTTGATGTTAAGTTTTACCAGTAAGCATAATGAATAGTGAGTATTTAGTATTTATAAGTATTTAGTAATTATTGTAAGGTATAGGTATTTAGTAATGAGTTCAAATTTTAAGTCTTTCTTTTGGTTCGAACCTTCTTGTCTTTGTTTTTTGTGTGTGCCTAGGCATTTCAAAGGAGCTCCATGTAATATAGTTAAGAATTGTACTAAATAAGGTTTTAATTTTAGAAAGTGTTCTTTAGTTAATGTAACAACTTTATTTCTTTTTAGACATTGATTTGATGGATTAATTTTAACATAGTTCTTTAAGTTTTTAAGGATTTTTGGTATTAGCATAACTTAAGGGTTTGTTATAGGTTTATTATAGAATGAAATTTTTTAGTGCTTTCTGTGTATTCATAATAGCTTTAAGGATTATATATATATATTTAAAAAAAAAAAAAAAAAAGGAAGGCATATTTTATAACTAAGGTTTTAGTGATACCAGCAATGCAGTATTGCAATCATCTCAACAACAGCACAAGAATCAAGAAGATGAAAAAACAGCATTTCCCATGAAGCTGGAAATCACCAGAACTACCTAACACTGACCACAATGACTGTTATAATAATCTGAGACCAAAAGCAACAATGAGAAGAATGTACCAAAAAACATCTGAATTAAGACTGAATATTATGGTTGCTTATTTACTGTGTGATTTGAGAAAATGTTCACATGGATTTATATGTTAACTCACCAGTTTGTCGTAATTTTAAATAGTTACAGGAAAAGTCAAAATCAATTATAGCACAAAATACATGTTCATTTTAGGTTATAAAAACAAAAGAGGGAAATTCAGGTATTATGTTGCAAGAAAGAATGGTTGAAGCATGTTGTATTCTACAATTTTAATTTTATATGTAATTATAAATGTGATTTAACAAAATTTAGAGAGGATGTAAGAATTATGGAAGTTTTAGCTAGGAGAAATTTGAAAGAAAAAGAAACAGCATTAGGCCAACGGTGAGCATCAATAGGACCCAGTACCTTTCCTTAGCAAAAACAAAACATCAACAGATCAGTATTATTAGGATGAATAAAAATGCATTATTGTGTTATGTTCAATTTTATATTGGTCAGAACCATCAATATTCAGGATGCCATCTCTGAACCAGCCAAGGAGCCTTTTCACTCTTGCTGTTTGCCTGCCAGTATTTTCTTTATTTATGGAGATGGAGTCTGGCCAGATCTATCTTCATGGATCAAGGAGAATCTTGCTAAAATTAAACAATTTATGATTTTTTGACCATCTTAGAAAAGTAAAGATGTAACACACCTCTAGAGCAGGTTGTAAAAGACAGTGCTGAAGATTAGGTTTGTTGTGTTTTGCTTTATGTCTGGCTACTGCCTCTCCTGATAATCTTTTTTCTACTTGCCTTATGGGATAGCATTTGTATAACTGGCCAGTCCCATCATCCTTTTTATGCTTATGTAGCTTTCTTAAAACAATCATTTATGCTTTTGTTGCTTTACTCTTTTTGTTACTTTTGTTACTTTGTATATTGCAATGCTTACAATGCTTTCTTGATCGTTCTCTTAAGAAGGTTCTTGTTGTGAAACAGAAAGGGGGAAATGATGCACTGAATTTAGGGAGTAGAACCTCAAGCAATGCCCAGCTGATAGAAGGAAATGTTTTAGCCCTTGTAGGCCACAGACCTTGGGAAAAACTGCAACTGTATGGAGAGAAAAAAGCCTTTAGCTGATTACCAACGGCCATTGTGACTCAGGAAGCCACACAACCGCCTGAGAATAAGAGCTGGTAAACATTGCAAGAGAGTCTTTTGTCTTCTCTCTGAACTTAGATAAGAGATGCTTGATCGTTTGCCTTTTGTCGAACACCTGTCTGAAGCCTTGTCCAGGGATGTGTGTTCCCTGGTATTTTCTCGGCAGCCAATCACGAATCTGTAACTGTCGGATGGACACATTTAATTGCCAATCACTAGTTGCTTTTGATTATGTTAGCCTATAGAAAGAAAAGACTTTGTACAATAAAGTAGACACTTTGCTTGCATCAAGCTTTGTCTCCATCTCTCAATTGCGGTATTCAACAGTTCTTCCTTGAAGCAGGCCCAGCTCTCCTGGATCCCTTTGTTTTTAAGGGCTGTTTCCAAAGGAACCTTCTGAGTTAGTTCCTTGAGTAATCTGAAGTCTGCCCTCCGGCAGTGCAGAGTGGAGGTCTTCTTGCTGCCCCTCTTAGATTGACTGCATACTGAAAATTCAATTATCTCATGGTCGCTGCCCCTCTTAGATTGACTGCATACTGAAAATTCAATTATCTTGTGGTTGCTGCCCTTAAACACCCTCGGACCACCACATCACCCACCAGCCCTTTCCTATTGGTGAAGAGGAGGTCAAGCATAGCCTTACCCCTGGTAGGCTCTCGCAGTACCTGGGATAAGAAGCTGTCCTCCATGCACTCTAAGAACCCCCTAGACTGCCTCCTCTCTGCTGTGTTGAATAGAATAGAATAGAATAGAATAGAATAAACCAGGTTGGAAGAGACCTTCAAGATCATCGCGTCCAACCTCCCAACTGTAATAGGAAAGTAAACTCAGCACATTTTAAATGTCTATCAAGAATAGAATAGAATAGAACAGAATAGACCAGGTTGGAAGAGGCCTTCAAGATCATCGCGTTCAACCTATCATCCAACACCACCCAACCAACGAAACTATGCAACCAAGCACCCCATCAAGTCTCCTCCTGAACACCTTCAGCAATGGCGACTCCACCACCTCCCCGGGCAGCCCATTCCAATGGGTAATCATTCTCTCTGTGTAAAACTTCCTCCTGACCTCCAGCCTGAACCTCCCCTGTTACAGCCTGAGACTGTGTCCTCTTGTTCTGGTACTGGCTGCCTGGGAGAAGAGGCCAACCTCTGCCTGTCTACAACCTCCCTTCAGGTAGTTGTAGAGAGCAATAAGGTCACCCCTGAGTCTCCTCCTCTCCAGGCTAAGCAGCCCCAGCTCCCTCAGTCTCTCCTCATAGGGCTTGTGTTCCAAGCCCCTCACTAACTTTGTTGCCCTTCTCTGGACTCGTTCCAGCAAGTCAACATCCTTCCTAAACTGAGGGGCCCAGAACTGGACACAGTACTCGAGGTGTGGCCTAACCAGTGCAGTGTACAGGGGCAGAATGACCTCCCTGCTCCTGCTGGCCACACTGTTCTTAATGCAGATCCCAGCAGATCCCAGCAGATATCAGGCAGGTTGAAGTCACCCATGAGAACAAGGTCTGGTGATCTTGAGACAGCCTTAAGCTGCCTATAAAATGATTGGTGGTCTATAACAGACTCCAACCAGGATGTCAGCCCTGTTGGCCTTCCCTCTAATTTTCACCCACAAGCACTCAATCTGATCGTCCCTAATCTCCATCTCAATGGCATCTAGTGCCTCCCTGATGTACAGGGCCACCCCTCCACCCCTTCTTCCTCGCCTGTCTCTCCTGAAGATCCTGTAGCCATCAATTGCAGCGCTCCAGTCATGTGAGTCGTCCCACCACGTCTCTGTGATGGCAACTACATCATAACTTTCCTGCTGTAACAAGGCTTCCGGCTCCTCTTGTTTGTTGCCCATGCTTCGTGCATTTGTGTACATGCACTTCAGCTGGGCTGCTGGTTTCACCCCTGACTCTAGCTTACCACCCTCAGACTCCTGTCTGGGGGGACTGGTTTCAGCCCCTTCCCCCTTCAAATCTAGTTTAAAGCCCTATCTATGAGACCTGCCAATTCCCTTCCTACAATCCTTTTCCCTTTGAGGGATAGGCCATTCTCATATACTGTGACCTTTCCCCTCCTCTGGGACAGATGTACTCCATCTGTTGCCAGGTGACCTGGGTGCAGTAGAAAGTTCTCCAAGATCAAAAACCCCAAAATTCTTTTGACTGCACCATCCTCTAAGCCACTTGTTGACTATAGCTGCTGACCTCTTCCTTCTGGTATTCCCTCCTGTAACTAAGGGTATTGATGAGAAAATTATTTGTGCCCCTGACCCCTCAACCAGTTCTCCCAGGGCCCTGAAGTCATCCTTGATAGCCCTGGGAGCTCTGGTTGCAACATCATAATTCCCTAACTGCATAACTATTAAGGGATAGTAATCGGAGTGCTGCACCAGACTAGGCAGCCTTCTGGTAATATCTCTAACTTGAATTCCTGCGAGGCAGCAAACTTCCCTGTGAGAATGGTCTGGCCAACATATGGGGCCTTCTGTTCCCCTCAGGAGGGAATTACCAATAACAATTACCCTCCTGTTTTTGAGGGAACAAGTCCTGATGCCAGGGGACGGCTGTTTAACCTTAGGCTGTTTTGCCTTAGGGAAAATCCGAGATGGTGTGTCCTTCGGCATCAGGATCACCTCACCCTCGACCTCCAATGCCCAATATTTGTTTTCCAAGGGCAGTGGGGAAGGTGAGGGGAGGCAAGGAGATTTTACTTTTCGTCTTTTGAGAGCAACCTTCGTCCATTCCCCTCTGCTTTTTGGATAACCAGCCTCTGCTGGGGGAGCCTGCAGAGTCTGCTTACTCTGGTTCATCTCCCTTCTACATTCCCTTACAGCTCTAAGTCTATCAACCTCATACTTCAGTTTGGCCACGAGGTTAAGCAGATAGTTGAACTGCTCACACCTAATGCAGGAGTTGTCCCCACTACCCTGCATCTCAAGTGCCAGGCTCCAGCACTCTCTGAAGCCAGATACCTGGACACCTACCTGCTTATGTTCCACCCCAGTCTCAGTCGACACTGATTTGTTGAAGGAATTATTGCTACGAGTGACAACCATTCCTATCCCTGGCCACAGGACCTACTGGACAAAAAATTAGAAAAAGTGTGGCAGTGCGTGCAGCCGAGTGAGAGCACGGGAGACCTTCCTGCTGAAATGCAGCCCCCTCAAGCCCTGGCTGGGGTTTTAAATTTGCTGCTGGTGACGTAACAGTCACGAGCAGCAGGCACGTGAGAAGACGGCTATGCCAATCCTTGCCGAGTGTCCTGGGATTGCCGGGTTCCTGCTGCTCCCGTAGCCTGAAAAGGAAAGTAGTGAGGTGCCCTCCGAGGCTGTTGGTCTTGGTGCGTTCCTGAGAGAGCTTCCTGCTGAAATGCAAGCCTGTGCAAGCCCCGGCTTTAAAATTTCAAAATCCTATCTGCAATGTTTCGTCTAACTTTTCTTTATATGCCAATTCCAGCACAGACAGTAGGTGTGGTTACACAGGATTACTGCTTGTATGTGCCTGCATATGACATTTTTAAGTTCATTTACTGATCTTTGAATCACCAAGCAATTTCTCATTCATTTCACCAGAGAAATGTAGGAAAGAGAATGAAACCAGATGTAAATAATTAAAATGCCACCAATGAGATAACATGCAGATTTGGCAGACAAGATAAACTCCTTATTCCTACCAAGTATTTTGGGAGACGACATTAGTTTGGGTTTTTTCCTTGTGATGGGTTGAAGCAGACCCCCTCCCCACCACAGGCAAAAATAACGACTCAGACAAACGGATTGCAAAAGTGATGGAAAGTTTAAATGGAAAGCGGTGAATGTTTACAGAAAGCCAGAAATGAAATGACAAAGAAAGATCCCAAAAGCATACCCAGAAACATCCCATCCCCACCTGAGGGTACACCCAAGATCCCCAGGGCTCCTTCTTCCCCCCCTTCCCACTCCACTGCTAGGCTAGTCTCAGCTGGCCAGATCTGAGACTGCCCATCCCCCAAGGCTGAGAGACATCTCCCCCAGTTACCAGGTGCCGGCGAGGGAAGAAAGAGAAAGTGCCAGACCCCGTACTGGATCTTATAGTGGTGCAGGGAATTAGGGGATGAAAATACCGGGTTTCCTGTGTCCACCACTCTGGGCTGGACTTTTGGACACAAGAAGTACACCTTGTATAAACACAGCAGAGGGCACCCAGCCCAAACTGCTACATTCCTTAAATCTAAATATACATTTAAAAGAAGTCACAGAATCACAGAATGTTAGGGGTTGTAAGGGATCACAAAAGATCATTTAGTCCAAACCCCTTGCCAGAGCAGGATCACCTATACCAGGTCACACAGGAATGCATCCAGGTAGGTTTTGAATGTCTCCCAAGAAGTAGACTCCACAACCTTTCTGGGCAGCCTGTTCCAGTGCTCTGTCACCCCCATGGTGAAAAAGTTTTTCCTTATGTTTATGTGGAACCGCCTATGCTCCCATTGCCACTTGTCCTATCATTGGACATGACTGAGAAGAGCCTGGCTCCATCCTCCTGACACTCACCCTTTACATATTTATAAACATTAATGAGGTCACCCCTCAGTCTCCTCTTATCCAAGCTAAAGAGACTCATCTCCCTCAGCCTTTCCTCATACAAGAGGTGTTCCACTCCCTTAATCATCTTTGTGGCTCTGTGCTAGACTCTTTCAAGTAGTTCCCAGTCTTTCTTGAACTGAGGGGCCCAGAATTGAATGTAATATTCCAGATGAGGCCTTACCAGTAAAGGGGGTGGACAAGTTCTGTCAACCTACTAACCACGCCCCTTCTAATACATCCCAGAATACCATTGGCCTTCTTGGCCACAAGGGCACATTGCTGGCTCATGGTCATCCTTCTGTCCACCAGGACCCCAAGGTCCCTTTTCCCTATGCTGCTCTCCAGCAGGTCAGTCTCCAACCTATCCTGCTCCATGGGGTTGTTCTTTCCCAGGTGCAAGACTCTACTCTTGCCCTTGTTGAATTTCATTACATTTCTCCCTTCCCAACTCTCCAGCATGTCTAGGTGTGGTGGGTTTGAGAGAAGGCCTAGCCTCCTCTCCCCCACAAAGAGGAAGAAAAAAAACAAAACACAGGTAGCCAGCCGGAGAAGCAAGGAAAAATGCTATATTTTACAAGCAATTTTGGAAAATGCAGGATATGTACACAATTTACAGTATTTACAACATATATACAGAAATATACAGCAAAGTAAAAAAAAACAATAATACAGGAACGAAATTCCCTCCTCCGGAGGAGGGTTCCCCCCCCTCTACTCCCTTCTCTCCCCTTTTTCCTCAAAAAGGGTTAGAAAGAGAGAAAAAGAGCAGTTATTAATTAAAGCAGAGTGTTAGTCGGCCTTATCTGTTCAGGGTCAATCTGGCAGGGAGCCCAGAAGCAGACGAGCTGGAAAGGGAGAAGGAAAGGAGCAAACTGAGGAAAGTTCCAGCTGCACCTAAACTTAAAACTGCATTCCACCAATCCACCAATGAAATTAGTTTAGAATATCTGATTGTTTTCATTAATATTCCAAAACATTCAGCCATAGTGTCCCAGCACTGTCTCTTTCTTAAAGGCACAGCCTCAAACGGTCACACTAGGTCTCACTGAATGGCAGCACAGTCTTCTGGTGTGTCAGCCACTCCTCCCAGTTTTGTGTCATCAGCAAACTTGCTGACATTGCTCTCTGTTCCCTCATCAAGGTCCTTAAAGAATATATTGAATAGTACTGGTCCTAGTGCCAACCCCTGAGGAACTCCACTAGATACAGGCCTCCAACTAGACTCCTATTGACCACAACTCTCTGACTTCTTTCCTTCAATCAGTTCACAGTCCACCTTACTACCTATTCTATTCTAATAGAAGATACTATGAAAGTCATGGTAGCTGTTCATCATGTGGAAACACCTATGAAAATGATCATGTCTAGGAGGAGACTTGATGGGGTGCTTGGTTGCATGTTTTAGTTGATTAGGTGGTGTTGGATGATAGGTTGGATGCGATGATCTTGAAGGTCTCTTCCAATGTGTTCTGTTCTGTTCTATTCTATTCTATTCTATCCTATTCTATTCTATTCTATTCTATTCTATTCTATTCTATTCTATTCTCCAGACCACCCTTCCTAAATTTAGCTGCTAGGATTATGTAGGAGATGGTGTCAAACACTTTACTGAAATCCATATAACCCACATCCACTGCACTACCACCATCTATCCACCTGGTTATGTCCTCAAAAAAGGCTATCAGGTTGGTAAAACCATGGTGACTGCTCCTAATGTCCTTCTTATCTTTGATATGCCTAAAGACAGTGCCAAGGATGAGTTGTTCCATCACCTTTCCAGAAATGGAGGTGAGGCTGACCAGTCTATGGTCTAGGGACACTGCCATATCAACCTTCATTTATTTTTATTTTTCCTTCCAATGATTTTGCATCCACCTGAGAGAAGTGTGCCTAAAGAGTCCTTTGCAACAGTTTTGCAGGACAGCCTTAAAGTTTGACAAATCACAGATTAATAAGCAGAAAGGAGAAACTTCCTGTGTGACCTACTTTAGGCAGTCCTGTTATGGCAGGGGGCTTGGACTAGATGATCTTTCAAGATCCTTTCCAACCCCCGACATTCTGTGGTTCTGTGTTTCCACACAATGTATTGAATGTGTTGACATCCTGAGCTAACCACAAAAGTCCTTCAAGCCCTCATTTGACCACTAATGGACCTGAGGAAGATGAGGAAGGCATGCTGGGCAGGGGGCAAACAACCTGGGGGGGACATACTCCCCAGCCTGGGAAGAAGGAGAAAGGAGAGGCACCTGGACAACAAGCCAAAGCCAATTGCTTAAGGGTGTGACCGTTTGAGGCGGTGCCTTTAACAAAGGGACACCATGGCTGAATGTTTTATAAACAAGACAGGTCTACACTAATTTAATTGGTGGAGAAGCAGAGCACTGCCTTAAGTTTTGATTCCCAGTGAGACTGGTCTCACTCAGTCTTGCACTTTTCTCCCCCTCCTTCTGCAGCTCACAGCTCCTGGGCTTTCAGCCAGACTGACCTTGGAACCGATAAGGCCTTTACTAAACTTACTAACATATTTTGCTCTAATTATAACTGCTTTTAATTAACAATTATTCCTTTTCTCTCTTTCTAACCCTCTCTGGGAAAAAGGGGGAGAGAAGGGGGTACAGGGGTGGGGAACCCTCCTCAGCAGAGGAGGGAATCTCATTCCTGTGTTACTTTGTTGTATATTTCCGTGTATATATTGTAAATACTGTAAATTCTGTATATAGACCTGCATTTCCTAAACCGCTTGTAAATACAGCACAAAATCCTTTGCTTATCTGGCTGTGTTTTTTTTTCTCTTTCAATTTTCTTCCCTTTGCTTACGGGGGGGGGAAGAAGGCTTGAGGACTTCCCCTCAACCCTCGACATTTTTTTTCTCTTGGCGCCCAACGTGCGGCGGATAATTAGCTTAATTTATTGCTTTATTGCTTTATTGATTTAGTGTTTTATAGCCAGATTAGCAAACATGAATGTGCTGTGGATATTGGAGCGTTTATTTTTCTCAATTTTTGGGGCTCTGGTTTACAGATATTGTTTGGGTTTGATTCTGGATTACCTGGGTAAATATTTGGTGCAGACAATTTATTTGTGGTTTATGCATAGAGTCAGACTATAGTATGGAAAATGTGTGGATTTTTTCTGGCCAGCGAGATACAGGAATGTGACCTCTAGCACTCTCCCGATTGAGATAAAAGAGTTTACGATCCCATTAGAAGAAAGAGTAACCTTAAGTGATGGCTGGGATCCGAGGGTGATTTATTTGGTGTGTGTGATCCTGCTGCTGGTGATAACTAATGTGTATTCGCTGTACTCTTTGCGTCGGGAGAGGAAGGTGTACAGGGCGTGTTTTGTTATTAAAACTAGATCAAAGAGAAAACGGCATGGCTCCGGGTCAGTCCCAGAGACATCTAGTGATGAGGAATGTGGAGAATCTGTGTCAGTTAAAAAGAAAGCTAAATAGTTAATTGGAAAAGCTGCTCTGAATGGTTTTGCCGCTGATTCTGGCAAGCTGCCAGGGGCAGCGGCAGATGCCAACATGGCATCTCCTCCTTCTCCTCCTCCCGCTCCTTCTTCGGCCATTAACGGCGCCAGGTCATTTCCGTCTTCTTGCACAGTGGGACTGGAAGCCACTGCCCCAGCAGCTGATCTGTCACAGAACCTGTCAGCTTCTGTTAAGGCGTCTGTAAATTCAAACACAGCTCCAGTTAAAGTGGCTGTTTTAAAGACTAGAAATGGAAAGACCAAAGCCGAACCAGGAGCTAATGGAGGAGAAGAGCAGGAGACTGATCCTGGTGAGGGACCCTCTACTAGAAAAGATCCTGCTGAGGAGGAAGAGAAGATTTGTTTTAAAGATCTAGCTGACTTAGTGAGAGCAAAACAGGATAGAGATGCAGCTAGGACAGGAGCTGGAAGAGGTGGTTCGTAAAGATTACACCAGGGCAGATAAGGAGCCAGTTCTAGCTTGGCTTAGTAGGTGTTATGATACAGGTGCTCTAGCTCTAACAGTTGGAGGTAAGTCAGCAGCTCAGTTAGGAACTCTCTCGAGGGATAATGGAATAGATAGACATCTAGGCAGGGCTCTCGGTAAGGTTAATCTGTGGATACGCCTTTTAATGGCAGTTGCCCTGAGATACCCTTCCTGAGAGGATCTTCCTTGGAATCCTAAACCCAGGACTACCATAGATGAGGGAATTAAGCGCCTGAGAGAATTTGCTGTTAGAGAGATACTCTATGGTGAACATGAAACTCTGAATCCTGATGACATTCCTGTGGGTATTGGTCTTGCTAAAAAGATCATCAAACTTGCTCCTTCTAATTATGCAAACATTCTGGCAAGCAGAATTGTGTCAAGAAATTATGGAGGAGCTCCTCCTACGGTTGGCCAATTCACTGACCAAATGAGACAATTGGAGGATAGCATGACACGTGTTTCCTTGGTTTCAGCCATTGAAACTCTGTCTGGAAAAATTGAGAATTGCATGAAGGATCTGAAAGATTCCATATACCAACTGGAACAGAAGGATAATTCTAATTCTTCCTCCAGGTGGATACAAGTTTCATCTGTGAGGAACACACGCCCTCCAAGGAGGTCATTCCAAAACAGATCAAATCAAAACAGACCACCAAGGCAGTCACGTAGGACTATTTGGATAACTCTGCGTAATCAGTTTGGTGAGAACATGAACCGCTGGGATGGCCAACCAACTTCTAAGCTTTTCAGGAGACTGAGGGAATTGCAAAGTGGCAGAACCCGAGGTAGCAATACCAGAAGGGTAGCTGTTACTTCCACAGTTCCCCAGAACGACTCTAGTAGCTCCAACAGTGGCTCCAGTTATAACACTGCACACTTTGCTCAATGCACATGTGGGCATGTTCCCCATAACTAGGGGTGCCCTGCCTCCCGCCAGGGGGAGGAGAGGGATTACAGAGATAATAGAATCTATTGGGATGTGTACATCCAGTGGCCTGGCACTTCACAATTTCGGAAGTACAGGGCCTTGGTTGACACAGGAGCTCATTGCACCATAATGCCATCAAATTATCAGGGATCAGAGTCTATAACTATTCTGGGAGTCACTGGTGGATCTCAAGAGTTAAGTAATGTGGAGGTTAATATAAGTTTAACTGGTAAACAATGGAGGAAGCATACAGTTGTGAGTGGACCTGACGCACCTTGTATGTTGGGAATTGATTTTCTGAGAGAAGGGCGTTTCAAAGACCCTAGAGGTTACAAATGGGCTTTTGGAGTAGCTTCTGTAGAAATTGATGGACAAAAATTGAAGCTGTCTGTTGGACCTGAGCTTTCTGATGAATCTGCAGTTGTGGGACAACACAAGATACAGGACATTAAATTGCCGGTTGCTTCTCAGACTGTGCATCACAGACAATACAGAACCAACCGTGACTCTTTTTTGCCCATTCAGAATCTGATTCGTCAGTTGGAGAGTCAGAAAGTCATCAGCAAAACTCATTCACCTTTCAACAGTCCAGTGTGGCCTGTGCGGAAGCAGAACGGAGACTGGCGTCTGACGGTCGACTACTGAGCCCTAAATGAAGTGACACCACCTATGAGTGCAGCAGTGCCAGACATGATGGAGCTACAGTATGAGCTGGAATCCAAAGAGGCCAAATGGTATGCTACCATAGACATTGCTAATGCATTTTTCTCTATTCCCATAGCAGAGGAATGCAGGCCTCAGTTTGCTTTCACCTGGAGAGGAATCCAGTACACTTTCAACAGATTGCCAATGGGCTGGATTCACAGCTCAAGCATCTGTCATGCAGTGATCCACGATGCTCTGGAGAAAGGCAGTGCTCCAGAAAACATTGAGTGCATCGATGATATCATCGTCTGGGGTAAAACTGCTGAGGAAGTCTTCGAGAAAGGTAACAAAATCATTGACATTCTTCTGAATGCAGGTTTTGCCATCAAGCGAGACAAGGTGATAGGACCTACCACAGATATTCAGTGTCTGGGAGTGCGGTGGAAGGATGGACGCTGTCACATTCCAGTGGATGTGGTAAATAGAGTCTCTGCTATGGCAAATCCCACAAACAAGCAAGACACCCTATGTTTCTTGGGGATTTTGGAGACTGCACATTCCTGGATACAGTCTGTATGTGTGACTCGAAAGAGAAGCAATTTCCACTGGGGACCTGAACAACAAGCAGCCTTTGACCAGATAAAGCAAGAGGTAGTTCAAGCAATGGCTCTGGGACCTGTCCGAGATGGTCCAGACATTAAGAACATTTTGTACACGGCTGCAAGTGACAATGGTCCAACCTGGTGCTTGTGGCAAAAAGCTCCAGGTGAGACGTGGACTACCTCTTGGTTTCTGGAGTCGAGGTTACAGAGGTTCAGAGGCTAATTATACTCCAACAGAGAAAGAAATTTTAGCTGCCTAGAAGGAATAAAGGCAGCTTCTGAAGTGATTGGAACTGAATCACAACTTCTCTTAGTTCCCAGATTGCCAGTTTTGAATTGGATGTTCAAAGGCAAAGGCTCCACACCACATCATGCCACAGACTCAATATGGTCTAAGTGGATGGCTCTGATAACACAGAGAGCTCGAATGGGAAATCTTGAAAGACCTGGTCTAGTGGAGGTGATCTCAAGTTGGCCTGAAGGTACCAACTGTGCTAAACCTCCAGAGGAGAAAGTTACTCGTGCTGAGGAAGCTCATCCTTACAATGACCTTTCTGATGATGAAAAGAAATATGCTTTGTTCACAGACGGTTCCTGTCGTCTTGTTGGGAACAAGCGAAGGTGGAAGTCTGCAGTGTGGAGTCCAACACGCCGAGTTGCAGAGGCGAAGGATGGAGAAGGAGAATCCAGTCAGTTCGCAGAGATAAAAGCTGTCCAGCGAGCTCTCGACGTAGCTGAACGTGACAGATGGCCAAAGCTTTACCTCTACACCGACTCATGGATGGTAGCCAATGCTCTATGGGGTTGGCTAAAGAACTGGAAAAAGAGTGGTTGGCAGAGGAAAGGAAGACCCATTTGGGCAGCTGACCTGTGGCAGGACATTGCTGATCAAGTCGAGAGAATTCCAGTGAAAGTGAGACACATCGATGCTCACATTCCTAAGAGCAAAGCTACTGAGGAACAGCAACACAACCATCAGGCAGGTCTAGCTGCAAGAGTTTCTCAAGTAGACATGGACTCTAATCTTGATCTCGACTGGAAACACCGAGGTGGGATATTCTTAGCTCGGTGGACTCATGATTCGTCAGGACTTCAAGGCAGAGATGCAACATACCAATGGGCTCATGACAGATCCATAGACATTTCCATGGATGCTATCACACAAGTCATCCATGACTGTGACATTTGTGCTGCTATTAAGCAGGCAAAACGACTTAAGCCCTTGTGGTATGGTGACAGATGGTCCAAGTACAAGTATGGTGAAGCTTGGCAGATTGACTACATCACTCTACCACGTTCTCATTCTGGTAAGCAATACGTGCTTACTATGGTAGAGGCAAACACTGGATGGTTGGAAACTTATCCAGTTCCACATGCAACTGCACGCAACACCATTCTCGGTCTGGAGAGACAGATCCTGTGGAGACACGGAACTCCAGAGAGGATTGAGTCAGACAACGGAACTCATTTCAAGAACAACCTTGTCAAGAACTGGGCAAAAGAGCACGGTATTGAGTGGATATTCCATATTCCCTTCTATGCGCCAGCTTCAGGGAAGATTGAACGCTACAACAGTTTGTTGAAGACCACTCTTTAGGCCAAGGGGGGTGGATCTTTGAAAAACTGGGAAAAACATTTAGCACAAGCAACCTGGCTGGTAAATAGCAGAGGTTCAGTGAACCGAGCTGGACCTGCACATTCAGATTTGCTACGGAAAGTTGAAGGTGATAGAGTTCCTGTTGTTAGAGAAAAGAATCTGTTAGGTAAAACTGTTTGGGTATTTTCACCCTCAGGAGAGGCTAAACCTGTCCGAGGGGTGGTTTCAGCTGAAGGTCCGGGTCACACTTATTGGGTAATGCAAGAGAATGGTGAAATTCAGTGCATTCCACAAAGAAATTTAACTTTAGCTGAAAGAGTTTGATTTCAAACTGTTGTGCAGCTGCATCGCGTCCAAAGGAAGAATCAACGAGGAATCTACAGTGCACGAACCCTGAGAACCCTGTGGTCCCTGAGTCAACTAAGAGACCCTGAGAATCCCTGTTTCCCTTTTCTTCGCTTCGTCAGCGAAGGAATAAACTGTTTTCCATTTTTCTCATTTCCTGATTTTCTTGGACTTTTGAATCATCTAGAATAAACCTTTCAGTATTGAAGTTTCATCTAACTAATTCTAGAGTTCATTTCGGAGGTGAAAGAGGCTGTAAAAGCAACCGATTCCTGGTTTTAGTATAAACCAAACCAGGTTGGAAGAGACCTTCAAGATCATCGCGTCCAACCCATCAACCAATCCAACCCACCCAAACAGCTAACCCATGGCACCAAGTACCCCATCAAGTCTCCTCCTGAACACCTCCAATGACGGCGACTCCACCACCTCCCCGGGCAGCCCATTCCAATGGGCAATCACTCTTTCTGTACAGAACTTCTTCCTAATATCCAACCTGAACCTCCCCTGGCGCAGTCTGAGACTGTGTCCTCTTGTTCTGGTACTGGCTGCCTGGGAGAAGAGACCATCATCCGCCTGTCTACAACCTCCCTTCAGGTAGTTGTAGAGAGTGATAAGGTCCCCCCTGAGCCTCCTCTTCTCCAGGCTGAGCAACCCCAGCTCCCTCAGCCTCTCCTCATAGGGCTTGTATTCCAAACCCCTCACCACCTTTGTTGCTCTTCTCTGGACTCGTTCCAGCAAGTCAACATCCTTCCTAAACTGAGGGGCCCAGAACTGGACACAGTACTCGAGGTGTGGCCTAACCAGTGCAGTATACAGGGGCAGAATGACCTCCCTGCTCCTGCTGGCCACACTGTTCCTGATGCAGGCCAGGATGCCATTGGCCCTCTTGGCTGCCTGGGCACACTGCAGGTTCATGTTCAGCCTACCATCAACCAGTACCCCCAGGTCCCTCTCTGCCTGGCTGCCCTCCAGCCACTCTGATCCCAGCCTGTAGCACTGCATGGGGTTGTTGTGGCCAATGTGCAGAACCCGGCATTTGGATGTGTTAAATCTCATGCCGTTGGATTCTGCCCATCTGTCCAGCCTGTCGAGGTCCCTCTGCAGAGCCTCTCTACACTCCAGCAGATCAACTCCTGCCCCCAGCTTGGTGTCGTCAGCAAATTTACTGATGATGGACTCAATGCCCTCATCCAGATCATCAATAAAGATGTTAAAGAGCACACGGCCCAGCACTGATCCCTGGGGCACACCACCAGTGACTGGCCGCCAGCTGGATGTGGCACTATTCACCACCACTCTCTGGGCTCGGCCATCCAGCCACTTCCTAACCCAATGCAGTGTGCTCCCATCCATGCCATGGGCTGACAGCTTGGCCAGGAGTTTGCTATGGGGGACGGTGTCAAAGGCCTTGCTGATGTCCAGGTAGACTACATCCACAGCCTGCCCCACATCCACCAGGCGGGTCACCTGATCATAGAAGGAGATCAGGTTGGTCAGGCTGGACCTACCCTTCCTAAATCCATGCTGGCTAGGCCTGATCCCTTGGCCATCCTGTAAGTGTTGTGTTATTGCACTCAGAATGACCTGTTCCATGATCTTGCCTGGCACTGAGGTCAGGCTGACAGTCCTATAATTCCCTGGCTCATCCAACCGGCCCTTTTTATGGATGGGCACAACGTTGGCCAGCTTCCAGTCCTCCATTAAAAGTTCATTAACCATCCACGCTGGCCGTCTGCCCCGACGGCTCATCTTCCGGCATATTGGCACAGCTTGTCCCTGCGCCTTCAACAATTCTTCCTTGAAGTAGGACCAGCTCTCCTGGACCCCTTTATTATTAAGGGCTTTATCCCAAGGAACCCTCTGAATTAGTTCCTTGAGTAACCCGATGTCTGCCCTCCGGAAGTCCAGAGTGGAGGTCTTCTTGCCGCCCCTCTTAGCTTGGCCAAAAACCAAGAATTCAATTATCTCGTGGTCACTGGTCCCCAAACACCCTCCAACCACCACATCACCCACCAGCCCTTCCCTGTTGGTGAAGAGGAGGTCAAGTATAGCCTTGCCCCTGGTAGGCTCTAGCAGCACATGGGATAAGAAGCTGTCCTCCATGCATTCTAAGAACCTCCTAGACTGTCTCCTCTCTGCTGTGTTGAGATCCCAGCAGATGTCAGGCAGGTTGATGTCGCCCATGAGAACAAGGTCCGGAGATCTTGAGACAGCCCTAAGCTGCCTATAGAATGCTTCGTCAACATCTTCCTCCTGGTTGGGTGGTCTATAACAGACTCCAACCAGGGTGTCAGCCCTGCTGGTCTTCCCTCTAATTCTTACCCACAAGCATTCAACCCGATCGTCCCTAATCTCCATCTCAATGGCATCTAGTGCCTCCCTGATTTACAGGGCCACCCCTCCACCCCTTCTTCCTTGCCTGTCTCTCCTGAAGAGCTTGTAACCATCAATTGCAGTGCTCCAGTCATGTGAGTCATCCCACCACGTCTCTGTGATGGCAACTACATCATAACTTTCCTGCTGCATCAAGGCTTCCAGCTCCTCCTGTTTGTTACCCATGCTTCGTGCATTAGTGTACATGCACTTCAGCTGGGCTGCTGGTTTCACCTGTAACTCTAGCTTGTCGCCCCCAGACTCTGGTCTGAGGGGACTAGTTTCAGCCCCTTCCCCCTTCGAAACTAGTTTAAAGCCCTGTCGATGAGACCTGCCAATTTCCTTCCCAGGATCTTTTTGCCTTTGGGGGACAGGCCGTTCTCATATAGTGTGACCTTTCCCCTTCTCTGGGACAGATGTACTCTATCTGTTGCCAGCTGGCCTGGTGCAGTAGAAAGTTTCCCAATATCAAAAAAAACAGGTTGGACTCAAAACCCACACCATCAACAATTGGCTCAGGGGATGGTGCCAGAGGCAGAACTTTGGGTTCTATGACCATGGGACAACTTTCACTGCACTTGACCTGCTGGGTCCTGATGGGGTGCATCTATCTAGAAGGGGTAAGAGATTCCTGGCACTGGAGTTGGCAGGGCTCATTAGGAGGGCTTTAAACTAGGTCTGAAGGGGGTGGGTGAGGCAATCGGTCCCTCTGCAGAGGTAAGAGTAGGGCACAAGGTAGGGTCAGTAGATAAGTCAGGAACCCAGCTGCGATGCATGTACACCAATGCACGCAGCCTGGGCAACAAGCAAGAGGAGTTGGAGGTCCTAATCCATCAGGGCGACTATGATGTAGTCGCCATCTCAGAAACTTGGTGGGACAGCACCCACGATTGGAGTGCTACAATGGGGGGTTACAGGCTCTTTAGGAGAGACAGGCGAGGGAGAAGAGGAGGAGGGGTGGCTCTGTATATTAGAGAGTCAACCTCTGCCACACAACTTGAGGTGGAAGATGAGGTAGTTGAGAGCCTGTGGGTCAAAATCAGAGGACAGCCTAACAAGTCTGACATCCTGGTTGGAATCTGTTACAGACCACCCAACCAGGATGAGGAGGCTGATGAGTTGTTCTACAAGCAACTGGAGGCTGTCTCAAGATCATCTGATCTTGTCCTTGTTGGTGACTTCAACCTCCCAGATATCTGCTGGGAACTTAATTCAGCAGGGAGGAGGCAGTCCAGAAGATTCCTGGAGCGAATGGAGGACTGCTTCCTGACACAGCTGTTAAGCGAGCCTACCAGGGGACAGGCTCTGCTTGACCTGCTGTTCTGCAATAGGGAAGGGCTGGTGGGAGACGTGATCGTGGGAGGCTGCCTAGGGTGCAGTGACCACGAGATAGTGAAGTTTTCAATATGCAGGGAGATATGGAGGAGCAACAACAGAACCTTCACCTTGGACTTCCGAAGGGTGAACTTCAGCCTGTTTAAGAAACTTGTCTGCAAAGTCCCCTGGGTACCAGCCCTCATGAACCAAGGGGTTCAGGAGGGTTGGACCTACTTCAAACAGGAGCTCTTGAAGGCACAGGAACTGGCAGTTCCCACGTGCCGGAAGGCAAGCCGGTGGGGAAGGTGACCGGCCTGGATGAGCAAGCAGCTCCTGGAGGATTTAAGGGGGAAGAGGAGGCTGTATCACCTTTGGAAGGAGGGGAAGGCTTCTTGAGGTATGTTCAAGGAAGCTGTTAGATTATGTAGGAATAAAATTAGGGAGGCTAAGGACCAGCTGGAACTGAAGCTGGCCACCTCAGTCAAAGACAATAAAAAGCATTTTTATAAATATATTAACAATAAGAAGAAGGGCAGGAAGAACCTGCACTCCCTAGTGGACCTGGAGGGGAACACGGTGACTGAAGACGAGGAGAAGGCTGAGGTCCTGAACACCTTCTTTGCCTCAATTTTTAACAGCAAGGCAGGAGTTCAGGACGAGTGGCCTCCGGAGCTGGGCGATGGGGTCGGGGAGCAGTGTAATGCCCCAGAAATCCATGAGGAATTAGTTCGGGACCTGCTGAGCCACTTGGATATTCACAAGTCCATGGGACCGGATGGGATCCATCCTAGGGTGCTGAGAGAGCTGGCGGATGTGCTAGCCAGGCCACTCTCCATCATTTTCCTCCAGTCCTGGCTCACCGGTGAGGTCCCAGATGACTGGAAACTGGCCAACGTGGTCCCCATCCACAAGAAGGGTCGGATGGAGGAACCTGGAAACTACAGGCCGGTCAGCCTGACCTCAGTGCCAGGGAAAGTGATGGAGCAGATTATCCTGGCGGCAATAACTGCGCACCTGAAGGATGACCAAGGGCTCAGGTCCAGCCAACATGGATTTAGGAAGGGCAGATCCTGCCTCTCCAACCTGATCTCTTTCTATGATCAGGTGACCCGTCTGCTGGATGTGGGGAGGCCTGTGGATGTGGTCTACCTGGACTTCAGCAAGGCCTTTGACACCGTCCCCCACAGCAAACTGCTGGCTAAGCTGTCAGCCCGTGGATTTGACCATTACACTCTGTGCTGGGTTAGGAACTGGCTGGATGGCTGGGCCCAGAGAGTGGTAGTGAACGGTGCCACATCCAGCTGGCGGCCAGTCACCAGTGGTGTCCCCCAGGGATCAGTGCTGGGCCCTGTCCTCTTCAACATCATCAATGATCTGGATGAAGGGGTAGAGTCAGCCATCAGCAAGTTTGCAGATGACACAAAGTTAGGGGCAGATGTTAGTCAGTTAGAGGGTAGAAAGGCTCTGCAGAGGGACCTCGACCGACTGGACAGATGGGCAGAGTCCAATGGGATGGCATTCAACAAGTCCAAGTGCCGAGTGCTGCACTTTGGCTACGGCAATCCCATGCAGAGCTACAGGCTGGGGTCGGAGTGGCTGGAGAGCTCCCAAACAGAGATGGACCTGGGGGTGCTGATCGACAGCCACCTGAATATGAGCCAGCAGTGTGCCCAGGTGGCCAGGAGGGCCAATGGCATCCTGGCCTGCATTAGGAATAGTGTGGCCAGCAGGAGCAGGGAGGTCATAGTGCTCCTGTACTCTGCTTTGGTTAGGCCGCACCTTGAGTACTGTGTCCAGTTCTGGGCCCCTCAGTTTAAGAAGGACATCGAAACACTTGAGCGTATCCAGAGAAGGGCAACGAGGCTGGTGAGAGGCCTTGAACACAAGCCCTATGAGGAGAGGCTGAGGGAGCAGGGATTGTTTAGCCTGGAGAAGAGGAGGCTCAGGGGTGACCTCATTGCCCTCTACAACTACCTGAAGGGTGGTTGTAGCCAGGAAGGGGTTGGCCTCTTCTCCCAGGCAACCAGCACCAGAACAAGGGGACACAGTCTCAAGCTGCACCAGGGGAGGTTTAGACTCGAGGTGAGGAGGAAGTTCTTCACCGAGCGAGTCATTCGTCATTGGAACGGGTTGCCCAGGGAGGTGGTTGAGTCATCGACCCTGGAGGCGTTCAAGGGGAGATTGGACGTGGCACTTGGTGCCATGGTCTAGTCATGGGGTCTGTGTTGATAGGTTGGACTCGATGATCCTTGAGGTCCTTTCCAACCTAAGTGATACTGTGATACTGTGATTCTTTTGACTGCACCAGCCTCTAAGCCACTTGTTAACTATAGCTGCTGACCTGTTCCTTACTGTATTCCCTCCTGCAGTTAAGGGTAATGATGAAAAAATTATTTGTGCCCCTGACCCCTCAACCAGGTCTCCCAGGGCCCTGAAGTCATCTTTGATAGCCCTGGGAGTTCTGGTTGCAACATCATCATTCCCTAACTGCATAACTAGTAAAGGGTAGTAGTCAGAGGGCTGCACCAGTCTAGGCAGCCTACTGGTAACATCATTAACTTGGGCTCCTGGCAGACAACAGAGTTCCCTATGAGATGGGTCAGGCCGACATATAGGGCCCTCCATTCCCCTCAGAAGGGAATCACCAATAACAATTACCCTCCTCTTTTTTTTGAGGGAACAGGTCATGATGCCAGGGGAAGGCTGTTTAACCTTAGGCTGCTTTGCCTTAGGCTGTTTAACCTTAGGCTGCTTAGCCTTAGGGAGAACCCCAGATGGTGTGTCCTCCGGCATCAGGACCATCTGAGGATAGCCGGAATGGACTATGGACTTACGAACTGTAAATGTCGTCTTGGATTGGATGGACAATATGAACAGCCAATGAAATTGTTTAGAAGGGGTGGACTGTGACCGTTTGAGGCGGTGCCTTTAACAAAGGGACACCATGGCCGAATGTTTTATAAACAAGACAGGTCTAAACTAATTTAATTGGTGGAGAAGCAGAGCACTGCCTTAAGTTTTGATTCCCAGTGAGACTGGTCTCACTCAGTCTTGCACTTTTCTCCCCCTCCTTCTGCAGCTCACAGCTCCTGGGCTTTCAGCCAGACTGACCTTGGAACCGATAAGGCCTTTACTAAACTTACTAACATATTTTGCTCTAATTATAACTGCTTTTAATTAACAATTATTCCTTTTCTCTCTTTCTAACCCTCTCTGGGAAAAGGGGGGAGAGAAGGGGGTACAGGGGTGGGGAACCCTCCTCAGCAGAGGAGGGAATCTCATTCCTGTGTTACTTTGTTGTATATTTCCGTGTATATATTGTAAATACTGTAAATTCTGTATATAGACCTGCATTTCCTAAACCGCTTGTAAATACAGCACAAAATCCTTTGCTTATCTGGCTGTGTTTTTTTTTCTCTTTCAGTTTTCTTCCCTTTGCTTATGGGGGGGGGGGGGAAGAAGGCTTGAGGCTTTCCCCTCAACCCTCGACAAGGGCACAGGGGGTCGTGGACAGAAAGAAGAATATATAAGCCATGATATGTGTTAATAAAGTTGTTTGCGGTTGCTGATGCAAGCACATCCTGGTGTCGGTCTTTTTTTCTCTGCTGCTGGCAATAGACAAGCAGTAGGGTGAGAAGTTACATAACACGATTACAAAATATGGGAGGGGATTTAGCTCCAAAAAACAGCCTCCTGTGATGTCTTGGCCCAACATCACAGGACATGGGACCCTTAAAAAACCTGAAGATGGCTACTGGCGCACACGCTGCCACTTCTCTGATCCTACAACACCTGGTTTCGCAGGGACGCCTGCCTGGATGGAAAATGGTCAATTCCGCCATTTCATGATCTTCGGTACCTCTGTGTTTCTTACAGAGTGCTTAGGGTAAGTTAGTTCTTTACTTGGGATTGGGCTCTGCTTTTGGGTTGTGGGTAGCTTGTGGGGTTGTGCCTTGCTTTCAGGATTTGTGCCTTACAGGGCTCCGGCACAATCTTGTCCACCTTTATAATAAATAAAGACATACCTATTGGCACCTGTGGTACGTGTAATTGATTATTTCCTCATTGAAAAGAACTCACTAAAACAAAGACACACAGGAACACATACAGGTTGGCTTTGAAAGTCTCCAGAGAAGGAGACTCCACAACCTCTCTGGGCAGCCTGCTCCAGGGCTCCATCACCCTCACAGTAAAGAAGTTTCTCCTCATGTTGAGGTGGAACTTCCTGTGTTCTAGCTTATATCCATTATTTCTTGTCCTATTAGCAGATGCCACTGAAAAGAGCCTGTCCTCTTTCTCTTGATACCCACCCCTCAGATATTTATAGACATTAATAAGATTCCCTCTTAGCCTTCTCTTCTCCGGACTAAACAGTCCCAGTTCTCTCAGTCTTTCTTCTTGTAGCTCTTTGTTGGACCCTCTCCAGCAGATTATTGTCTTTCTTGAAACACAGAATCATAGAATAGAATAACAGAATGGGCTGGGCCAGAAGGGACCTCCAAAGGTCATCTAGTCCGACCTCCCCAGTCAGCAGAGACATCGTCAACAAGACCCCTTGTGAGAGACTAAATCTTGTCTCTCTCAATGTGACTCAACAAAGATAAAATCACTTTTGCTGATTGCCCAGACAATAGCTGATGTGTATTGGGCAGTTGTCAGTGGATAATGACTCTGGAAGGTGCATAGACAACCCCCTGATCATTCTCATGGCCCTCCTCTGGACCCTCCCCATCAGGTCCATGTCCTTCCTATACTGAGAGCTCCAGACCTGAACACAGTACTTCAGGTGAGGTCTCACCAGAGCAAAATGGTATAATCACCCCTCGGGATCTGCTGGCAACTCATCTTTTGATGCAGCCCAGGATGTGATTGGCCTTTGGGCTGCAAGTGCACACTGCCTGCTAATGTCCAGTTTCTCATCCATCAGCACCCCCAAGTCCTTTTCCACAGGGCTACTTTCTAACACCTCATCCCCCGGTCTGTATAGATAGCTAGGATTATTCTGGCCCATGTGCAGAACCTTCCACTTGCTCTTACTGAACCTCATGAGGTTCACCTGGGCCCACTTCTCCAGCTTGTCCAGGTCCCTGTGGATGTGACAGTTTTAGGCTGTGCCTTTAAGAAAGGTCAGCTACAGAAACGTTCTAGCTGAATGTTTTGGTGTAAAAAGGAAAACAAAGATAGTTGTAAACAAATTTTATTGGTAGATTGGTAGCAATGTAACTTTAAGGATCTTTAGTTTCACTTCAGTTTGTGTCTCAGTCTGTTTCGGTCTGAGTCTGAAAAGCTGTTTTCTTTCTTCTGTGCTGGATGGAGCTGACCTTGAGCTAATGAGATAAGAAACTAATTATTTTCTTCCCTTAGCATATGCTTTGAACTAACTGATTTTCCCTTAATATCCTTTCTCTCTCTAACCCTTTTTTGGGAAAAAAGGGAGGAAGGCGGAAAAGGGGGTTTTGGGGGGAGACCTTCCTCTATCAAGGGGAGGGGCAGATTTTCTGTGTTATGTTCTTTCCTGTGTATTTTTGTATATACTATAAACACAGTATATTGTGTATATATTCATCGCATTTCATCCTGCTTGTAAAATATTGCACTTTTCCATTTTGCTTCTCCGACTGAGTTAGCTGTGGTTTCTGTGGGGGGGGAGAACTGAACTTCTCTCACTACCACAGTGGATGACATCTCATCCCTCTGGCGTATTGACAACACCACTCACCTTAGTGTCATCTGCAAACTTGCTGATGGCACACTCAATCCCACTGTCTATATTGCTGATAAAAATATTAAACAGCGCAGGCCCCAGCACGGACCCCTGAAGGGTGATAAATGAGAGAACACTTGTGACCGTTTGAGGCTATGCCTTTAACAAAGGGACACCATGGCCAAATGTTTTATAAACAAAAGACAGGTCTAAACTAATTTCATTGGTGGAGAGGCAGAGCACTGCCTTGAGTTTTGATTCCCAGAGGGACTTGTCTCAGTGCGGTCTTCCACTTTTTTCCCCTCCTTCCGCATGCTTGCAGCTTCTGGGCTTTCGGCCAGACTGACCTTGGAACTGATAACCGTGAGGCACTAACATATTCTGCTTTAATTAACAATTGCTCTTTTTCTCTCTTTTTAACCCTCTTTGGGGAAAAAGGGGAGAGAAGGGGGTACAGGGGGAAACTCTTCCTCCTGGCGGGGGAGGAGAATCTCATTCCTGTGTTACTTTGTTATATATTCCTGTGTATATATTGTAAATACTGTAAATTATGTATATATTCCCCTGCATTTCCTAAACAGCTTTGTAAATACAGCACATTTCTTTTGCTAATCCGGCTGTGGTTTTTTTTCTTTCTTTCAATTTTCTTCCCTTCACATTACGGGGGGGGAGAAGGCTGGGCCTTCCCCTCAACCCTCGACAACACTGCTTGATTATATTCAGCTGCTTGTTGATTAGATTCCCACCCCCCTCAGGTGCCTTTCTGCCAGACAGCTTTCCAGCCACACTTCCCCAAGTCTGTAGTATTGCTTGGGGTTGTTGTGACCCAAGGGCACTTGGCCTTGTTGAAGCTCATCCCGTTACCATGGGCCCATTGAGCCAATCTATCCGAGTCCTTCTGTAGAGCCTCCCTACCCTTGTGTAGATCAACACTCCCACCTAACTTGGTGTCATCTGCAAACTTACTGCTGACACACTCTATGTTTTCATCGAGATCATCAATAAAGATGTTAAACAGAAGTGGTCCCAACACTGAGCCCTGAGGAACACCACTTGTGACTGGCCACCAGCTGGATTTAACTCCATTGACCACCACTCTTTGGGCCCATTCACCCAGCCAGTGCTTTATCCAACAGAGCATTGCTCATCCAAGCCATGAGCAGCCAGTTTGTCCATGAGAATTCTGTAGGAAACAATGTCAAAGGCTTTTTTAAATTCTAGGTAGACAATATCCACAGCCTTTCCCTCATCCAATAGTTGTTTTTTCAAAACCAAATGTTCAGAGGAGGTCAATATCCATCACCCCCTCCACTTTTAAAGATGTCATAGGAGTGATTTGATGGATCTAAGGGAAGGACCTAAGTATCTCTAGTTCTATTCCACATGATACCCAGTAGGCAGCATTGTGTTAAAGTTCTGGGTTGTGATGTGGTAATGAACCAAACAGATTCTCTAAGATGTTGGGGAAAACTTGGACATCTAATGAAATTAACATGCAGATGTATAACTTTGTATAAATACTTACCATGTAAACCAAATATACCAGAATTTGGTATACTAATGAGAGGTTCCTGGAGGAGATTTAGTCATGGCCTTGATTTTCCAGAGACTTGGATCAGTATAGGAACTTATGCGGGACTGTTGGCAATGAATAAGAATTACTAGTGTCTTCGACCTTCACCCATGTTTGTGTTTATTAGCCTAGTTGGCTCACTTCTTCTGTAAGTCAACGCATGCTCTAGTATTTCTTCTAAATGAGGAGGATGGAATTGAGAACAATGGCAGATGCATTGTTCTTGAATTCCTAGAGTGATGCTGGGAAAAGATGCTTGTTAGACATAAACTTTAAAATTCTGAATGGGTACAAACATTAGTATGCTGTCATAGCAAAGGAAAGACAGCATTCCAGTAGGTCTATTTAAAGAATAAGGATATGCATATCTAATAGTCTCTGTAGAAATAATCCTTTTTGCTAGAACAGAATAGAAGTTCAGAGCAAACTTCTTAGTTTCAGTATTCCTGAAGAAGGCTTTTTGTCAGTAAGCCACAAACTTTGAGTACTGTGTCCAGTTCTGGGCCCCTCAGTTTAAGAAGGACATCGAAACACTTGAATGTGTCCAGAGAAGGGCAACAAGGCTGGGGAGAGGCCTTGAACACAAGCCCTATGAGGAGAGGCTGAGGGAGCTGGGATTGTTTAGCCTGGAGAAGAGGAGGCTCAGGGGTGACCTCATTGCCCTCTACAACTACCTGAAGGGTGGTTGTAGCTGGGAAGGAGTTGCTCTCTTCTCCCAGGCAACCAGCACCAGAACAAGGGGACACAGTCTCAAGCTGCACCAGGGGAGGTTTAGACTCGAGGTGAGGAGAAAGTTCTTCACCGAGCGAGTCGTTCGTCATTGGGATGTGCTGCCCTGGGAGGTGGTGGAGTCACCGTCCCTGGAGGCGTTCAAGAGGGGATTGGACGTGGCACTTGGTGCCATGGTCTACTCATGGGGTCTGTGTTGATAGGTTGGACTCGATGATCCTCGAGGTCCTTTCCAACCTAAGTTATACTGTGATACTGTGAACTCTACATTCTGGGCTGTTAGGGTGCTTTATGATCTGTTTTATGTGGAAGCATGTTGTTTCCTGCCATTTTCAAGGGGTTAGACTAGGCAAAGAAAGTAATAGTTTTAGTCAGGGAATAACTAGCACACTTCCATGTGTATCCAAAAAAAAGAAAAAGATTTTGTGATGGTAGGGTGGATTTTAGCCATAGATCCAGCTCAAGGATGAGTACAGCTCCAGTAATGGATCTCTTTTTGTAGAGAAGGGAAAGGGAGCTGTCCCAGAGCTGTATTTCCCATTTGATTTTACTGGAAAAGGTGCATATCACTTCATTTCATCCCTGCAAAGATGTGAGTGTAGGCAGTTGGAGAGAATGGTCTTGTCTGTACATCCCTCATTTTTGTGTGGTTATCACTGCAAAGCAAAGCAGGGAGCTGGAGCTGCTTAGCCTGGAGAAGAGGAGGCTCAGGGGAAACCTTATTGCTGCCTTCAACTACCTGAAGGGAGGTACATGCCTACATGTGCATTGCACACAGTGTGCAGTGTTATAGCTGGAGCCACTGTTGGAGCTACTAGAGTTGTTCTGGGGAACTGTGGAAGTAACAGCTACCCTTCTGGTATTGCTACCTCGGGTTCTGCCACTTTGCAGTTCCCTCAGTCTCCTGAAAAGATTAGAAGTTGGTTGGCCATCCCAGCAGTTCATGTTCTCACCAAACTGATCACGCAGAGTTATCCAAATAGTCCTACGTGATTGCCTTGGTGGTCTGTTTTGATTTGATCTGTTTTGGAATGGCCTCCTTGGAGGACGTTTATTCCTCACAGATGAAACTTGTATCCACCTGGAGGAAGAATTGGAATTATCTCTTTGTGTCAGTTGGGATATGGTGTTTTTAAATTAATCCTTCAACTCTTTCATGCAATTCTCATTTTTTCCAGACAGAGTTTCAATGGCTGAAACCAAAGAAACACGTGTCTCATTTGATCGCTGAATTGGCCAACCGTAGGAGGAGCTCCACCATAATTTCTTGCCACAATCCTGCTTGCCAGAATGTTTCCATAATTAGAAGGAGCAAGTTTGATGAGCTTTTTAGCAAGACCAGTTCCTACAGGAATGTCATCAGGATTCAGAGTTTCATGTTCAGCATAGAGTATCTCTCTAACAGCAAATTCTCTCAGGCGCTTAATTGCCTCATCTATGGTAGTCCAGGGTTTAGGATTCCTTGGAAGATCATCTTGGGAAGGGTATCTCAGGGCGACTGCAAATAAAAGGCGTACCCACAGATTAACCTTACCCAGAGCCTTTCCTAGATGTCTATCTATTCCATTATCCTTCGAGAGAGTTCCTAGCTGAGCTGCTGACTTGTCTCCAACTATTAGAGCTGGAGCACCTGTATCATAACATCTACTAAGCCAAGTTAGAACTGGCTCCTTATCTGCTCTGGTGTAATCTTTACACACATGTCTAAGCTCTTCTCTCAGTGCTGAACAGTGCTGAATATCATCTGCCTCCTCCTCTGCCTCCTCTTCCTGTACTTGTTTTACCCCTAATCCTGCTGACACTCTTCTAAGGATCTCTTTAAGCTCAGAAGCACCACCACTAGCTGCTGTCCTATCAGAGCCTGCGATTTGCCCTTCAACTACCTGAAGGGAGGTTTTAGCCAGGTGGGTGTTGGTCTCTTCTCCCAGGCACCCAGCACCAGAACAAGAGGACACAGTCTCAAGCTGTGCCAGGGGAAGTTTAGGCTGAATGTTATGAAGAAGTTCTTCACAAAAAGAGTGATTGGCCATTGGAATGGGCTGCCCAGGGAGGTGGTGGAGTGTTTAGGAAGTGACTGGATGGGGTGCTTGGTGCCATGATTTAGCTGATTAGTGTTGGATGATAGGTTGGACTCAATGATCTCAAAGGTCTCTTCCAACCTGGTTTGGTCTATTCTATTCTATTCTATTCTATTCTATTCTATTCTATTCTAATATGATTTTCCTGGAGAATTATATTAAGAACTTATATTGTATAACTTTTGTTTAAGTCTGCAGTGTAAGTTCAGCTCAGGTGCTTTTAGGGTACAAGATCGAAACCCTCCAAAACCCTCTAGATACCTTTTGCAAAAACATGAGCTGCTTACATGAAGTTTTAAAAAGCCAAGTCTGAGGTCTGGTTAGATTGATTAGAATTCAGCTTGAGGGTCTACTTGCTAAGTTAGGTAGTGACATCTGTGTTGGCAGTGTTAGGAATTGACAACTGGGCATTAAATCAAATCCTTCATAATGTGCAGATACTGCTGGATAAATTAACTGAATCCCTGCCATGAAATTGCTGAGCTGAGTTTTCTGATTCTCAAGTAGTTAACCCAGCAAGCACTGTTTAGCTCTGTAGCTGAACACTGAGAAAGTGATGAATTTGTATGACAAAAAACAGAGAATATGCCATTTCTTGTTACTGGACTTGGCTGTACTCTAAAATATTTAAAAAAAAATGAAATATTGATGTGCTATATGGAAGCAATTGGCAACTTTTCCCAGACACTGACAAATTTAGATTTTATTCTTGCAAATGTAGCTCTTGTGCTGCACTGTAAACCCACATATTTCCCTATAACACAGAAGTCAGGGAAAGTAACACACACAAAAAAACCTCTGGGATGAGATAAAGACTTGAGATAAAGAGAGTTTAATATAAATGAGAGAACATAATGCACAATTACCTTAGCCTATTGCAGAAGCAGCATAGTGGAAAAGAGCCAACACCCAAACCTGGAACCCAAAAGCAGCAACCAGAACGGGAAGCCTCTCATGTTACAATCTGAATTTCAAGCCCCATAATACTTTGCTCCAGCCAGCACTTTCATTTTGAAACCAGCATGACAGCAGGATGGTTTTGAATAACAGCAGCAGATTTTCAACTCAACCCATGATGTGAATTTTTATTGAAAAAGGAGGTTGCTGTTAGAGAGTTCTAAATCAGGTGAATAGAGAGTCTAATTGTTGGGATTAGATCACTCCATTCAGTAAAGCAGGATGAAAAGTGGTGTTTGACAACATCTTAGTCTATATGAATAATGTATCTATATGAGGGGTGACCTCATTAATGTTTATAAATATGTAAAGTGCAAGTGTTAGGAGGACAGAGCCAGGCTCTTCTCAGCGATGTCCAAGGACAAGGGCAATAGGTGCAAGCTAGAACATATCAGGTTCCACGTAAACATAAGGAAACATTCAAAACCCACCTGGATGTGCTCCTGTGTGACCTATTCTAGATGATCTTGCTGTGGCAGGGGGGTTGGACTAGATGATCTTTTGATGTCCCTTCCAATCCCTAACATTCTGTGATTATATGTCTTTATCTGAGTATTACAAAGGGGGGGGGGGGGGAAATGTACAGAGATATGTGTTGTGTCTTTATTCTTTTGGCAGGATGCCTAGCAAAAAGGCTTGGGAAGCTTTTTAGTTATAAAATGTGAAGCAAAATGGAAGATGCAGCATCTTTAAGGGTAATATTGTTCTAATTAATGAAGCTTATTGATCAGTGTTAAAATCATAGAATCACAGAATGGTCCAGGCTGGAAGGGACCTCCGAAGGTCAGCAGGGACATCCTCAACTAGACCAGGTTGCCCAAAGCCTTGTCGAGTCTTACCTGGAATATCTCCAGGGAAGGGCCTCAAACACCTCCCTGGGCAACCTGATCCATTGTTCCACCACCCTCATAGTGAAGAACTTCTTCCTGATATCCAATCTAAATCTGCCTTTCTCTAGTTTGAAGCCATTGCCCCTTGTCCTGTCACTGCAGCCCCTTGTAAACAGTCTCTCCCAATCCTTCCTGTAGCCCCCTTCAGGTACTGGCAGGCTGCTATTAGGTCTCCCCAGAGCTTCCTCTTCTCCAGGCTGAACACCCCGAGCTCCCTCAGCCTGTCCTCATAGCAGAGGTATTCCAACCCCCTGATCATTCTCAGGTCCATGTCCTTCCTATGTTGAGGGCTTCAGACCTGTACACAGTACTTCAGGTGAGGTCTCAACAGAGCAAAGTGGTACAATCACCTCTCTGGATCTGCTGGCATCTCATCTTTTGATGCAGCCCAGGATGTGATTTGCCTTCTGGGCTGCAAGTGCACACTGCCTGCTCATGTCCAGTTTCTCATCCATCAGCACCCCCAAGTCCTTTTCCACAGGGATGCTTTCTAACACCTCATCCCCCGGTCTGTATAGATAGCTAGGATTATTCTGGCCCATGTGCAGAATCTTACACATGTTCTTGTTGAACATCATGAGGTTCACCTGGGCCCACTTCTACAGCTGTCCAGGTCCCTCTGGATGACATCCTGTCCTGCTGGCACAGGTCCCAGCATGGACCACTTGTCACTGCTCTCCATATGGACTTCAAGCCATTGAGCACCACGCTCTGGATCCGATCATGCAGGCAATTCCTTATCCACTGAACAGTCCACCCATTAAATCCCTATCCCTCCAATTTGGTGAGCAGGATGTTGTGGGGGACTGGGTCAAAGGCCTTGCAGAAGTCCAGATAGATCACATCCATAGGCCGTCCCTTATCTACTGACATAGTCACTCTATTGTAGAAAGCCACAAGGTTAGTCAGGCTGGACCTGTCCCTAGTAAAGCCATGCTGGCTGTCCTGAATCGTCTCCCTGTCCTCCATGTGCCTCAGCATGGCATCTAGGAGGATCTGTTCCATGATCTTCCCAGGCATGGAGGTGAGGCTGACAGGTCGGTAGTTCCCAGGGCCCTCCTTTCTACCCTTTTTTAAAATGGGTGTGATGTGTCCTTTCTTCCAGTCCCCAGGGACTCACCTGACTGCCAGGACTTCTCAAATATCAAGGAGAGTGGCCTGGCAACCACATCAACCAATTCCCTCAGGACTCTGGGATGCATTTCATCATGTCCCATGGACTTGTATATCTTCAGGTTCCTCAGATGATCACACACCTTGTCTTCACTTACAGTGGAAGGAACCATGTCACCCTGGTCTCCAACTTGTGGGCCATCAACACGAGAGCTAGGTGGAGGGGGGTTGCCAGTGAAGAATGAGGCAAAAAAGTTGTTGAGAATCTCAGCCTTCTCCTTGTCCATTGATACAAGTTCCCCACTGTTGCTCATTGGGGGGGGGGGGGGGAAACAACACTTTCTTTAACCTTCCTTTTCTGGTTAATGTACCTGTAGAAGCCTTTCTTGTTTTTCTTTACATCCCTTGCCAAGTTCAGTTCCAGCTGTGCCTTGGCCTTCCTGACCTCCTCCCTACACAGCTGGGCAACGTCCCTATACTTTTCCCAGGATCCCCATCCCTCCTTCCATTTTTGTGTAGCCCCAATCTTGCCCTTTAGTTTGACCAGCAGGTCATGGCTCATCCATGGTGGTCTCCTCACCTCAGCCTGAATCTCCCCACCTCCAGCTTCATTCCATTCCCCCTAGTCCTATCACTACCTGAGATCCTGAGCAGTCCCTCCCCAGCCTTCTTGTAGGCCCCCTTCAGATACTGGAAGGCCACAATGAGGTCACCTCGGAGCCTTCTCTTCTCCAGACTGAACAGCCCCAACTCCTTCAGTCTGTCCTCATAGGAGAGGTGCTCCAGCCCTCTGCTCATCCTCCTGGCCCTTCTCTGGACACCTTCCAGCACCTCCAGATCCCTCTTGCAATAGGGGCTCCAGAACTGGAGGCAGTACTCCAGGTGGGGTCTCCCCAGAGCTGAGCAGAGGGGGAGAATCACCTCCCTTGACCTGCTGGCCACACTTCTCCTGCTGCAGCCCAGGATCTGATTGGCTTTGCGGGCTGCAAGTGCACATTGAGAGCTCCTGGTGAGCTTCTCCTCCCCCAGCACCCCCAAGTCTCTCTCCTCAGGGCTGCTTTCCAGCCAGTCCCTGCCCAGCCTGGATTTGTGCCTGGGATTGCCTCCACCCAGCTGCAGGACCCTGCCCTTGCTCTTGTTGAACCTCCTGAGGTTGGCTTGTGCCCACCTCTCCAGCCTGTCCAGGTCCCTCTGGATGGATCCCTTCCCTCCAGCTGTCTGCTGCACCACACAGCTTGGTGTCATCAGCAAACCTGCTGAGGGTGCACTCAATGCCACTGTCCATGTCCCCCACAAAGATGTTGAACAAGCCTGGTCCCAGGACTGATCCCTGAGGGACTCCGCTTGTCCCTGGCCTCCACTGGGACATGGACCCATTTCCCTTATTCCCTTAACATTTTCCCTTCTCTTTTCTTCTAATTAACTAGAGGGAAAGGGGAAGAGAGGTTGGGGGGAACCCGAGGAGGATTTCTGTGTTGCTTCCTTTTTGTAAATTTTTGTATAATATTGTAAATACTGTATATTTTGTATATATTCATTGCATTTCATTATTGCTTGTAAAATACAGCTTCATTCGCTTCTCCAGCTGAGTTCAGCTGAGCTTTTTGTTGATGTTGGTGGGTTAAACCATCACAGTACAACAAAAAACAATTGGCACCCAATGTGGGGCTCGGAATAATTGCCTTCCACACACAGGGCAAGATTTGCTTGATTTATTTCTGCTCAGATCAGGGAAGCGAACACAAAGGTGTTGTAGATTCTTAGACATCTGATCTTTTCGGCTTTAAGTGTTATTGCTTACAAATATTTGGTCGTATTCCTTTGTGACAAGCTAGGCAGAAATCTGATGTATAAATTATACTTGTGGTTTAAGTATAAAATTCAGCTTCTCTATGATCGATTTTTGGGGTTTTTGGCTTAAGAGATACAGGAATGTGGTGGCTACAACACTCCCTAATGAGATATATGAGTTTAAAATCCCAGTAGGTGAGAGAGTAATTCTAAGTGATGGCTGGGATCCAAAGGTGATTTATTTGGTGTGTGCAATCCTGCTGTCGGTGATAATTAACGTGTTCTTGTCAGTAGCTCTGATACGTGAGAGAAAGGTATCTAAGGCCTGTTTCATTTTTAAACACAGACCTAGGTGGATGAGATAGAGTTCTAACTCGAATCCAGAGAGTTCTAGTGATGAGAAGGTAGGGGAAACAGTTAGAGCTTGTGATGATTATACTGGTGATTTGTGTTAAAATTATAAGACTTAGAGTGCACTGGGATTAAGGGTCAGGATCTTGTGAGGATACTGTCTGGTTAATTGGAGACATCACGGCTGAGAAGGAGCTGTCTTAAAGATAAACATTCAGAACTAGGAATTTGTTTTCTTCAGATAAGAAGCCTGCACAATTGGGCATGCGTGAAAGTGGATGCTTTGACCCTTACCACACTGAATGTAGGGAGAAGGGATTTGACCACCTATTCTAAGACTCATTATCATACGCCTGCCTTCTATTTAGCATAAGTTTGCTTATGTAGATGATGGAACTATATAAGATGAAGAAAACTATTGTAAGGTTGCTTTTTGGGTGAAGTTTTGTACCCTCACATGCCCAACCGGTTGCTTTGCTTGCTTTTATTGCCTTTTTACGATCTTTTAGTGCCAATAAATCTGTTACCAAAAACTTTTACCTGGAGTCATCTATAACAGAGCTAAACAGGCAATCGGTAAGGCAGCTTTGAACAGTGCTATCGGTGATTCTGGCAATCAGCCAGCGGCAGCTCCTAAGATGGCGGCCGCAATGTCCTCGGCAGCCATTAGAGAGGCAAAATCATTTCCTTCTTCATCGGCAGGACCGGAAGTGGCCTCTGCAGCAGCTGCTTTGTCTCAAAACCTGTCAGTTTCTGTTAAGCCTGCTGTGAATTCAAACACAGCTCCAATTAAGCAAGTAGCAGCTTTGGATAGGAGAGGAAGATGCATAGCTGATCCAACAGCTGACAGGGAGAGCAGCAAGATTCCTCTGCTGGTGAGGGACCTTCTGTTAAAAAAGATCCTGCTGAGGAGGAAGAGAAGGTTTGTCTTAAAGATATAGCTGAGTTACTGAGACCATCAATGGGGGCGATGCGGGGCAGAATACAGGTCCTGGTAAGACAGCAGCTAATGGAGGTGCTTCTGAGCTTAAAGAGATCCTTAGGAGAATGGCAGCAGGAACATGGGGACAACATGTTCAGGAAGATGAGACAGATGAGGAAAAAGATGACATTCAGCACGCTAGCGCCCCCTGCCAGGAGATAAAGCATGTGAGGAAGGATTACATCAGAGCAGAGAATGAGCCAGTTCTAGCTTGGCTTGGCAGATGTTTCGATACAGGTGCACCAGCTCTAATAGTGGGAGACAAGTCAGCATCTCAGCTAGGCACTCTCTCGAAGGATAGTGGAATAGATAGACATCTAGGCAGGTGTCTCAGTAAGGTTTCTCTGTGGACACGCCTTTTATTGGCAGCTCTTATGAGATACCCATCCCGAGATGACCTTCCATGGAATCCTAAACCCTGGAATACCATGGAGGAGGGAATTAAGTGTCTGAGAGAATTTGCCATTAGGGAAGTACTCTATGGTAATCATGGTGTCCTGAATCCTGATGAAATTCCTGTGGGAACAGGCCTTGCTAAAAAGCTCATCAAGCTTGCTCCTCCTACTTATGCTACTATTCTGGCAAGCAGAATTGTGGCAAGAAATTATGGTGGAGCTCCTCCTAGGGTTGGCCAATTCACTGATCAAATGAGACAATTGGAGGATAGCATGACACGTGTTTCTTTGGTTTCAGCCATTGAAACTCTGTCTGGTGTGATAAAGAATTGCATGAAAGAGATGAAGGAGGAATTAAAAAAATCCATATCCCAGTTGGTACAAGGAAATAATTCCAATTCTTACTCCAGATGGATACAAGTTTCAGCTGTTAGAAACAGACGTCCTCTAAAAAGGTCATTCCAAAACAGATCAAACCAAAACAGACCACACTGGTATTAACAACAACTTCTCTGCTCTTTCTCTTGTCCCTTTTGTGTCCAAGGGGGATAAGGAGGGGAGCAGGGGAGGGGAGAAGCTGTAGCAGCTCCCACAGTTTTTATCCTAGGGGGTTCTTGTGCTGTTTATCAATTGTAAATAGCTGTAAATATTGTAAATACTGTATATTTTGTACATATTCATTTCATTTCATTGCAGATTGTAGTTTTGCTTGTAAATACAGCTTCATTTGCTTCCAACTGGGCTGGGCTGGCAAGCAGGATAGCTTCCAACTCCTCTTGTTTGTTGCCCATGCTGCGTGTATTGGTGTAGAGACACTTCAGCTGGGCTGACAGCCATGTCACCTTTTTAGAGGGGCGCTCCACTGTTCCCTCAAGGTGCTTCATGGCAGCTACCCTCCTGTCTCCTATTACCTCGGAGGCCCTTGGTTCAGCTCTGTAAGACCTTGCTGCAGTGTTCACAGAATGCTTCAGTGCAACAGTTTGGAGGCCTTTGCTATCACCCCATCCTTCCAGCCCTCATGTGTCATCCTGCCACTTGCCACAGACAATTTTGATATTGTCGTCAGCTCCCATCTCAAGTTAAATGGCAGACTGAAGGTTATCCTTAGGCTTGTCTCTAGTGCATGAGGTTAACCCCCTCCACCTTTGAGCCTAGTCTAAAGCCCTTTCAACAAGCCCTGACAACTCATGTGCCAGGATCTTTCTCCCCCTCTGAGACAGATAAACTCCATCCATTGCTAGCAGACCTGGTGCCATAGAAAGTTCCCCAAGATTAAAACCCCCAAAATTCTTTTGGTGGCACCAGCCTCTGAGCCACTTGTTAATCATACCTGATTTCCTGTTCCTTTCAGTATTCCTTCCTGCAACTAAGGGTATTGATGAAAAAATTACTTGTGCCACAAATCCCTCAACCATTTTCCCCAGTGCCTTGAAGTCCTTTTTGATTGATTTTGGACTTTTGGTTTCAACCTCATTGCTTCCCACCTGCGTAACTATCATGGGATAATAAGCAGAGGACTGTACCAGTCTAAGTAGCCTTCTGGTAACATTTCTGACCCAGGCCCCAGGGAGGCAGCATACTTCCCTGTGGGAAGGATCTGGCGGGCATATGGGGCCCTCTGTTGCCTCAGAAGGGAATCACCAATAACAATTACCCTCCTCTTTTTTATAATATAGAATAGAATTAACCAGGTTGTAAAAGACCTTCGAGATCATCGACTCCAACCTATCACCCAACACCATCTGATCAACTAAACTAAGGCTCTAAGTGCCTCATCCATTATCTTTTTAAACACCTCCAGTGATGGCGACTCCACCACCTCCCTGGGCAGCACATCCCAATGGCCAATCACTCTTTCTGTGAAGACCTTCTTCCTCACCTCCAGCCTAAACCTCCCCTGGCACAGCTTGAGACTGTGTCCTCTTGTTCTGGTGCTGGGTGCCTGGGAGAAGAGACCAACCCCCACCTGGCTACAACCTCCTTTCAGGTTGTTGTAGACAGTAATAAGGTCTCCTCTGAGCCTTCTCTTCTCCAGGCTAAGTAACCCCAGCTCCATCAGGCTCTTCTCATAGGGCTGTGCTCCAGACCCCTCCCCAGCTTTGTTGCCCTTCTCTGGACACCTTCCAGCATCTCAACATCTTTCCTAACCTGAGGAGCCCAGAACTGGACACAGGACTCAAGGTGTGGCCTAACCAGTGCTGAGCCAAGGGGCAGAATGACCTCCCTGCTCCTGCTGGCCACACTGTTCCTGATGCAGGCCAGGATGCCCTTGGCCTTCTTGGCCCCCTGGGCACACTGCTGGCTCATGTTCAGCCTACTGTCGACCACTACCCCCAGGTCCCTCTCTGCCTGGCTGCTCTCAGCCACCCTGACCCCAGCCTGTGGCACTGCCTGGGGTTGCTGTGGCCAATGTGCGGAACCTGGCACTTGGGTATGTTCAATCTCCTGCCCTTGGCCTCTGCCCATCTGTGCAGCCTGGCAAGGTCCCTCTGCAGAGCTCTCCTACCCTCTAACAGATCAACTCCTGCCCCCAGCTTGGTGTCATCTGCAACAAGTCCTGATGCGAGGGAGGGGCTGATTTGCTTTAGGCAATCCCCCTGATGGTTTCTCTTCTGCCTCACCCTTGAATTCCAGTGCCCCCATACTTGTTATAGTACCACCTCAAAAAAAAAAAAAAAAAAAGGGTCAAAAAGCTTGTCAGCATTCAATTTCTTCAGCTTGTTAGTTCAAATATTAGTGTGAAATCAGCATATTACTTGCATGATGCTATAATATTGGTTTAAGCTGACTGGCCCCACTAGAAAGGACAAGGGAGGAGGCTACCCACCCCCCCAACTCCCCCCCCCCCCCAATTTTCTGGTTCAAATTTCTGGTTGCGTTGCCTTTTCTGGTTACGCTTCATAAGATCTTATGCATTTTATGTATTTTCCCTGTGGTATCCTCTATGGTGCTGTTTCTCACCTTGGGGAAATGGCTTAAGGCTACAGTGTGTCGAGGGTTTGAGGGGAAAGCCACAAGCCTTCTTCCCCCCCCTGTAAGTAAAGGGAAGAAAATTGAAGGGGAAAAAAAAAACACAGCCCGACTAGCAAAGGGATTGTGTGCTGTATTTACAAAGCAGTTTAGGGAATGCAGGTTTATATACAGAATTTACAATATTTACAATATATACACAGAAATATACAACAAAGTGACACAGAATGAGATTCCCTTCCCCCGTCTGGAGGAAGGGTTTCCCCCTGTACCCCCTTCTCTCCTCTTTTTCCCCAAAGAGGGTTAGAAAGAGAGAAAAAAGAGCAAATGTTAGTTAAAAGCAGTTATGTGTTAGAAGAGGCCTTATCTGTTCCAAGATCAGCCTGGCCGAAAGCCCAGAAGCTGTGAGCTGCAGGAAGGAGGGGGAAAAGTGCAAGACAAGACTGAGACTAGTCTCACTGGGAATCAAAGTTGCTTTCTACCAATCCACCAATGAAATTAGTTTAGACCTGTCTTGTTTATAAAACATTCGGCCATGGTGTCCTTTTGTTAAAGGCACCACCTCAAACGGTCACAAGTGGTACTACACTATTTAATGGCATGTCTGGTATGTTAGGATTGGATCATTTCACTGGTTGTTTGGTTGTTCATTTATCAGTAATCTCACCTAATGGATGAATGGAACAGAAGTGAACACTTTTCCCCCTTTTGAAGGTTGCAAATATCCTTGGGACACCAACATCAGACTGCTTCTGATGTCATGTCTCTTAAATGTGTGCCTGGTCTTGGTCATAGTATCACAAATTTCTTCCAAGAATACAGTTTGGAGACCTGCCCTGAGGTTGAATAATTATGAGTGGCAGGGTATGTGGGAAAGTCTGGGCCAGTGTTTGGCCCACTGGTCACCTCCCAGTGTTTTGGAACTCTACTCCCAAGCAGTTGCAAAATCCTGATGAGCTGGTGAAATGTGCATGGCAGCAGTACCAGAGAGCCAGCCTGTGCCAGTATCTGTCACCCCCATATGGAAAAAGAAGTACACAAGGAATACAGCTCGTTTTGCAAAGGATGAGGATGAATCAGGGTCATCATGGGAACAAGAGGAAAAGCCAGAGGTAATCACATGATCTTTATCCCTGGGCAAGTTGTGGGATATACAGAAGGACTACAACTGCCATCCAGGCAAGCACATTATCACCTGGCTGCTCTGATGCTGGGATAGTGAGGCCAGTAGTTTGGAATTGGAAGGCAAGGAAGCCAAGCAGTTTGAATCCCCGTCTAGGGAAGTGGGCATTGACAAGGTTATCAGGAAACCAGTACAAGCCCTCAGCCTCTGGAGACAGCTTCTAGCAGGTGTAAGGAATAGGTAGCCCCTCAGGGATGATATGATGGAGAAAGGCATCCAATACTTGAGGGAACTGGCTGTGCTGGGACTGCTCTATAATGACATGAATGACAATCCTCAGCCTACAGACCCAGATGAAGTTGTATGTACACCAACCACATGGAGAAAGTTTCTATAAAGTGCACCACTGTCATATGCCAGCTCATTGGAAGTAACATCCTGGGCCATAAAAGACATTCAATGATAAGCAGTGGATAAAATGGTTAGCCTGCTCCAGCAATATGAGGGAAGTATCTCTTCTCATGTACGAGCCTGTGTTTCAGCTATGGAGGAACTGTCCTGGTCCCAACAGGTTGACCAGATCCAGGAGAACATGCCCTACTCCCCACCTGTGCAGTCTAATATTTCAACTATGAGAAGCAGGCATCTCCCTGTGCAAGAAAGAGAATCTGTGAAGCACGCACCATGGTGTATCCTCTGGTTTTACTTACATGACCAGGAGAGGACATGAGAAAGCGGGATAGAAAGTCTACTTCTGTCCTATTTGCACAAGTCTATGAATTGCAAGGAAACCCTTCCCAAAAGAATGTTGCCTCAGTTTTCAGTGCAAAATCTCCCAAAAGGAGCCTCTGCCTCCAGGATCCTTTTCCCTCCTGTTCATGTGGGGGGAGGCTTGTGAGAGCAGGCTGTTTTAACCCAGGACACATGCCAACATTTTTGGATTATATATATTGAATTGAAATGAAGTTGTGTATGAAAATAAGCATTATTAAAATTCCTTCTGTGTACCTTCTTAAAGTAATATGTCCCCTTGGTCTGCAAGAACAAATTTTTACATTTATATCTGAATCAGTTCCTTGAAATACTGGGTTTGTCTGAGGAATGTTAGCGTATTTCTGAATGAGTGCAAGGTGGTTTGCAACCAGAGAAAAATTGTACTAGCTCTGTGGTTCATGAAGCAAAACTGTTCTTTTTGTTCTCTGTTGAAATTATCAGATATCCTATAGCCATTTAGGAAATTGTAATGGTTTCAGCAGAATCATATATATATATATCCTACACCATTTTGAGCAATGCTTGCTGCATGACAGAAGTGGGTGTTGCCGGGACTTGTGAGGCTTGTGGGATGTTATGTAGTTGGAAGGGATCCTTGAATGTCATCTTGTCCAACCCCCTGCAGTGAGCAGGGACATTGCCAATTAGATCAGGTTGCTCAGGGCCCCATCAAGTTTGACCCTGAATGTCTCCAGGGATGGGACCTCCACGACATTCCTGGGTAACTTGTTCCAGTATTTCACTACCCTCATTGTGAAGAGCTTCCTCCTACTATCCAACCTAAATCTACCCTGCTCTAATTTAAAACCGTTGTCCCTCAACTTATCACTACATGCCCTTCTAAACAGTCCCTCACTAACCTTCTTGTAGGTCCCATTCAGATACTGTAATACAGCTATAAGGTGTCCCTGGAGCCTTCTCTTCTCCAGGCTGAACAACCTCAACTTTCCCAGCCTGTCTTCATAGGAGAGGTGCTCCAACCTTCTGATCATCTTTGTGGTCTTCCTTTGGACCTGCTCCAGCAGGTCCATATCCCTCCTCTGTTGAGGACTCCAGAGCTGGATATGGTACTCCAGGTGAAGCCTCACCAGAGCAGAGTGGCATAATCATATCTCTCAACCTGCTGGCCATGCTACTTTTGATGTAGCCAAGGATATGATTTGCCTTCTAGGCACAAGTGCAAATTGCTACCTCACATCCAGCTTCTCATACACCAGTGCCCCCAAGTCCTTCTATGCAGGGCTGCTCTCAATTTCATCATCCCCCAGCCTGTATTGCTATCAAGGATTGCCCCAACCCAGGTGCAGGATCTTGCATTTTTCCTTAATGAACCTCATGAGATTCTCCTGAGCCCATTTCTCTAGCCTGTCTAGGTCCCTCTGGATGGCATAAAAAGCCCTGTGGGTTGTAATAAGGAGAGTTTAATGAAATAACACAATATACAAATACTGTATACAGCATACAAGCAGCAGCAGAAGCAAGCTAGCCATAAAATGACACCCTCCCCCCAAATCCACAGCCAGCAAAGCAGAAGACACCAACACCCCAAGGCAGAAGACAACCCTGGAGACAGGAAGCATCACAGGTTACAGTCTGAACTCCAAGCCCCATGATCCTTTGCTCCAGCCAACATTTTAGTTATAAAGCTGGCTTGATGTCAGCAGGGTATTGAATAACACTACCTGGTTCAGCTAGCTGAAGCCATCATTAGTCTTCCCTTGTCCACTGATGTAGTTACACCATTGTAGAAAGCCACTAGGTTAGTGAGGTATGACTTTCCCTTGGTGAAGCCATGCTGTCTGTCTCAAATCACCTCTCTGTCCTCCATGTGCCTTATCAGAGCTTCTAGGAGGATCTGTTCCATGATCTTCCTGGGCACAGAGGTGAGGATGAGAAGTCAGTAATTTCCAAGGTCCTCTTTTCTATTCTTTTCTAAAATGGGCTCAGTATTTCCCTTCTTCCAGTCACCAGGGACTTCACCTTACTGCCATGACTTTTCAAATATCATGGAGACTGGCTTTGTGACTTCATTGGCCAATTCCTTTGGGACTCTGGGATGCATCTCATCAGGTCCCATGGATTTATGTATGTTCAGGTTCCTCAGGCGGTCCAGAACCTGATCTTCCCTTACAGTGGGAGGGACTTTACCCCCCTGGTCCTCACTTAGTGGTCCATTGACTTGGGAGGGGGATGGCACAAGATTGCCAGTGAAGACTAAGGCAAAAAAGTTATTGAGTACCTCAGCCTTCTCCTTGCCTGTTGACGCTACCTCTCTATTCTCGCTCTTCAGAGGTGGTACACTATCTTTAACCTTCCTTTGCTGACTGATGTACCTGTAGAAGCTCTTCTTCTTTTTCTTTGCATCCCTTGCCAAGTTCAGCTCCAGCCATGCCCTGGCCTTCCTGACTTCATCCCTACACAAACAGACAGTGTTCCTGTCCTCCTCCCAGGTTACCTGTCCCTGCTTCCACTGTCTGTACAGTTCCCTCTTGCCCTTTATTTTGACCAGCAGGTCTCTATTCAGCCATGCTGGTCTCTTCCCTTCTCTTTCTGATTTCTTACACCTGGGGATTGAGAGCTCTTGCAATCTTATGTAAGCCACCCAAGTTTTTCTCCAAAAACTTCTCCAAGTTGAGTCTGTTTTGCCCATGATGTTAATTGCTGAGTAATGTCCATGTTCTTATCTTGATTCATGAGCTTTTTTGCCATATTTTCTACCCATCCTGTTGCTGGGAAGGGTGGCGAGATAAAGCACTGGTCTGACTGGTCTGACTCAAAGGTTTGACCAACTCCAAGGGAACTCATCCCACACCCCTCCTGTGCAGTCTAGTATTTCAGCTATTAGAAGCAGGCATCTCCTTGTTCAAGAGAGAGAATCTGGGAAGCAGACACCATGAAGTATCCTTTGTTCTTCCTTACGTGACCAGGGGGAGGATCCCTTCATAGTGGGGCTGTTAGATGTTAAAGACCAGCAAATAACAATTTCCACTGCAACGGTGCACCAGCAGCAATATTGCACCAGCTGGGATCCTCTGATCCCCATCTATAAACTAATTCGACAACTGGAGATGAGGGGTGATCACTAAAACTTGTTCAAAATTCAGCAGTCCCATATGGCTGGTGTGGAAGTCCAAGAGTGAATGGAGACTGACAGTGGACTACCATGCTCGGAACGAGGTTTCACCAGCAATGAGCACTTCTGTGCCTGACATGCTGGAGCCCCAGTATCAGCTGGAGTCTAAGGCAGTGTAATGGTTTAGTGCAAGGGCTAAACTCCCACTCCCCCCCCCCACTCCCCCTCCCATCTCTCTCCTTACCAGGAGATAAGAAAGGCAGGGGAAATAAAAAGGCAGAGGGAGAATTTTGAGTTGATTTACACAGAATATTTTACTCCCCTGCTACAAAGATATCAGATTACATCAATATATAGAGAGTACAGGAGGAAAAGGGAAAGGACTACCAGTCCTAATCCCATAACAAGCTATGCCGGGTTATACCACACTGGGGGGGGGGGGGGGGGGGGGGCGGGGGGGGGCAGGGTTGTGAGAGCCCTGCTTCGCCCAGGGGACAAAAGAAACTCCAGTTAAGGATCAAATTGCAAATCATTCTCCATCCAGGCTGTCTTTCAGGAGGCAGGAAACAGCCTTTCTCTCAACAGGTGAGATGATACAGGACTTCCCAGGTGACATAGGGTTCATGCTTGCATACTGTGGGTTCTTCTTAGATCTTGTGGCCACCACAATGTGGGGAGGGGAGGGGAGGGGAGGGGAGGGGAGGAGAGGAGAGGAGAGGAGAGGAGAGGAGAGGAGAGGAGAGGAGAGGAGAGGAGAGGAGAGGAGAGGAGAGGAGAGGAGAGGAGAGGAGAGGAGAGGAGAGGAGAGGAGAGGAGAGGAGAGGAGAGGAGAGGAGAGGAGAGGAGAGGAGAGGAGAGGAGAGGAGAGGAGAGGAGAGGAGAGGAGAGGAGAGGAGAGGAGAGGAGAGGAGGGGAGAGGAGGGGAGAGGAGGGGAGAGGAGGGGGAGAGGAGGGGGAGAGGAGGGGAGAGGAGGGGAGAGGAGGGGAGAGGAGGGGAGAGGAGGGGAGAGGAGGGGAGAGGAGGGGAGAGGAGGGGAGAGGAGAGGAGAGGAGAGGAGAGGAGAGGAGAGGAGAGGAGAGGAGAGGAGAGGAGAGGAGAGGAGAGAGAGGGGAGAGGAGGGGAGAGGAGGGGAGAGGAGGGGAGAGGAGGGGAGGGGAGGGGAGGGGAGGGGAGGGGAGGGGAGACCTTCAAGATCATCGCACCCAACCCATCATCCAACACCATCTGATCAACTAAACCATGGCACCAAGCACCCCATCAAGTCTCCTCCTAAACACCTCCAATGATGGTGACTCCACCACCTCCCCGGGCAGCACATTCCAATGGGCAATCACTCTCTCTGTATAGAACTTCTTCCTAACATCCAGCCTAAACCTCCCCTGGCACAGCCTGAGACTGTGTCCTCTTGTTCGGGTGCTGGCTGCCTGGGAGAAGAGACCAACCTCTGCCTGTCTACAACCTCCCTTCAGGTAGTTGTAGAGAGCAAATCTGGAAAAGGCATTCATAACACCTTATATTACACATTCTGAACTTAATCTCTCACATCTAGAGTTAAATTCCTCTGTGGAACACACTGTATTTCACCCAATAGGTATGGCCTGGACCTTTGTCAGAGACCACTCCTCAGATAGGTTTGCCCCCACCCGAAGGAGGAGAAATCCACACAGTTTTCCCCAGTAGATTATTTTCACAAACAGCAGGAACTCTATCTACTTCTACTGTTTGCAACAAGTCTGAGCAGGACCTGCTCAAGTTACAGATCCTCTGCTATTTACTAACCAAGTGGCTTGTGTTAGATGTTTGTCCCAATATTTAAAAGTTCCACCCCCCATTGCTTTCAGGGTGTTCTTCAGTAAGCCATTTGTGGTAGTTTTAGGCTATGCCTTTAAAAATTTTTAACAGATGATGAAATTAATTGGCGCCTATTCAACGTGGGGCATTGCTTGATTAATTAATCTCTGATCAGATTAAGGAAGCCAAAATGAAGCTGATTTGAGTTTTGTGGCATTTGATATACTCTGTCTTAAGTGTGGTGTTTTATAAATGGTTTGTTTCTGCACTTATTGACCAAGTTGGCAGGTACATAGTATATAAGCTGTTCCTTTGGTTTAAATACAAGTTAAAGAGGTTTGGTAATTACTGCCTTGGATTTGTTGCTTTGGGGGGGAATACAGCAATACAAGTATGAGTGTCCCTCCTTGTGGGGTGTGGGACTGGCACACAGAGAAAACACAGAGACACTCTGGAGATTTGCAATCCGTTTGTCTGAGTGTTTATTGTTGCCAGGGGTGGGGAAGGGGGCTGCCTCAACCCAGCACAAACAAGCACAGCATTTCTCTCTTGCGGGGCCCCTTTCGAGAAGAGTGAACGTTATACAGTAAACAACAGTAATGGCTCAGTTGTAACATTCTCATACATAGACCTCAAAATGGCAACTGAAGTTTGTAACTCATACCAAGAGATGCTATACAGCCATGACTGTGAACTAATAACGAAACAATCCTTCGATGTCATGTCATCTCGTTTTACAACCCAACATGCCAGCCAATTCAGCAGAGCTAATGCTCTTGCTATAGCAGTTTGAAGGAAAGGAAAATACCTGTAAGCAGAGAGCAGGGGTGAAAATCCCTTCACCGGTATGAATTCAATTTATGTATTCCCTCCCTGCCTGGATGACATCCTAAATATTCACAATTCTGCCCAATATAAAATTAAACATAACATAGTAAGACCATTTCTACTGATCTTAACATAATGATCTCTTGATGCTTTGTTTTGCTACGGAAAGGTACTGAGTCTTTTTGCTCCTACTCTTGGCCTAATGTTAAATTGGTTTTCCCTTTCAAATTTCCCTCAACTACAGACTCAAGGATTTTTAATCCTCCATGAATTTTGTTGAACTACAACATGCTGTAACTATTCTTTCTTGTGACATAATACCCACACTGCACTTTTTCTGTGTGTGTATGTGTAACCTAAAATGAAAATGTAACTCAGTTAGATTGTTCCTTCAACCAGTTGAGATTGTTACTTGATGTGCTGGGTTACACCCATCCTGGGGGGAGGGCTGCAAGAGCCCTGCTTCCCCCAGGGCTCAAAAGAAACCTGATCCAGGTGAACAGAGAGGGACTTGGTTTCCCCCTCCCAGGAGGAGCAGTCCCCTGGGTCAAAGGTAGTCATATTGCTTCTGTGAAGGTGTAAACCCATCTTCCTTGGTTCGTAGCTTACTTTCTATGTACAGCATATGGTTTTAATGGTTCTTTTCTACACATGCTTTTGAGTCTTTTTTATTTTAAGCTGTGTCTTCCACTGCAATTCTCAATGATTTGTTCCCAAAGTTAACTTTTGTAATTTATTATTTGGACTGGGAGTAGGTTCTGTAATGATCATTAACTAAGGGAGATTGGAAGGGACCTCAGGAGTACCCTAAGGCAAGGCTGACAATATTAAAAGCAAGATTCAACTGGAGATCTTAAGCAATTTGGTTTGTGTTTCATTAATTAAAGAAAAAATGGGTTTTCTATCTCCTCAGACTTCTTTGTTATGCTTGACTTTAAGTATTTTGTTTCTAATTCTTAATAGACTTGTAGGAAGGATGAAGGAATCATATGTAGGATTTGATCTTGGGGGTAGAAAGGTTACAGCACAGTTCTTTACTGTTAGTTACAGATTACTATACTAATCCAGGACTGTAACTGATTTTGTGTGAGGGCAGTGTGACAGTTTAGGCTGTGCCTTTAAGAAAAGACAGCTGCAGAATTCTCTAGCTGAATGTTTGGGTGTAAAAAGGAAAACAAAGATTAATTCTAAACAAATTTCATTGGTCAGATGTGAGATGCACCATAGCAAATATCTCTCACATTCCTTTCTCTCACTCACTCCAGCTTCAGTCTGTCTGACTTTTCATTTCTTGGCCAGAGAGCATGCAACTGACCCTGAACTGAAATTGATAAGATAAGAGTAACTAACTTTCTTAACAACTGCTTTGAGCTAACGAATTTCCCTCCCCCACGAATTCCACTCCCCCTTCCTGTCCAGCAAGCCTATAAAAAGGAAGATTCTGTGGCCATTTGCCTCTCTTTGCTTCTGTCTCACCTGTTCGAGAGTACCAACAACCGCAGCTAGCCTGATTCTTCCACGTGGTCAGGCTTGGCCTGTCCCTACTGCATCCACGTTTCTCTAAAGGACTGAAATGTACATACATCGAGGGAAATACAAGCTTGGTTTTGTATATTTTCCTATTTATCCTTATTCCTTACCCTTGTAAACCCTCCCTGTTACTGCTATATATATATATTTTGTTAAAAAATTTACTTCTCCTACTTCCAAACTGACTCCAGATTATTTTTCTCCTACCCCCATTTTTTTCATTTCTCTCCTTTTTTCCTTATCAGGGAAAAGGAGGGGGGGGAGCAGGGGAGGAATTCTCAGTTTGCTACCATCTGAGCTCTTAAACTCCAGTTAAGGCTGAAACCACTACAATATTTTGGCACTCCAACGTGGGGTTTGAAAAATAATATTTTATTTGAAAAGTAATACTTTGTTTGGAAAGAAAGGATATATATCAATATATATCAATAGTTCATATGTTCTTAGGAAAGAGTAGGACACCTGTGAGTCTTAGAACAGGTTGACCAATTTTACCTCCTCTACTACTCCTTCACATAAAGCCCGTAGCAGGCTTTAGGGAGAAAGATTATTCTTCTCCCACATAATTACTCAAAAAGTTAAGAGAACAAACAAGTTAAAAATCACAATGCTGAGTTGCATTAATAAGGGTATCACAAGCAGGGATAAAGATGTAATTCTCCCACTCTACTCACCTCTGGTTAGGCCGCACCTTGAGTACTGTACAGTTTTGGTCCCTGCTGTGCAACATGGACAATGGCACTGAGTGCACCCTCAGCAAGTTTGCTGATGGCACCAAGCTGTGTAGTGCAGCAGACACACTGGAGGGAAGGGAGGCCATCCAGAGGGACTTTGACAGGCTGGAGAGGCGGGCCCATGACAACCTCATAAGGTTCAACAAGACCAAGTGCAAGGTCCTGCATCTGGGTTAGGGCAATCCCAAGCACCGATACAGGCTGGGCAGTGACTGGCTGGAAAGCAGCCCTGAAGAAAAGGACCTGGCGGTGCTGGTGGATGAGAAGTTCAACAGGAGCCACCAGTGTGCACTTACAGCTCAGAAAGCCAATCACATCCTGGGCTGCATCAAGAGAAGCATAGCCAGCAGGTCAAGGGAGGTGATACTCCCCCTCTACTCTGCTCTGGTGAGACCCCACCTGGAGTACTGTGTCCGGTTCTGGAGCCCCTAGTACGAGAAGGATCTGGACGTGCTGGAGTGTGTCCAGAGAAGGGCCACGAGGATGAGCAGAGGGCTGGAGCACCTCTCCTATGAGGACAGACTGAAGGAGTTGGGGCTGTTCAGTCTGTAGAGGAGAAGGCTCCGAGGAGACCTAATTGTCGCCTTCCAGTATCTGAAGGGGGCTGGGGAGGGACTTTTTAGGGTGTCAGGGAGTGATAGGACTAGGGGAAATGGAAAACAAATAGAAATGGGTAGATTCAAATTAGATGTTAGAAGTTGTTCCCCATGAGGGTGGTGAGAGACTGGCACAGGTTGCCCAGGGAGGTGGTGGAAGCCTCATCCCTGGAGGTTTTGAAGGCCAGGCTGGAGGTGTCTCTGAGCAACCTGATCCAGTGCGAGGGGTCCCTGGTCATGGCAGGGGGTTGGAACTAGATGGTCCTTGAGGTCCCTTCCAACCTGGTATTCTATGAATCTATGAATTCACCTCACATTTCAGAAAAAAATCAGGCCTTCTCGCACAAGCCACAATAACATCTAGATATAAAAATTCAAATCAGAATGCTTACTGACAAAATCAGAAGCAAAACAATTGTTCCAGTAGTGAGTGGTGCTCCTGAGGCCAGAGCAGATGATCCTCACACCTCACTCACCCAGTCTGGCCTCTCCCAGCTGGTCTGAGTGGAGGCTTCACTGGAAGGGACTGTGTCCAGTTCTGGGCCCCTCAGTTTAGGAAGGAGGTTGACTTGCTGGAATGAGTCCAGAGAAGGGCAACAAAGTTGGTGAGGGGCTTGGAACACAAGCCCTATGAGGAGAGACTGAGGGAGCTGGGGCTGCTTAGCCTGGAGAAGAGGAGACTCAGGGGTGACATTATTGCTCTCTACAACTACCTGAAGGGGGGTTGTAGACAGGCAGAGGTTGGTCTCTTCTCCCAGGCAGCCAGCACCAGAACAAGAGGACACAGTCTCAGGTTGCGTCAGGGGAGGTTCAGGCTGGAGGTCAGGAGGAAGTTTTACACAGAGAGTGATTGCCCACTGGAATGGGCTGCCCGGGGAGGTGGTGGAGTCACCATCACTGGAGGTGTTCAGGAGGAGACTTGACAGGGTGCTTGGTTAGTTGATTAGGTGGTGTTGGATGATAGGTTGGACACGATGATCTTGAAGGTCTCTTCCAACCTGGTCTATTCTATTCTATTCTATTATATGGCGCATAATTACTCTGCACCAATTACTACTGTTGACATCATCAGGAAAATCAAGTGCTAGGGTAAATGGAAATAGCGAGAGTCGCTTTTTATGAAGTCAATATATTTAAAAGCTATTTATTTTTACAAGATCTTAATCCTCTCTAACAACAGGATTTAGTGGCTTGCATACCAAGAATCCAGGGACTCAGCTGCATAACCTTGAGTCAGACTGCTGAAAGTCTGTAGAGAGATAAAGGTGATGTAGGCAGATGTAGAACCTCTGATTTGGAGACTGTTAGTAGCTCAAAGAGTCAAGAGGGAAAACATCAGCATGGTATGTATGTATGTGTGGTACATACCTTCCTAGTCAGCATTTAAATGAACATATACTTCCAAGAAAAACATTGTATTTGAAAAACAATGAAGCAGCGGCTTACCACCTCTGTTGACGTTTCTGCATGTTCAGAAGCAACATGTTCTTGAAGAGATGTTTCCATATAACCCATCTTTCCACAATAAGGACAAGTAAAGGACTGTGGCTGCTCTACAGAGAAGGCCTCTCCACCATAATACAAATCTGGAAAAATATGATGTTTTAGGAGAGGTTATTTTCAAGTAGCATAGCTCATGATTTTATTTATATAACCTCTTTATGTATACACCTATGTGTATGCAATCACTGTTAAATTATTTTTTTAATTAAAATATTTTAATTCAGCACCAAATGCATATACCAATATTAAAGTTATTCAGCAGTTCAACTTCCAAAAGAATAGACAGACCACACAATTTTCACTAGCAAACAACATAACTTTCTAATATTCAGGAAGACCAAATTCTAGTAGTGCTGCTGAAGCATCACCTTTTCCCCCATCCTTGTTTTTACCATAAGTGAATTTACACTAAAGATATGATCACTGTAGATGCACTGTGGTCTCACAGCCTTACTCACAGCAAACCTGTTAAATATCATAATTTAAAACACCTCAGTAACACCAGCACTCCATATGTTGATATTGGTGCCATAGCTGAATCAAAGCTTAATAATAAGGGGAAATATTAGTGAAACAAATACTTCAGCACTTATCAGTTACCAAAGTAGCAGCCTCCCTTAAGCTACTAATTTAGCAATTAATATGAGCCAAACTGATCATGCAAATTTAACAAACCGTGCTAAATTCATAGTAAATTGTATCACTCCAGGAAAAGTGTCCTTCACTGCTTATAGAGGAAGAGCACTAAGATGATGCATAGGCTCAGAATGCTGTAGAAAGTGAGTTCTCCAAAAAAGGACTTGATGGCATAATAAATTAGATTTCAAGACTATGGATATTTGGAAACTATAGTGTTTCAGTTAAGGGGATAAAATAATCTTCCCCACCATCTTTCCCCCACTCTCTCTACACCACTGACAGGGAGTAACAGAATGAAGGTAGAACGTTTTAGTGGAGATCTACAATGATTTACTACTCTATTGCAGAGATATCAGATTACACCAAAAGAGACAGGGGAAAGCAAAAGGAAAAAAAAACTACTGAATCTGCACAGGTACCTGTGCTGAGCCCCCACATGGGAACAAGGAACAAATAACATTCTGTGAGTCTGACAAATCATGGCAACACCCACTTCTGTCATGTTGCAAGCATTGCTCAGAATGGTGTAGGATATATATATATATATACATGATTCTGCTCAAATCATTACATTCTCCACCCCTTATCCTATACTATACTGTGTCATGCTCAACAGCAATTAACATCATACAACATATATAATTTACTGTGTATTCTTACCCAAAGTAAGAGTATTTTGTAGCACACAATAAACTTTTCCATCTTTCTGCATTACCCACCAGGTGCATCCTGGTCCTTGGGCAAAAACAATCCCACAGGTAGATTTGACTTTACCTAGGGTAGGGCTAACCCAAACCTTCCCTAGGATATTCTTTATGTGTACAATGAGAGCTTTATCACCTTCTACAGCATGTGGCAGTTATGATTGGGCAGGGCCAGCCTGATTAATAGATCCTCTGGTGTTGACCAGCCAAGTCACTGCTAAATGTTCATCTCAGTTTTTGAAGGTCCCTCCTCCCATTGCTTTCAGAATGGTTTCTAATAGGCCATTGTAATGTTCAACCTTCCTAGCAGCTGGTGTCTGATAAGGCATGTGATACATCCACTCGATGCCATGCTCCTTGGCCCAAGTGTCTATGAGGCTGTTTCAGAAATGAGTTCCATTATTTGACTCAATTCCTTCTGGGGTGCTGTGTCAGCACAGGACTTGTTTTTCAAGGCCTAGGATGGTGTTCTGAGAAGCAGCATGGGGCACTGAATATGTTTCCAGACATCCAGTGGTTGCTTCTACCACTGTAAGCACATAGTATTTGCTTTGGGGGGGTTTGTGACAGTGTGATATAGTCAATTTGCCAGGCTTTCCCCTATTTATATTTCAGCCATTGCCCCCCATAACACAGAGGCTTTACCTGCTTGGCCTATTTATTTGCAGCACACATCTCATATTAATGGATAACCTGTGCAATAGTGTCCATGGTTAAGTCCACCCCTCAATCTTGAGCCCATCTGTATGTTGCATCTCTTCCTTGATGGCCTGAGGTATCACAGGCCCACTGAGCTAGAAATAATTCACTCTTATGTTGCCAGTCCAGATCCACCTGATCCACTTTAATCTTAGAAGCTTGATCCACCTGCTGGTTGTTGTGATGTTCTTCAGAGGCTCGACTCTTGTGTACATGGGCATCCTCATGACGTACTTTGACCAGCAGGTTCTCTACCAGAGCGGCAATATCTTGCCACAGTTCAGCTGTCCAGATGGGTTTACCTCTGCACTATCAGTGGTTTTCCTTCCAGTGATGCAGCCACCCCCATAAGGAATTTGCCACCATCCAGGAGTCTGTATAGAGATAGAATACTGGCCATTTTTCTTGCTTGGCAATATCTTGCCAAAGGGGTGAAAGAGAGCAAGAGTTTTTTTCAAATGCATCAATGATAAAAGGAAGAGCAGGCAAAAGGTAGGACCACTACTGAATTATATGGGAGGTATGGTAACTGATGATGCAGAGATGGCAGAGTTGCTGAATGCCTTCTTTGCCTCAGTCTACTCCTAAGACCGGCCCTCAGGAATCTCAGTCTCTAGAAGCAAGGGAGCAGAGCTGGGTGCAGGCAAACATCATGAAGTTTAATAAGGACAAGTGCAGGGTACTACATCTGGGGAGGAATAACAACAGGCACCAGTACAAGTTAGGGCTGCCCTGATGGAAAGCAGCTCCATAGAGAAAGACCTTGGAGTGCTGGTGGACAGCAAGTTCTCCATGGAACAACAATGTGCCCTTGTGGCCAAGAGAGCAAATGATATCCTGGGATGCTTCAAGAAGGGTGTGTCCAGCAGGTCTAGGAAAGTTCTTCTTCCTCTCTGCCCTGGTGAAACCAGACTTGGAATACTGAGTCCAGTTTTGGGCTCCCCAGTTCAAGAAAGACAGAACTGTTGGAGGGAATCCAATGGAGAGCCACGAGGATGATTAGGGGACTTGAACATCTCCCCTGAGGCTATTTATTCTTGAGAGGAAAAGACTGAGAGGGGACCTCATCAATTTGTATAAATATCTGAGGGGTGGGTGTCAAGTGGAGGGGGCCAAGCTCTTTTCAGTAGTGCACAGTAATAGCGTGAGGAACAACGGGTTCAAGCTTGAACATAGAAGATTTCACCTCAACATAAGGAATTTCTTTACAGTGAGGGTGATGGAGCACTGGAACAAGCTTCCCAGGGAGGTTGTGGAGTTCCCTAAGTGAGCCTGCTTTAGCAGGGAGGTTGGACCCGATGGTCTCTTGAGATCCCTTCCAACCTCTGATATACTGTCATACTGTGATCTAAAGCCAGTTGGATGGCTTTCACCTCTGTAAATTGACTTGATTCACCCTCTCCCTCAGCAGCTTCTGCAACCCTCTGTTTGGGACTCCACACAGCAGCCTTCCGCCTTTGGTGCTTTCCCAGAATGTGGCCGGACTGGGTCAGTGAACAGGGTACATCATTTTTCATTATCTGGCAGTTTATTGTATGGGGGAGGCTCCTCAGCAAGTCACCTCTATTTCCTCTGGTGACATCCCAAAATCTCTGCCTTCTGACCAGTTTGTGATGACTTCTATGATTCCTGGGCAGTTGGCACTCCCTATTCAAGGTGGTTGTGTTATCATTGTAATCTACATACGCCACATGGCATCAGTTGCATGCCATCATGCAACTCTCCCTTTGAACATCCAGCCTAGCACCGGTACTCAGGGTGCCAGGAGGAGTTGTGTTTAAGTACTGATTACCTCTGAGGCAGCTTGTTCTCCCTCATATGCTGCCAGTATCTCTTTTTTGGTTGGAGTGTAGTTGGCCTCAGCTCCTTTGTAGATCCCACTCTGAAACCCCAGAGGTCAGCCTCATGTGTCCCTGATGTTTTCTGTCATGTGAGACCATTCTTAGCTGCTGTGTATAGCACATTTGTAACATCCTTTCCTATCTAGACTGGAAGGAGGGCTACTGCATGCACAATCTCCTGTTTTATTTGTTCAAACACTCAAGGCCTCATTGAAAATCATTCCTCTTTTGAGTCACATGGTAGAAAGGATTCACAATCAAACTGTAGTTTGGGATATGCATCTTCCAGAAACCCACAACACTGAATAAAGCCTGTGTTTCCTTCTTATTGGTGGGTGGAGACAGAGCTGTGATCTTGTTGATGACATTTATTGGAATCTGGCTGTGCCTCTCCTGCCATTTTATCCCTAGGAACTGTATCTCTAGTGCAGATCCCTTGACCTTACTTTGCTTTATAGCGAACGTGGCCTTCAGAACAATATGGATTGTCTTCCCTTTCTCATAAACTTCCTCAGCTGTGTCACCCCACACAAGGATGTCATCAATGTATTGCAAGTGTTCTGGTGCTCCACCCTTTTCCAGTAGAGTCTGGATTAGTACATGGCAAATGGTAGGCCAGTGTTTCCACCCCTGGAGCAGTCAATGCCAGGTTTATAGTACAGCTCTCTAGGTAAAAGCAAACTGTGGTCTGCCTTCCAGTATTATGCAAAAGGAGAAGAACACTTTAGTGATGTCAACTGTGGTATACCATTAGGCTGACTGTAGTGGTATGAACCATATATTATAACTTTCCTGGTAGCCTTGTTGCAGCAGGAAAGTTATGATGTAGTTGCCATCACAAAGACGTGGTGGGATGACTCACATGACTGGAACACTGCAATTGACAAGATCTTCAGAAGAGACAGGCAAGGGAGGAGGGGTGGAAGGGTGGCCCTGTACATCAGGGAGGCACTAGATGCCATTGAGCTGGAGATCAGGGACGATCGGGTTGAGTGCCTGTGGGTGAGAATTAGAGGGAAGACAGGCAGGGCAAACATCCTGGTTGGAGTCTGTTATAGACCACCAATTATTTTATACGCAGCTAAAGGCTGTCTCAAGATCACCAGACCTTGTTCTCATGGGCGACTTCAACCTGCCTGATACCTGCTGGGATCTCAACACAGCAGAGAGGAGGCAATCTACTAGAATAAACCTTTATTAGAATAAACCAAACCAGGTTGGAAGAGACCTTCAAGATCATCGCGTCCAACCCATCAACCAATCCAACCCACCCAAACAGCTAACCCATGGCACCAAGCACCCCGTCAAGTCTCCTTCTGAACACCTTCAATGACGGCGACTCCACCACCTCCCCGGGCAACCCATTCCATAGCGCAATCACTCTTTCTGTATAGAACTTCTTCCTAACATCCAACCTGAACCTCCCCTGGTGCAGCCTGAGACTGTGTCCTCTTGTTCTGGTACTGGGTGCCTGGGAGAAGAGACCATCATCCGCCTGTCTACAACCTCCCTTCAGGTAGTTGTAGAGAGTGATAAGGTCACCCCTAAGTCTCCTCTTCTCCAGGCTAAGCAGCCCCAGCTCCCTCAGCCTCTCCTCGTAGGGCTTGTGTTCCAAACCCCTCACCAACTTTGTTGCCCTTCTCTGGACTCGTTCCAGCAAGTCAACATCCTTCCTAAACTGAGGGGCCCAGAACTGGACACAGTACTCGAGGTGTGGCCTAACCAGTGCAGTGTACAGGGGCAGAATGACCTCCCTGCTCCTGCTGGCCACACTGTTCTTGATGCAGGCCAGGATGCCATTGGCCCTCTTGGCTGCCTGGGCACACTGCAGGCTCATGTTAAGCCTACCATCAACCAGCACCCCCAGGTCCCTCTCTGCCTGGCTGCTCTCTAGCCACTCTGACCCCAGCCTGTAGCACTGCATGGGGTTGTTGTGGCCAATGTGCAGAACCCGGCATTTGGATGTGTTAAATCTCATGCCGTTGGATTCTGCCCATCTGTCCAGCCTGTCGAGGTCTCTCTGCAGAGCCTCTCTACCCTCCAGCAGATCAACTCTTGCCCCCAGCTTGGTGTCGTCAGCAAATTTACTGATGATGGACTCAATGCCCTCATCCAGATCATCAATAAAGATGTTAAAGAGCACAGGGCCCAGCACTGATCCTTGGGGCACACCACTAGTGACTGGTTGCCAGCTGGATGTGGCACCATTCACCACCACTCTCTGGGCTCGGCCCTCCAGCCAGTTCCTAACCCATCGCAGTGTGCTCCCGTCCAAGCCATGGGCTGACAGCTTGGCCAGCAGTTTGCTATGGGGGACGGTGTCAAAGGCCTTGCTGAGGTCCAGGTAGACTACATCAACAGGCCTCCCCACATCCACCAGGCGGGTCACCTGATCATAGAAGGAGATCAGGTTGGTCAGGCAGGACCTGCCCTTCCTAAATCCATGCTGGCTAGGCCTGATCCCTTGGCCATCCTGTAAGTGTTGTGTTATTGAACTCAGGATGACCTGTTCCATGATCTTGCCTGGCACTGAGGTCAGGCTGACAGGCCGGTAATTCCCTGGCTCATCCAACCGGCCCTTCTTATGGATGGGCACCACGTTGGCCAGCTTCCAGTCCTCTGGGACCTCGCCAGTGAGCCAGGACTGCTGGAAAATTATGGAGAGTGGCTTGGCCAGCTCATCTGCCAGCTCTCTCAGCACCCTAGGATGAATCCCATCTGGTCCCATGGACTTGTGGGGATCCAAGCTGCTAAGGAGAGTTCCAACTACCGCCTCATGGAACATAGGGAAACTGTGCAGCTCCCTGGCTCCTTCTGCTAGCTCTGCAGGCCAGCTGTCAGGAAGACGTTCTGCCCTTCTAGTAAAAATTGAGGCAAAGAAGGTGTTAAGTATCTCTGCCTTTTCCTTATCCTTGGTTACAATGTTCCCCTCCGTATCCACCAAGGAGTGGAGGTTTTCCTTCCCCTTCCTCTTACTATTAATGTATTTATAGAAGGACTTTTTGTTGTCCTTCACAGTAGAGGCCAGTTTAAGCTCCAAGTGTGCTTTTGCCTCCCTAATTCTCTTCCTACAAGACCTAGCAACATCCTTAAACATTCTGTGGGTTGCCTCCCCTCTCTTCCAAAGGTGATACACCCTCTTTTTTTCCCTCAGTTCCATTAAAAGTTCATGAACCATCCAGGCTGGCCGTCTGCCCCGACGGCTCATCTTCTGGCACATTGGCACAGCCTGTCCCTGAGCCTTCAACAATTCTTCATTGAAGTAGGTCCAGCTCTCCTGGACCCCTTTGTTTTTAAGGACTTTATCCCAAGGAACCCTCTGAATTAGTTCCTTGAGTAACCCAAAGTCTGCCCTCCGGAAGTCCAGAGTGGAGGTCTTCTTGCCGCCCCTCTTGGCTTGACCAAAAACCGAGAATTCAATTATCTCGTGGTCACTGGACCCCAAACACCCTCCAACCACCACATCGCCCACCAGTCCTTCCCTGTTGGTGAAGAGGAGGTCAAGCATAGCCTTGCCCCTGGTAGGCTCTCGCAGCACCTGGGATAAGAAGCTGTCCTCCATGCATTCTAAAAACCTTCTAGACTGTCTCCTCTCTGCCGTGTTGAGTTCCCAGCAGATGTCAGGCAGGTTGAAGTCACCCACGAGAACAAGGTCCGGAGATCTTGAGACAGCCCTAAGCTGCCTATAGAATGCTTCGTCAACATCTTCCTCCTGGTTGGGTGGTCTATAACAGACTCCAACCAGGGTGTCTGCCCTGCTGGTCTTCCCTCTAATTCTTATCCACAAGCATTCAACCCGATCATCCCTAGCCTCCATCTCAATGGCATCTAGTGCCTTCCTGATGTAAAGGGCCACCCCTCCCTCTAGGAGGTTCTTGGAGTGTATGGAGGACAGCTTCTTATCCCAGGTACTGTGTGAGCCTACCAGGGGTAAGGCTATGCTTGACCTCCTCTTCACCACTAGGGAAGGGCTGGTGGGTGATGTGGTGGTCGGAGGGTGTTTGGGGGCCAGTGACAACGAGATAATGGAATTTTCGGTATTCGGTCAAGCTAAGAGGGGCAGCAAGAAAAACTCCACTCTGGACTGCCGGAGGGCAGACTTCAGGTTACTCAAGGAACTAACTCAGAAGGTTCCTTGGGAAACAGCCCTTAAAAACAAAGGGGTCCAGGAGAGCTGGAACTGCTTCAAGGAAGAACTGTTGAAGGCTCAGAACAGGCTGTGACAATGTGCCAAAAGATGATCCTCCGGGGCAGACGGCCAGCCTGGATGGGCAATGAACTTCTAAAAGAACTAAGGGAAAAAAAGAGGGTGGAAGAAAGGTGAGGCAACCCATGAAAAGTTTAAGGATGTTGCTAGGTCTTGTAGGAAGAAAATGAGGGAGGCAAAAGCACATTTGGAGCTTAGACTGGCCTCTGCTGTGAAGGACAACAAAAAGTCCTTCTATAAATACAAGCAAGAGGAAGGGCAAGGACCACCTCCACTCCTTGGTGGACACGTGTAGTGGGTTGAGAGAGAAGGCCTAGCTTTCTCTCACCCACAAAGAGGAAAAAAACCACAGCTAATTCAGCCAGAGAAGCAAAGGGATGTAGCTATATTTACAAGCAATGAGAAAATGCAAGATATGTACACAATATATACAGTATTTACAATATATAGAGAGAAATATACAGCAAGGAAAAAAAAGAATACAGGAACGAAATTCCCTCCTCCAGACAGAGGAGGGTTCCCCCCCTGTACCCCCTTCTCTCCTCCTACCTCCCTTTTTTCCCAAAGAGGGTTAGAGATAGAAAAAGGTAACTAATAAGGATGTGATTTGGTTAGGCCTTAAAAACGCATGCAGCATTAGTGCTTATCTTTATCCAAGGTCGCTCTGGCTAAGAGCCCAGAAGCAGGCAAGCTGGAAGGGAGAGGGAAAGGAACGAACTGAGAAAAAATTCCATCTGCACTAAAACTTAAAACTGCATTCTACCAATCTACCAATGAAATTCGTTTAGAATATCTGATTGTTTTCATTTAACTGACACAGATTCTCCACACTCCTCATCACTGGACGTCTCTGGGGCTGACCCAGAGCTACGCCGCCTTCTCTTTGATCTATGCTTAATAATAAAACACGCTTTAGACATCTTTCTTCAGTACTCCTAAGGTTGGAAGAGACCTCAAAGATCATCAAGTCCAACCTGCCGACTCTCCCGACGCAAGGAAAATAGCAAATGTGCAATCACTATCAGCAGCAGCAGATTCACACACATCAAAGAAATCACCTTTGGATCGCAGCCATCACTTAAAGTTACTCTTTCCCCTACTGGGATCTTAAACTCCTTTATCTCAATCGGGAGAGTGCTAGAGGTCACATTCCTGTATCTCGCTGGCCAGAAAAAATCCATACAGCGGCCATACAGGAGCCTTAGTCTATACATAAACCACAAATAAATTTTGTGCATCAAATATTTACGCAGATGATCAACAAGGAGGCCCAGACAATACTTGTAGATCAGAACCGAACATATTGAGAATAGCAATTGCTTAAAAATCTAAAGCACCTTCATGTTTGCTGGTCCGGCTAGAGCAAGCAATAAACCAAGCTAATTATCTGCCCCATGTTGGGCGCCAAAAAAAAAATATGTTGTGGGTTTGAAAGGAAGGCCCAGCCTTCTCCCCCCCCCGACAAAGTGAAGGAAAAAAAATTAACCACAGCTAGCCACAGCCAGAGGAGCAAAAAGGGAAATGCTATATTTACAAGCAGTTTTAGGGAATGCAGGGTATATATACACAGTTTACAGCATTTACAATTGTCGCGGGTTGAGGGGAAGGCCTCAGCCTTCTCCCCCCCTGTAAGTGAAGGGAGAAAAAAAATTTGAAAGAAAGCCACAGCCGGATGAGCAAAGGAATGTGCTGTATTTACAAGCGGGGCTGCAGGATATATATATATACACAATTTACAGTATTTACAATATATACACAGAAATATACAACAAAGTAATACAGGAATGAGATTCCCCTCCCACGCCAGGAGGAGGGCTCCCCCCCTGTACCCCCTTCTCTCCTCTTTTTCCCCAGAAAGGGTTAGAAAGAGAGAAAAAGAGCAGTTGTTAATTGAAAGCAGTTATAATTAGAGCAAAACTGTTAGTGGGGGTTTTTTTTTGCAGGCCTCAGGATTATCAGCTCAAGGTCAGTCTGGCAGAAAGCCCAGAAGCCGCAAGCTGCGAAAGGAGGAAAAAGTTCAAAACTGAGACAAGTCTCTGCGGGAATCAAAACTTAAGGCAGTACTCTACCAATCCACCAATGAAATTAGTTTAGACCTGTCTGTTGTTTATAAAACATTCAGTCACAATGTCCCTTTCTGTTCCAGGAGGAGGTAGTTAGAGATCTGCTCAGCCGCTTGGATCCTCACAAGTCCATGGGACCGGATGTGATCCATCCTAGGGTGCTGAGAGAGCTGGCAGATGAATAGAATAGAATAGAATAGAATAGAATAGAATAGAATAGAATAGAATAGAATAGAATAGAATTAAACAGGTTGGAAGAGACCTTTGAGATCATCGAGTCCAACCTATCACCCAACACCATCTAATCAACTAAACCAAGGCTCTAAGTGCCTCATCCATTATCTTTTTAAACACCCCCAGTGATGGTGACTCCACCACCTCCCTGGGCAGCACATCCCAATGGCAAATCACTCTTTCTATGAAGAACTTCTTCCTAACATCCACCCTAAACCTCCTCTGGTGCAGCTTGAGACTGTGTCCTCTGGTGCTGGGTGCCTGGGAGAAGAGACCAACCCCCACCTGGCTACAACCTCCCTTCAGGTAATTGCAGACAGCAATAAGGTCTCCCCTGAACCTTCTTTTCTCCATGGATGATCACATCCATGACACAGGCCATCGGTAATCATTCTTAATTCAACCTAAAAACTAACACACTCCTTTCCCAAACAAGGAACATGAGTGCCTAGGTAGTGAATTTATCAATTACATAAATCTTTCTCCTCTTTTACTCTTATTCACAATTTTTATGCATTTAATAATAATGATAATAATTTAACTGGCAGATGAGGTTGCTAAACCCCTCTCTATTATATTTCAAAAGTCCTGGCAGTCTGGTGAAGTCCCCACAGACTGGAAAAGGGGAAACATTGCCCCCATCTTCAAAAAGGGCAAGAAGGAGGAACCAGGGAACTACAGGCCAGTCAGTCTCACCTCTGTGCCTGGAAAGATCATGGAACAGATCCTCCTGGAGTCACTACTCGCTCAAAAGAATAGTGAAGAGGTGATTGGGAACAGTCAGCATGGCTTTGCCAAGGGCAAATCCTGCCTGACCAACCTGGTGGCCTTCTATGAGCAGGTGACAAAATTAATAGATGAGGGGCGAGCAACTGATGTCGTTTACCTGGACCTGAGCAAAGCCTTCGACACTGTCCCGCACCACATCCTGGTCTCCAAACTGGTGACACATGGGTTTGATTGGTGGACCACTAGATGGATAAGGAACTGGCTTGATGGCCGCACCCAAAGAGTGGCTGTCAATGGCTCCATGTCCCAGTGGAGGCCAGTGACAAGTGGAGTCCCTCAGGGATCAGTCCTGGGACCTATCTTATTCAACATCTTTGTGGGGGACATGGACAGTGGCATTGAGTGCACCCTCAGCAAGTTTGCTGATGACACCAAGCTGTGTGGTGCAGCAGACACGCTGGAGGGAAGGGAGGCCATCCAGAGGGACCTTGACAGGCTGGAGAGGTGGGCACAGGCCAACCTCATGAAGTTCAATAAGAGCAAGTGCAGGGTCCTGCATCTGGGTCGAGGCAATCCCAGGCACAAATACAGGCTGGGCAGTGACTGGCTGGAAAGTAGCCCTGAAGAGAGAGACTTGGGGGTGCTGGTGGACAAAAAGCTCAACATGAGCTCTCAGTGTGCACTTGCAGCCCGCAAAGCCAATCAGATCCTGGGCTGCATCAGGAGAAGTGTGGCTAGCAGGTCGAGGGAGGTGATCCTCCCGCTCTACTCAGCCCTGGTGAGACCCCACCTGGAGTACTGTGTCCAGTTCTGGAGCCCCTATTACAAGAGGGATGTGGAGGTGCTGGAACGTGTCCAGAGAAGGGCCACGAGGATGATCAGAGGGCTGGAGCACCTCTCCTATGAGGACAGACTGAAGGAGTTGGGGCTGTACAGTCTGCAGAAGAGAAGGCTCCGAGGTGACCTAATTGTCGCCTTCCAGTATCTGAAGGGGGCCTACAGGAAGGCAGGGGAAGGACTTCTCAGGATATCAGGTAGTGATAGGACTAGGGGGAATGGAATGAAGCTGGAGGTGGGGAGATTCAGGCTGGATGTGAGGAGGAGGTTCTTCACCATGAGAGTGGTGAAACCCTGGAATGGGTTGTCCAGGGAGGTGGTCGAGGCCCCGTCCCTGGGGGTGTTTAAGAGCAGGCTGGATGAGGCTCTGTCCAGCCTGATCTAGTGTGGGGTGTCCCTGCCCATGGCAGGGGGGTTGGAACTAGATGATCCTTGTGGTCCCTTCCAACCCTGAATGAAACTATGAAACTATGAAATTATGAAATAATAATAAACTAGGTTGGAAGAGACCTTCAAGATCATCGCGTCCAACGCATCAACCAATCCAACCCACCTAAACAACTAAACCATGGCACCAAGCACCCCATCAAGTCTCCTCCTGAACACCTTCAGTGATGGTGACTCCACCACTTCCCTGGGCAACCCATTCCAATGGGCAATCACTCTCTCTGTATAGAACTTCTTCCTAACATCCAACCTAAACCTCCCTTGGTGCAGCCAGAGACTGTGTCCTCTTGTTCTGGTACTGGCTGCTTGGGAGAAGAGAACAACCTCTGCCTGTCTACAACCTCCCTTCAGGGAGTTGTAGAGAGCAATAAGGTCACCCCTGAGTCTCCTCCTCCCTCGGCTAAGCAACCCCAGCTCCCTCAGTCTCTCCTCATACGGCTTGTGTTCCAAACCCCTCACCAACTTCCTTGCCCTTCTCTGGACATGCTCCAGCAAGTCAACATCCTTCCTAAACTGAGGGGCCCAGAACTGGACACAGGACTCGAGGTGCAGCCTATTCAGTGCAGTGTACAGGGGCAGAATGACCTCCCTGCTTCTGCTGGCCACACTGTTCCTGATGCAGGCCAGGATGCCCTTGGCCTTCTTGGCCCCCTGGGCACACTGCTGGCTCATGTTCAGCCTACCATCAACCAGCATCCCCAGGACCCTCTCTGCCTGGCCGCTCTCCAGCCACCCTGACCCCAGCCTGTAGCACTGCCTGGGGTTGCTATGGCCAATGTGCAGAACCTGGCACTTGGATGTGTTCAATCTCCTGCCCTTGGCCTCTGCCCATCTGTGCAGCCTGTCGAGATCCCTCTGCAGAGCTCTCCTACCCTCCAGCAGATCAACTCCTGCCCCCAGCTTGGTGTCGTCAGCAAATTTACTGATGATCGACTCAATGCCCTCATCCAAATCATCAATAAAGATGTTAAAGAGCATGGGGCCCAGCACTGATCCTTGGGGCACACCACTAGTGACTGGCCATCAGCTGGATGTGGCGCCATTCACCACCACTCTCTGGGCTCGGCCCTCCAGCCAGTTCCTAGGCTGACAGGCCTATAATTCCCTGGCTCATCCAACCGGCCCTTCTTGTGGATGGACACCATGTTGGCCAGCTTCCAGTCTTCTGGGCCATCTCTAGTGAGCCAGGACTGATGAAAAATGATGGAGAGTCGCTTAGAAGACTCATCTGCCAGCTCTCTCAGCACCCTAGGATGGATCCCACCTGGTCCCATGGACTTGTGGGGATCCAAGCGGCTGAGGAGAGCTCCAATTACACGCTCATGGAACATAGGGAAACTATGCTGCTCCCTGGCTCCTTCTGCCAGCTCTGGAGGCCAGCTGTCTGGAAGACATTCTGTCCTGCTAGTAAAAATTGAGGCAAAGAAGGTGTTAAGTATCTCTGCCTTTTCCTCATTCTTTGTTAAAACGTTCCCCTCAGTGTTCACCAAGGAGTGGAGGTTGTCCTTGCCCTTCCTCTTGCTATTAATGTATTTATAGAAGGACTTTTTGTTGTCCTTCACAGCAGAGGCCAGTCTAAGCTTTTGCCTCCCTAATTTTCTTCCTACATGATTTAGCAACATCCTTAAACATTCCATGGCTTGCCTCACCTTTCTTCCAAAGATGATACACCCTCTTTTTTCTCCTTAGTTCTTTTAGAAGTTCATTACCCATCCAGGCTGGCCGTCTGCCCCAGCAGCTCATCTTCTGGCACATTGGCACAGCCTGTTCCTGCGCCTTCAACAGTTCTTTCTTGAAGCAGGTCCAGCTCTCCTGGACCCCTTCGATTTTAAGATGAGCTGGCCAAGCTTCTCTCCATCATTTTTCAGCAGTCCTGGCTCACTGGAGAGGTCCCAGAAGACTGGAAGCTGGCCAACGTGGTGCCCATCCACAAGAAAGGCTGGTTTGATGTGCCAGGGAATTATAGGCCTGTCAGCCTGACCTCAGTGCCAGGCAAGATCATGGAACAGGTCATCCTGAGTGCAATCACACAGCACTTAGAGGATGGCCAAGGGATCAGGCCCAGTCAGCATGGATTTAGGAAGGGCAGGTCCAGCCTGACCAACCTGATCTCCTTCTATGATCAGGTGACCCGCCTGGTGGATGTGGGGCAGGCTGTGGATGTGGTCTACCTGGACTTCAGCAAGGCCTTTGACACCGTCCCCCACAGCAAACTCCTGGCCAAGCTGTCAGCCCATGGCTTGGACAGGAGCACACTGTGATGGGTTAGGAACTGGCTGGAGGGCTGAGCCATGGTGAACGGTGCCACATCCAGCTGGCAGCCAGTCAGTAGTGGTGTGCCCCAAGGATCAGTGCTGGGCCCCATGCTCTTTAACATCTTTATTGATGATCTGGATGAGGACATTGAGTCCATCATCAGTAAATTTGCAGATGATATCAAATTGGGGGCAGGTGTGGATCTGTTAGACGGTAGAAGGGCTCTGCAGAGGGACCTTGACAGGCTGGACAGATGGGCAGAGACCAACATGATGGCATTCAACAAGTACATGTGCTGGGTGCTGCACTTTGGCCACAACAACCCCATGCAGAGGTACAGGCTGGGGCCAGAGTGGCTGAGGAGCAGCCAGGCAGAAAGGGACCTGGGGGTACTGGTTGACAGCTAGCTGAACATGACCCAGCAGTTATTATTCCCCACTATCAGAATCATGAATTTATGCCTACTGCATTTACAGCTGTGTGGTGTTACAGCCCTGGAAAGGAGGGTCTCACTCTGGCTTTTCTGGTCATTGAGTGGGTGTTTTTGTGTGTGTGGTGGTTTAAGCCTTAACTGGAGTTTAATCTACAAACCAAATTTGGATGTCCTTGAATCTCCCTTGACGTACATGGACTTCAGTCCTTTAGAGAAGCATGGATGCGGCAGGGAGAAGATCAGATGTGACCACATGGCATAACCAGGAGACCAGCTGCGGCAGTGGGTTCTTTCCAACAGGTGAGGCAGGAGCAAAGAGAAAGAATGGTTGCCACACCCTCCCCTTAATGCTCTTGCTGGACAAGAAGGGGGAGCAGAATAGATCAACTTAGACTCGGAGGACCTCTCCTTCCAGGAGGGAGAAACCACATCCACCTGGATCAGGTTTCTTGTCCGCTGGGGGAAACAGGGTTCTCGCAACCCTGCCCCCCCCCCCAGGTGGTATAACCCAGCACGGTCCACCCCTCTGTTCCACTTCCACTTTCCTGTCACAGTCCCTTTATCCAGTTGTGAAAAATGTTGTATTAGAGTTCTTGATGCAAGTCCTTCTTTATCCCAGCTGTCTCTCTCTCAGGGCAGTCTCTCTCTCTCCGGTGCTGGTTGATGCAGGTGGTGCTTGCGCTGGGCAGGGATCCGGAGAAGAATCAGGAACCAGGAAACAGTATTTGTCTTTGAAGGGGAGAATCAGGAACAGTCTGTTGCTGTAGGGCATCAGGAACAGGTGCAGGTGAGATGATGCAGAAATCCTCTGGGTTGGTGCTTGTGTGCAGTGGGTTCATATTGAATCCTGGGCCCTAGGTTGTTATTAAACTAGGAGGGAAAAAACTCAGAACAACTTATAACTATTATACAGTGACTATATTACAACTATTTGTGTTACCCCTCTGAGTTTATCCCCTCTCACCCAGGGTTGTTTTGCTGTGGGATACACTGAATGTGCCCAGTTTCTAGCGTGACCCAGTACATTGGGCCAGGTCCCTCAGCAGAGATCACCCCTTGGGTTGGTTGGACAGCAGCACTCTGCTCTGGATTAGGAAGCGGCTGGAGGGCTGAGCCCAGAGAGGCGGTGAATGGTGCCACATCCAGCTGCCAGCCAGGCACTAGTGGTGTGCCCCAAGGATCAGTGCTGGGCCCTGTGCTCTTTAATATCTTCATCGATGATCTGCATGAGGGCATTGAGTCGATCATCAGTAAATTTGCTGATGACACCAAGCTGGGGGCAGGAGTTGATCTGTTAGAGGGTAGGAGAGCTCTGCAGAGGGACCTTGCCAGGCTGCACAGATGGGCAGAGGCCAAGGGCAGGAGATTGAACATACCCAAGTGCCAGGTTCCGCACATTGGCCACAGCAACCCCAGGCAGTGCCACAGGCTGGGGTCAGGGTGGCTGAGAGCAGCCAGGCAGAGAGGGACCTGGGGGTAGTGGTCGACAGTAGGCTGAACATGAGCCAGCAGTGTGCCCAGGGGGCCAAGAAGGCCAAGGGCATCCTGGCCTGCATCAGGAACAGTGTGGCCAGCAGGAGCAGGGAGGTCATTCTGCCCCTTGGCTCAGCACTGGTTAGGCCACACCTTGAGTCCTGTGTCCAGTTCTGGGCTCCTCAGGTTAGGAAAGATGTTGAGATGCTGGAAGGTGTCCAGAGAAGGGCAACAAAGCTGGGGAGGGGTCTGGAGCACAGCCCTATGAGAAGAGCCTGATGGAGCTGGGGTTACTTAGCCTGGAGAAGAGAAGGCTCAGAGGAGACCTTATTACTGTCTACAACAACCTGAAAGGAGGTTGTAGCCAGGTGGGGGTTGGTCTCTTCTCCCAGGCACCCAGCACCAGAACAAGAGGACACAGTCTCAAGCTGTGCCAGGGGAGGTTTAGGCTGGAGGTGAGGAAGAAGGTCTTCACAGAAAGAGTGATTGGCCATTGGGATGTGCTGCCCAGGGAGGTGGTGGAGTCGCCATCACTGGAGGTGTTTAAAAAGATAATGGATGAGGCACTTAGAGCCTTAGTTTAGTTGATCAGATGGTGTTGGGTGATAGGTTGGAGTCGATGATCTCGAAGGTCTTTTACAACCTGGTTAATTCTATTCTATATTATAAAAAAGAGGAGGGTAATTGTTATTGGTGATTCCCTTCTGAGGCAACAGAGGGCCCCATATGCCCGCCAGATCCTTCCCACAGGGAAGTATGCTGCCTCCCTGGGGCCTGGGTCAGAAATGTTACCAGAAGGCTACTTAGACTGGTACAGTCCTCTGCTTATTATCCCATGATAGTTACGCAGGTGGGAAGCAATGAGGTTGAAACCAAAAGTCCAAAATCAATCAAAAAGGACTTCAAGGCACTGGGGAAAATGGTTGAGGGATTTGTGGCACAAGTAATTTTTTCATCAATACCCTTAGTTGCAGGAAGGAATACTGAAAGGAACAGGAAATCAGGTATGATTAACAAGTGGCTCAGAGGCTGGTGCCACCAAAAGAATTTTGGGGGTTTTAATCTTGGGGAACTTTCTATGGCACCAGGTCTGCTAGCAATGGATGGAGTTTATCTGTCTCAGAGGGGGAGAAAGATCCTGGCACATGAGTTGTCAGGGCTTGTTGAAAGGGCTTTAGACTAGGCTCAAAGGTGGAGGGGGTTAACCTCATGCACTAGAGACAAGCCTAAGGATAACCTTCAGTCTGCCATTTAACTTGAGATGGGAGCTGACGACAATATCAAAATTGTCTGTGGCAAGTGGCAGGATGACACATGAGGGCTGGAAGGATGGGGTGATAGCAAAGGCCTCCAAACTGTTGCACTGAAGCATTCTGTGAACACTGCAGCAAGGTCTTACAGAGCTGAACCAAGGGCCTCCGAGGTAATAGGAGACAGGAGGGTAGCTGCCATGAAGCACCTTGAGGGAACAGTGGAGCGCCCCTCTAAAAAGGTGACATGGCTGTCAGCCCAGCTGAAGTGTCTCTACACCAATACACGCAGCATGGGCAACAAACAAGAGGAGTTGGAAGCTATCCTGCTTGCCAGCCCAGCCCAGTTGGAAGCAAATGAAGCTGTATTTACAAGCAAAACTACAATCTGCAATGAAATGAAATGAATATGTACAAAATATACAGTATTTACAATATTTACAGCTATTTACAATTGATAAACAGCACAAGAACCCCCTAGGATAAAAACTGTGGGAGCTGCTACAGCTTCTCCCCTCCCCTGCTCCCCTCCTTATCCCCCTTGGACACAAAAGGGACAAGAGAAAGAGCAGAGAAGTTGTTGTTAATACCAGTGTGGTCTGTTTTGGTTTGATCTGTTTTGGAATGACCTTTTTAGAGGACGTCTGTTTCTAACAGCTGAAACTTGTATCCATCTGGAGTAAGAATTGGAATTATTTCCTTGTACCAACTGGGATATGGATTTTTTTAATTCCTCCTTCATCTCTTTCATGCAATTCTTTATCACACCAGACAGAGTTTCAATGGCTGAAACCAAAGAAACACGTGTCATGCTATCCTCCAATTGTCTCATTTGATCAGTGAATTGGCCAACCCTAGGAGGAGCTCCACCATAATTTCTTGCCACAATTCTGCTTGCCAGAATAGTAGCATAAGTAGGAGGAGCAAGCTTGATGAGCTTTTTAGCAAGGCCTGTTCCCACAGGAATTTCATCAGGATTCAGGACACCATGATTACCATAGAGTACTTCCCTAATGGCAAATTCTCTCAGACACTTAATTCCCTCCTCCATGGTATTCCAGGGTTTAGGATTCCATGGAAGGTCATCTCGGGATGGGTATCTCATAAGAGCTGCCAATAAAAGGCGTGTCCACAGAGAAACCTTACTGAGACACCTGCCTAGATGTCTATCTATTCCACTATCCTTCGAGAGAGTGCCTAGCTGAGATGCTGACTTGTCTCCCACTATTAGAGCTGGTGCACCTGTATCGAAACATCTGCCAAGCCAAGCTAGAACTGGCTCATTCTCTGCTCTGATGTAATCCTTCCTCACATGCTTTATCTCCTGGCAGGGGGCGCTAGCGTGCTGAATGTCATCTTTTTCCTCATCTGTCTCATCTTCCTGAACATGTTGTCCCCATGTTCCTGCTGCCATTCTCCTAAGGATCTCTTTAAGCTCAGAAGCACCTCCATTAGCTGCTGTCTTACCAGGACCTGTATTCTGCCCCGCATCGCCCCCATTGATGGTCTCAGTAACTCAGCTATATCTTTAAGACAAACCTTCTCTTCCTCCTCAGCAGGATCTTTTTTAACAGAAGGTCCCTCACCAGCAGAGGAATCTTGCTGCTCTCCCTGTCAGCTGTTGGATCAGCTATGCATCTTCCTCTCCTATCCAAAGCTGCTACTTGCTTAATTGGAGCTGTGTTTGAATTCACAGCAGGCTTAACAGAAACTGACAGGTTTTGAGACAAAGCAGCTGCTGCAGAGGCCACTTCCGGTCCTGCCGATGAAGAAGGAAATGATTTTGCCTCTCTAATGGCTGCCGAGGACATTGCGGCCGCCATCTTAGGAGCTGCCGCTGGCTGATTGCCAGAATCACCGATAGCACTGTTCAAAGCTGCCTTACCGATTGCCTGTTTAGCTCTGTTATAGATGACTCCAGGTAAAAGTTTTTGGTAACAGATTTATTGGCACTAAAAGATCGTAAAAAGGCAATAAAAGCAAGCAAAGCAACCGGTTGGGCATGTGAGGGTACAAAACTTCACCCAAAAAGCAACCTTACAATAGTTTTCTTCATCTTATATAGTTCCATCATCTACATAAGCAAACTTATGCTAAATAGAAGGCAGGCGTATGATAATGAGTCTTAGAATAGGTGGTCAAATCCCTTCTCCCTACATTCAGTGTGGTAAGGGTCAAAGCATCCACTTTCACGCATGCCCAATTGTGCAGGCTTCTTATCTGAAGAAAACAAATTCCTAGTTCTGAATGTTTATCTTTAAGACAGCTCCTTCTCAGCCGTGATGTCTCCAATTAACCAGACAGTATCCTCACAAGATCCTGACCCTTAATCCCAGTGCACTCTAAGTCTTATAATTTTAACACAAATCACCAGTATAATCATCACAAGCTCTAACTGTTTCCCCTACCTTCTCATCACTAGAACTCTCTGGATTCGAGTTAGAACTCTATCTCATCCACCTAGGTCTGTGTTTAAAAATGAAACAGGCCTTAGATACCTTTCTCTCACGTATCAGAGCTACTGACAAGAACACGTTAATTATCACCGACAGCAGGATTGCACACACCAAATAAATCACCTTTGGATCCCAGCCATCACTTAGAATTACTCTCTCACCTACTGGGATTTTAAACTCATATATCTCATTAGGGAGTGTTGTAGCCACCACATTCCTGTATCTCTTAAGCCAAAAACCCCAAAAATCGATCATAGAGAAGCTGAATTTTATACTTAAACCACAAGTATAATTTATACATCAGATTTCTGCCTAGCTTGTCACAAAGGAATACGACCAAATATTTGTAAGCAATAACACTTAAAGCCGAAAAGATCAGATGTCTAAGAATCTACAACACCTTTGTGTTCGCTTCCCTGATCTGAGCAGAAATAAATCAAGCAAATCTTGCCCTGTGTGTGGAAGGCAATTATTCCGAGCCCCACATTGGGTGCCAATTGTTTTTTGTTGTACTGTGATGGTTTAACCCACCAACATCAACAAAAAGCTCAGCTGAACTCAGCTGGAGAAGCGAATGAAGCTGTATTTTACAAGCAATAATGAAATGCAATGAATATATACAAAATATACAGTATTTACAATATTATACAAAAATTTACAAAAAGGAAGCAACACAGAAATCCTCCTCGGGTTCCCCCCAACCTCTCTTCCCCTTTCCCTCTAGTTAATTAGAAGAAAAGAGAAGGGAAAATGTTAAGGGAATAAGGGAAATGGGTCCATGTCCCAGTGGAGGCCAGGGACAAGCGGAGTCCCTCAGGGATCAGTCCTGGGACCAGGCTTGTTCAACATCTTTGTGGGGGACATGGACAGTGGCATTGAGTGCACCCTCAGCAGGTTTGCTGATGACACCAAGCTGTGTGGTGCAGCAGACAGCTGGAGGGAAGGGATCCATCCAGAGGGACCTGGACAGGCTGGAGAGGTGGGCACAAGCCAACCTCAGGAGGTTCAACAAGAGCAAGGGCAGGGTCCTGCAGCTGGGTGGAGGCAATCCCAGGCACAAATCCAGGCTGGGCAGGGACTGGCTGGAAAGCAGCCCTGAGGAGAGAGACTTGGGGGTGCTGGGGGAGGAGAAGCTCACCAGGAGCTCTCAATGTGCACTTGCAGCCCGCAAAGCCAATCAGATCCTGGGCTGCAGCAGGAGAAGTGTGGCCAGCAGGTCAAGGGAGGTGATTCTCCCCCTCTGCTCAGCTCTGGGGAGACCCCACCTGGAGTACTGCCTCCAGTTCTGGAGCCCCTATTGCAAGAGGGATCTGGAGGTGCTGGAAGGTGTCCAGAGAAGGGCCAGGAGGATGAGCAGAGGGCTGGAGCACCTCTCCTATGAGGACAGACTGAAGGAGTTGGGGCTGTTCAGTCTGGAGAAGAGAAGGCTCCGAGGTGACCTCATTGTGGCCTTCCAGTATCTGAAGGGGGCCTACAAGAAGGCTGGGGAGGGACTGCTCAGGATCTCAGGTAGTGATAGGACTAGGGGGAATGGAATGAAGCTGGAGGTGGGGAGATTCAGGCTGAGGTGAGGAGACCACCATGGATGAGCCATGACCTGCTGGTCAAACTAAAGGGCAAGATTGGGGCTACACAAAAATGGAAGGAGGGATGGGGATCCTGGGAAAAGTATAGGGACGTTGCCCAGCTGTGTAGGGAGGAGGTCAGGAAGGCCAAGGCACAGCTGGAACTGAACTTGGCAAGGGATGTAAAGAAAAACAAGAAAGGCTTCTACAGGTACATTAACCAGAAAAGGAAGGTTAAAGAAAGTGTTGTTTCCCCCCCCCCCCCCCAATGAGCAACAGTGGGGAACTTGTATCAATGGACAAGGAGAAGGCTGAGATTCTCAACAACTTTTTTGCCTCATTCTTCACTGGCAACCCCCCTCCACCTAGCTCTCGTGTTGATGGCCCACAAGTTGGAGACCAGGGTGACATGGTTCCTTCCACTGTAAGTGAAGACAAGGTGTGTGATCATCTGAGGAACCTGAAGATATACAAGTCCATGGGACATGATGAAATGCATCCCAGAGTCCTGAGGGAATTGGTTGATGTGGTTGCCAGGCCACTCTCCTTGATATTTGAGAAGTCCTGGCAGTCAGGTGAGTCCCTGGGGACTGGAAGAAAGGACACATCACACCCATTTTAAAAAAGGGTAGAAAGGAGGGCCCTGGGAACTACCGACCTGTCAGCCTCACCTCCATGCCTGGGAAGATCATGGAACAGATCCTCCTAGATGCCATGCTGAGGCACATGGAGGACAGGGAGACGATTCAGGACAGCCAGCATGGCTTTACTAGGGACAGGTCCAGCCTGACTAACCTTGTGGCTTTCTACAATAGAGTGACTATGTCAGTAGATAAGGGACGGCCTATGGATGTGATCTATCTGGACTTCTGCAAGGCCTTTGACCCAGTCCCCCACAACATCCTGCTCACCAAATTGGAGGGATAGGGATTTAATGGGTGGACTGTTCAGTGGATAAGGAATTGCCTGCATGATCGGATCCAGAGCGTGGTGCTCAATGGCTTGAAGTCCATATGGAGAGCAGTGACAAGTGGTCCATGCTGGGACCTGTGCCAGCAGGACAGGATGTCATCCAGAGGGACCTGGACAGCTGTAGAAGTGGGCCCAGGTGAACCTCATGATGTTCAACAAGAACATGTGTAAGATTCTGCACATGGGCCAGAATAATCCTAGCTATCTATACAGACCGGGGGATGAGGTGTTAGAAAGCATCCCTGTGGAAAAGGACTTGGGGGTGCTGATGGATGAGAAACTGGACATGAGCAGGCAGTGTGCACTTGCAGCCCAGAAGGCAAATCACATCCTGGGCTGCATCAAAAGATGAGATGCCAGCAGATCCAGAGAGGTGATTGTACCACTTTGCTCTGTTGAGACCTCACCTGAAGTACTGTGTACAGGTCTGAAGCCCTCAACATAGGAAGGACATGGACCTGAGAATGATCAGGGGGTTGGAATACCTCTGCTATGAGGACAGGCTGAGGGAGCTCGGGGTGTTCAGCCTGGAGAAGAGGAAGCTCTGGGGAGACCTAATAGCAGCCTGCCAGTACCTGAAGGGGGCTACAGGAAGGATTGGGAGAGACTGTTTACAAGGGGCTGCAGTGACAGGACAAGGGGCAATGGCTTCAAACTAGAGAAAGGCAGATTTAGATTGGATATCAGGAAGAAGTTCTTCACTATGAGGGTGGTGGAACAATGGATCAGGTTGCCCAGGGAGGTGTTTGAGGCCCTTCCCTGGAGATATTCCAGGTAAGACTCGACAAGGCTTTGGGCAACCTGGTCTAGTTGAGGATGTCCCTGCTGACCTTCGGAGGTCCCTTCCAGCCTGGACCATTCTGTGATTCTATGATTTTAACACTGATCAATAAGCTTCATTAATTAGAACAATATTACCCTTAAAGATGCTGCATCTTCCATTTTGCTTCACATTTTATAACTAAAAAGCTTCCCAAGCCTTTTTGCTAGGCATCCTGCCAAAAGAATAAAGACACAACACATATCTCTGTACATTTCCCCCCCCCCCCCCTTTGTAATACTCAGATAAAGACATATAATCACAGAATGTTAGGGATTGGAAGGGACATCAAAAGATCATCTAGTCCAACCCCCCTGCCACAGCAAGATCATCTAGAATAGGTCACACAGGAGCACATCCAGGTGGGTTTTGAATGTTTCCTTATGTTTACGTGGAACCTGATATGTTCTAGCTTGCACCTATTGCCCTTGTCCTTGGACATCGCTGAGAAGAGCCTGGCTCTGTCCTCCTAACACTTGCACTTTACATATTTATAAACATTAATGAGGTCACCCCTCATATAGATACATTATTCATATAGACTAAGATGTTGTCAAACACCACTTTTCATCCTGCTTTACTGAATGGAGTGATCTAATCCCAACAATTAGACTCTCTATTCACCTGATTTAGAACTCTCTAACAGCAACCTCCTTTTTCAATAAAAATTCACATCATGGGTTGAGTTGAAAATCTGCTGCTGTTATTCAAAACCATCCTGCTGTCATGCTGGTTTCAAAATGAAAGTGCTGGCTGGAGCAAAGTATTATGGGGCTTGAAATTCAGATTGTAACATGAGAGGCTTCCCGTTCTGGTTGCTGCTTTTGGGTTCCAGGTTTGGGTGTTGGCTCTTTTCCACTATGCTGCTTCTGCAATAGGCTAAGGTAATTGTGCATTATGTTCTCTCATTTATATTAAACTCTCTTTATCTCAAGTCTTTATCTCATCCCAGAGGTTTTTTTGTGTGTGTTACTTTCCCTGACTTCTGTGTTATAGGGAAATATGTGGGTTTACAGTGCAGCACAAGAGCTACATTTGCAAGAATAAAATCTAAATTTGTCAGTGTCTGGGAAAAGTTGCCAATTGCTTCCATATAGCACATCAATATTTCATTTTTTTTTAAATATTTTAGAGTACAGCCAAGTCCAGTAACAAGAAATGGCATATTCTCTGTTTTTTGTCATACAAATTCATCACTTTCTCAGTGTTCAGCTACAGAGCTAAACAGTGCTTGCTGGGTTAACTACTTGAGAATCAGAAAACTCAGCTCAGCAATTTCATGGCAGGGATTCAGTTAATTTATCCAGCAGTATCTGCACATTATGAAGGATTTGATTTAATGCCCAGTTGTCAATTCCTAACACTGCCAACACAGATGTCACTACCTAACTTAGCAAGTAGACCCTCAAGCTGAATTCTAATCAATCTAACCAGACCTCAGACTTGGCTTTTTAAAACTTCATGTAAGCAGCTCATGTTTTTGCAAAAGGTATCTAGAGGGTTTTGGAGGGTTTCGATCTTGTACCCTAAAAGCACCTGAGCTGAACTTACACTGCAGACTTAAACAAAAGTTATACAATATAAGTTCTTAATATAATTCTCCAGGAAAATCATATTAGAATAGAATAGAATAGAATAGAATAGAATAGAATAGAATAGAATAGAATAGAATAGACCAAACCAGGTTGGAAGAGACCTTTGAGATCATTGAGTCCAACCTATCATCCAACACTAATCAGCTAAATCATGGCACCAAGCACCCCATCCAGTCACTTCCTAAACACTCCACCACCTCCCTGGGCAGCCCATTCCAATGGCCAATCACTCTTTTTGTGAAGAACTTCTTCATAACATTCAGCCTAAACTTCCCCTGGCACAGCTTGAGACTGTGTCCTCTTGTTCTGGTGCTGGGTGCCTGGGAGAAGAGACCAACACCCACCTGGCTAAAACCTCCCTTCAGGTAGTTGAAGGGCAAATCGCAGGCTCTGATAGGACAGCAGCTAGTGGTGGTGCTTCTGAGCTTAAAGAGATCCTTAGAAGAGTGTCAGCAGGATTAGGGGTAAAACAAGTACAGGAAGAGGAGGCAGAGGAGGAGGCAGATGATATTCAGCACTGTTCAGCACTGAGAGAAGAGCTTAGACATGTGTGTAAAGATTACACCAGAGCAGATAAGGAGCCAGTTCTAACTTGGCTTAGTAGATGTTATGATACAGGTGCTCCAGCTCTAATAGTTGGAGACAAGTCAGCAGCTCAGCTAGGAACTCTCTCGAAGGATAATGGAATAGATAGACATCTAGGAAAGGCTCTGGGTAAGGTTAATCTGTGGGTACGCCTTTTATTTGCAGTCGCCCTGAGATACCCTTCCCAAGATGATCTTCCAAGGAATCCTAAACCCTGGACTACCATAGATGAGGCAATTAAGCGCCTGAGAGAATTTGCTGTTAGAGAGATACTCTATGCTGAACATGAAACTCTGAATCCTGATGACATTCCTGTAGGAACTGGTCTTGCTAAAAAGCTCATCAAACTTGCTCCTTCTAATTATGGAAACATTCTGGCAAGCAGGATTGTGGCAAGAAATTATGGTGGAGCTCCTCCTACGGTTGGCCAATTCAGCGATCAAATGAGACACGTGTTTCTTTGGTTTCAGCCATTGAAACTCTGTCTGGAAAAAATGAGAATTGCATGAAAGAGTTGAAGGATTAATTTAAAAACACCATATCCCAACTGACACAAAGAGATAATTCCAATTCTTCCTCCAGGTGGATACAAGTTTCATCTGTGAGGAATAAACGTCCTCCAAGGAGGCCATTCCAAAACAGATCAAATCAAAACAGACCACCAAGGCAATCACGTAGGACTATTTGGATAACTCTGCGTGATCAGTTTGGTGAGAACATGAACTGCTGGGATGGCCAACCAACTTCTAATCTTTTCAGGAGACTGAGGGAACTGCAAAGTGGCAGAACCCGAGGTAGCAATACCAGAAGGGTAGCTGTTACTTCCACAGTTCCCCAGAACAACTCTAGTAGCTCCAACAGTGGCTCCAGCTATAACACTGCACACTGTGTGCAATGCACATGTAGGCATGTACCTCCCTTCAGGTAGTTGAAGGCAGCAATAAGGTTTCCCCTGAGCCTCCTCTTCTCCAGGCTAAGCAGCTCCAGCTCCCTGCTTTGCTTTGCAGTGATAACCACACAAAAATGAGGGATGTACAGACAAGACCATTCTCTCCAACTGCCTACACTCACATCTTTGCAGGGATGAAATGAAGTGATATGCACCTTTTCCAGTAAAATCAAATGGGAAATACAGCTCTGGGACAGCTCCCTTTCCCTTCTCTACAAAAAGAGATCCATTACTGGAGCTGTACTCATCCTTGAGCTGGATCTATGGCTAAAATCCACCCTACCATCACAAAATCTTTTTCTTTTTTTTGGATACACATGGAAGCGTGCTAGTTATTCCCTGACTAAAACTATTACTTTCTTTGCCTAGTCTAACCCCTTGAAAATGGCAGGAAACAACATGCTTCCACATAAAACAGATCATAAAGCACCCTAACAGCCCAGAATGTAGAGTTCACAGTATCACAGTATAACTTAGGTTGGAAAGGACCTCGAGGATCATCGAGTCCAACCTATCAACACAGACCCCATGAGTAGACCATGGCACCAAGTGCCACGTCCAATCCCCTCTTGAACGCCTCCAGGGACGGTGACTCCACCACCTCCCAGGGCAGCACATCCCAATGACGAACGACTCGCTCGGTGAAGAACTTTCTCCTCACCTCGAGTCTAAACCTCCCCTGGTGCAGCTTGAGACTGTGTCCCCTTGTTCTGGTGCTGGTTGCCTGGGAGAAGAGAGCAACTCCTTCCCAGCTACAACCACCCTTCAGGTAGTTGTAGAGGGCAATGAGGTCACCCCTGAGCCTCCTCTTCTCCAGGCTAAACAATCCCAGCTCCCTCAGCCTCTCCTCATAGGGCTTGTGTTCAAGGCCTCTCCCCAGCCTTGTTGCCCTTCTCTGGACACATTCAAGTGTTTCGATGTCCTTCTTAAACTGAGGGGCCCAGAACTGGACACAGTACTCAAAGTTTGTGGCTTACTGACAAAAAGCCTTCTTCAGGAATACTGAAACTAAGAAGTTTGCTCTGAACTTCTATTCTGTTCTAGCAAAAAGGATTATTTCTACAGAGACTATTAGATATGCATATCCTTATTCTTTAAATAGACCTACTGGAATGCTGTCTTTCCTTTGCTATGACAGCATACTAATGTTTGTACCCATTCAGAATTTTAAAGTTTATGTCTAACAAGCATCTTTTCCCAGCATCACTCTAGGAATTCAAGAACAATGCATCTGCCATTGTTCTCAATTCCATCCTCCTCATTTAGAAGAAATACTAGAGCATGTGTTGACTTACAGAAGAAGTGAGCCAACTAGGCTAATAAACACAAACATGGGTGAAGGTCGAAGACACTAGTAATTCTTATTCATTGCCAACAGTCCCGCATAAGTTCCTATACTGATCCAAGTCTCTGGAAAATCAAGGCCATGACTAAATCTCCTCCAGGAACCTCTCATTAGTATACCAAATTCTGGTATATTTGGTTTACATGGTAAGTATTTATACAAAGTTATACATCTGCATGTTAATTTCATTAGATGTCCAAGTTTTCCCCAACATCTTAGAGAATCTGTTTGGTTCATTACCACATCACAACCCAGAACTTTAACACAATGCTGCCTACTGGGTATCATGTGGAATAGAACTAGAGATACTTAGGTCCTTCCCTTAGATCCATCAAATCACTCCTATGACATCTTTAAAAGTGGAGGGGGTGATGGATATTGACCTCCTCTGAACATTTGGTTTTGAAAAAACAACTATTGGATGAGGGAAAGGCTGTGGATATTGTCTACCTAGAATTTAAAAAAGCCTTTGACATTGTTTCCTACAGAATTCTCATGGACAAACTGGCTGCTCATGGCTTGGATGAGCAATGCTCTGTTGGATAAAGCACTGGCTGGGTGAATGGGCAGAAGGAGCCAGGGAGCAGCATAGTTTTCCACTGTTCCAAAATGGGGTAGTTGGTCATCTGCTCAGCCGCCTGGATCCCCACAAGTCCATGGGACCAGATGGGATCCATCCTAGGGTGTTGAGGGAGCTGTCAGAGGAGCTGGCCAAGCCGCTCTCCATCATTTTTCAGCAGTCCTGGCTCACTGGAGATGTCCCAGAGGACTGGAAGCTGACCAACGTGGTGCCCATCCACAAGAAAGGCCGGTTAGATGAGCCAGGGAATTATAGGCCTGTCAGCCTGACCTCAGTGCCAGGCAAGATCATGGAACAGGTCATCCTGAGTGCATTAACACAGCACTTAGAGGATGGCCAAGGGATCAGGCTCAGCCAACATGGATTTAGGAAGGGCAGGTCCTGCCTGACCAACCAGATCTCCTTCTATGATCAGGTGACCCGCCTGGTGGATGTGAGGAGGCCTGTGGATGTAGTTTACCTGGACCTCAGCAAGGCCTTTGACACCGTCCCCCATAGCAAACTCCTGGCCAAGCTGTCAGCCCATGGCTTGGACAGCAGCACTCTGAGCTGGGTTAGGAACTGGCTGGATGGTCGAACCCAGAGAGTGGTGGTGAATGGTGTCACATCCAGCTGGCGGCCAGTCAGTAGTGGAGTCCCCCAGGGATCAGTGCTGGGCCCCATCCTCTTTAACATCTTTATTGATGATCTGGATGAGGGCATTGAGTCTATCATCAGTAAATTTGCTGACGACACCAAGCTGGGGACAGGAGTTGATCTGCTAGAGGGTAGAGAGGCTCTGCAGAGAGACCTCGACAGGCTGGACAGATGGGCAGAGTCCAACGGCATGAGACTGATCACATCCAAGTGCCGGGTTCTGCACATTGGCCACAACAACCCCATGCAGTGCTACAGGCTGGGGTCAGAGTGGCTGGAGAGCAGCCAGGCAGAGAGGGACCTGGGGGTGCTGGTTGATGGTAGGATGAACATGAGCCTGCAGTGTGCCCAGGCAGCCAAGAGGGCCAATGGCATCCTGGCCTGCATCAAGAACAGTGTGGCCAGCAGGAGCAGGGAGGTCATTCTGCCCCTGTACACTGCACTGGTTAGGCCACACCTCGAGTACTGTGTCCAGTTCTGGGCCCCTCAGTTTAGGAAGGATGTTGACTTGCTGGAACGAGTCCAGAGAAGGGCAATGAAGTTGGTGAGGGGCTTGGAACACAAGCCCTATGAGGAGAGGCTGAGGGAGCTGGGGCTGCTTAGCGTGGAGAAGAGGAGACTCAGGGGTGACCTTATTGCTCTCTACAACTCCCTGAAGGGAGGTTGTAGACAGGCAGAGGTTGGTCTCTTCTCCCAGGCAGCCAGCACCAGAACAAGAGGACACAGTCTCAGGCTGCGCCAGGGGAGGATCAGGCTGGAGGTCAGGAGGAACTTTTACACAGAGAGAGTGATTGCCCATTGGAATGGGCTGCCTGGGGAGGTGGTGGAATCTCCATCACTGGAGGTGTTCAGGAGGAGACTTGACAGGGTGCTTGGTTTCATGGGTTAGTTGATTAGGTGGTGTTGGATGATAGGTTGGACGCGATGCCCTTGAAGGTCTCTTCCAACCTGGTCTATTCTATTCTATTCTATTCTATTCTATTCTATTCTATTCTATTCTATTCAGTTCATCGATGATATCATCATCTGGGGTAAAACTGCTGAGGAAGTCTTCGAGAAAGGTAACAAAATCATTGACATTCTTCTGAATGCAGGTTTTGCCAACAAGCAAGACACGGTGAAAGGACCTACCACAGAGATTCAGTTTCTGGGAGTGCGGTGGCAGGATGGACGCCGACACATTCCAGTGGATGTGGTAAATAGAGTCTCTACCATGGCAAATCCCACAAACAAGCAAGAAACCCTACGGTTCTTGGGGATGGTGGGATTTTGGAGACCGTACATTCCTGGATACACTCAGATTGTGAAGCCTCTGTATGATGTGACTCAAAAGAGAAACAATTTCCACTGGGGACATGAACAACAAGCAGCCTTTGACCAGATAAAGCAAGAGGTAGTTCAAGCAGTGGGTCTGGGACCTGTCCAAGATGGTCCAGACATTAAGAACATTTTGCACATGGCTGCAAGTGACAATGGTCCAACCTGGTGCTTGTGGCAAAAAGCTCCAGGTGAGACACGTGGACGACCTCTTGGTTTCTGAAGTCGAGGTTACAGAGGTTCAGAGGCTAATTATACTCCAACAGAAAAAGAGATTCTAGCTGCCTATGAAGGAGTAAAAGCATCTTCTGAAGTAATTGGAACTGAGTCAAAGGCAAAGGCTCCACACCACATCATGCCACAGACTCAACATGGTCTAAGTGGATGGCTCTGATAACACAGAGAGCTCGAATGGGAAATCTTGAAAGGCCTGGTCTAGTGGAGGTGATCTCAAGTTGGCCTGAAGGCATCAACTGTGCTAAACCTCCAGAGGAGAAAGTAACTCATGCTGAGGAAGCTCCTCCTTACAACGACCTCTCTGATGATGAAAAGAACTATGCTTTGTTCACAGATGGTTCCTGTCGTCTTGTTGGGAACAAGCGAAAGTGGAAGTCTGCAGTGTGGAGTCCAACACGCCAAGCTGCAGAGGCGAAGGATGGAGAAGGACAATCCAGTCAGTTCGCAGAGGTAAAAGCTGTCCAGCTAGCTCTCAACGTAGCTGAACGTGAGAGATGGCCAAAGCTTTACCTCTACACCGACTCATGGATGGTAGCCAATGCTCTATGGGGTTGGCTAAAGAACTGGAAGAAGAGTGGTTGGCAGAGGAAAGGAAAACCCATTTGGGCAGCCGACCTGTGGCAGGACATTGCTGATCGAATCGAGAGAATTCCAGTGAAGGTGAGACACATTGATGCTCACATTCCTAAGAGCAAAGCTACTGAGGAACAGCAACACAACCATCAGGCAGATCTAGCTGCAAGAGTTTCTCAAGTAGACATGGACTCTTATTTTGATCTCGACTGGAAACACCGAGGTGGGATATTCTTAGCTCGGTGGGCTCATGATTCGTCAGGACATCAAGGCAGAGATGCAACATACCAATGGGCTCGTGACAGATCCATAGACATTTCCATGGATGCTATCACACAAGTCATCCATGACTGTGACATTTGTGCTGCTATTAAGCAGGCAAAACGAATAGATCCCTTGTGGTATGGTGACCGATGGTCCAAGTACAAGTATGGTGAAGCTTGGCAGATTGACTACATCACTCTACCACGTTCTCGTTCTGGTAAGCAGTACGTGCTTACTATGGCAGAGGCAAACACTGGATGGTTGGAAACTTATCCAGTTCCACATGCAACTGCACGCAACACCATTCTCGGTCTGGAGAGACAGATCCTGTGGAGACACGGAACTCCAGAGAGGATTGAGTCAGACAATGGAACTCATTTCAAGAACAACCTTGTCAAGAACTGGGCAAAAGAGCACGGTATTGAGTGGATATTCAATATTCCCTACTATGCACCAGCTTCAGAGAAAATTGAACGCTACAATGGTTTGTTGAAGACCACTCTTAAAGCCATGGGAGGTGGATCTTTGAAAAACTGGGAAAAGCATTTAGCACAAGCAACCTGGCTGGTAAATAGTAGAGGTTCAGTGAACCGAGCTGGACCTGCACATTCAGATTTGCTACGGAAAGTAGAAGGTGATAGAGTTCCTGTTTTTAGAGAAAAGAATCTGTTAGGTAAAACTGTTTGGGTATTTTCTCCCTCAGGAGAGGCTAAACCTGTCCGAGGGGTGGTTTCAGCTGAAGGTCCGGGTCACACTTATTGGGTAATGCAGGAGAATGGTGAAATTCAGTGTATTCAACAAAGAAGTTTAACTTTAGCTGAGAGGGCTTAATTTTAGAGTGTTATACAGATCCACCACACCCCAAGGAAGAATCCATGAACCATGCATAAACTCTGAGAGCCCTGAGTCAACTGAGAGTCCCTGATTCCTTTTCTTCACTTTGTCTGCGAAGAGACAAACTGTTTTCCTTTTTCTTGTTTCCTGATTCTTCTGAATCATCTACACTTGAGAACAGCCGGGATGATGGACTGTTACAGTTTGAGGTGGGTGCCCCCTGCTGTGTTTACTTCTTGTGTCCAGAAGTCCAGCCCAGAGGGGTGGACACAGGAAATTTAGGTATTTCCTACCATGATTCTTTGTACCACTATAAGATCCAGTGTGGGGTCTAGCACTTTGTCTTTTCTTCCTCCTCCGTCAGCCGGTATCTGGGGGAGATGTCTCCTGGCTTTGGGCCTGGCTAGGCCAAAGGCCACAGGGGGGTGGGCAGTCTCAGACCTGGCCAGCTGAGACTAGCCTAGCAGTGGGAGGGGGAAGAAGGAGCCCTGGGGATTTTGGGTGTACCCTCAGGTGGGGTTGGGATGTCTCTGGGTCTATTTTTGGATCTTTCTTTATCACTGCATTTTTGGCTTTCTGTAAAAATTCACTGCTATTTAAACTTTCCATCACTTTTGCAATCCATTTGTCTGAGTTGTTTATTTCTACCCGTGGTGGTATGGGGGATGCCTCAACCCAGCACATGGACTGTGAACTTTACTTACAAACTGTAGATATTGTTCTAGATTAGATGGACAGTGCTAACAGCCAATGAAATTGTTTAGAAGAGGTGGATTTTGACAGGTTAGGCTGTGCCTTTAAGAAAAGACAGCTGCAGAATTCTCTAGCTGAATGTTTAGGTGTAAAAAGGAAAACAAAGATTAATTCTAAAGGGATTTCATTGTTCAGATGTGAGATGAACCAGAGCAAATATTTCTCACGTTATTTTCTCGCACTCCCTCCAGCTTCAGTCTGTTCTAACTTTCATTTCTTGGTCAGAGAGCATGCAGCTGACCCTGGACTGAAACTTATGAGAGTAAGTAACTTTCTTAAGAACTGCTTTGAGCTAATGAATTTCCCTTAATATCCTTTTATCTCTTTTTCTCCTTTTTTGCCTAATTAACTACTAGGGGAAAGGCAAGGAGGGGGGAAAGAGGTTCGGGGGGAACCCGAGGGGGGATCCTCCTGCAAGGGAGGATCGGTGTTTGTGCTATTTCCTGTAAATTCATGTACAATATTGTAAATACTGTATATTTTGTATATATTTAGTGCAATTTCATTATTGCCTGTAACATATAGCCTTCATTCTCTTTCTCCAACTGGGTTAACTCTGCTTTATGTGGGTGCGGGTGGATTAAACCATCTCACCACTACATACTGAAAAATGCCTGGACTTGTGAGCAGGCCCAAATTACTGGAGGAAGCTTAGGGGGACATGTCAATGATTATGTTCCCTTGAATAACCCACGCTGGGACCCCAATGATGGGCATGACTATAGGATGCTGAAACGATACCAAGATTGGATTAAATTAGGATTGGAAAACACAATTCCAAAAGCAGTAAATTGGTCAGCACTATATGCTGTAAAGGAAGGGCTGAGGGAAACACCTACAGAATTTTTGGATCAATTAAGAACTGCTATGATAAAATATACCACTATGGATCCCTCTTCAGACATAGGGCAACAGCAACTTTTTTCTCTTTTTCTGGGGCAATCATCTCCAGATATAAGAAAGAAGCTCCAGAAATTGAAAGACCCATATGTGAGTGATTGATAAAAAATAGTGGAAGAAGCATGGAAGTTTTTTAGAAATCCAGAAGATGTAGATATAGGAAAATTGACAATGGTAATGGCAACAGCTATTGCGGCAGCCCTGGAACAAAGAGGAGTGGTAAATAGAGGGGGATTTAGAGGACATGGTAGAGGAAAGCCCTTTGGGAATAGGAGAGGATTGAGAAATGGGTTGGGGAAAAATCAGTGTGCACATTGCTGAAGGAAGAACATTGGAAAAACAAATGCCCAAAATATCAGCAGGCCCTGATAGCCAAAGCAGAGGATGACTGACGGGGACTTGGAGCATCTACCCTAGCGGATCCACTGCTTAAAATAAAGCTAGGGAAACAAAAGAAAGTAGTAGACTTTTTAGTGGACACAGGTGCATCTTTCTCTGTCTTAAATCAAGAACTGATACCTGTGAGTAAAGATTCTATACATGTAATAGGAGCTACTGGCCAAGAGGAAAGGTTTCTTTTTAAACCCCTCAAATTTAAATTGGGAAAACAAATTGGGATACATCAGTTTTTATATTTACCAAATTGTCCAAAGTTGTTATTGGGTTGAGACCTACTGGAGCAATTGGATGCAGTGATAAATTTTAAACAAGGAAATATGGAATTAAGGGTAAAGGAAGATCAGCTAATTGAGATTTTGAGTTTAGCCCTAATATACCCTGAAAAGTTGAGTGAACTAACACCTGAAATGGAAGAAATAATCAATCAGGTATATTCAGGAGTTTGTGCAGCAGGAACTCCAGGGAGAGAAAAAATGCTATACCCATAGTAACAGAACTCAAGGAGGGAGCAAACCCAGTATGCCAAAAGCAATATCCCTCGCAACTGGAAGATCATAAAGGAATGTAAAGTCCAGTCAATAACTTTCTGCAGTATGGTGTTGAGGAATGGCTTGAATCTAAGGGACATGGGTCTATGGAACAGCTGCTTGAACAAAAAGAGTAGGCTGTACTCTTGTTGTTTACTGCTCACAGTTACCTAAAATGTTGATGTAGCCAGGTCATCGTGGCCTTGTAGCTATGCTTGCAGCTGCGAGTATAGATAACAGTATGTGTCATCATAGCTTTGTAGTTATGCTTGTAGCTATGCTTCAAGATAACAGAATTGAAACAAAGTATAAGTAAAACAAAGAACTAATTAGAGAGGATGTGACCGGTTGAGGCTGTCCCCTTAAGAAAGGGAATATGGTGGTCAGAAGTTGGTAAACGAAAAAGACGGATCTAAACTAATTTCATTGGTAGATTGGGAGGAAGCACCTTCTGAACTGGGAGTGCAGCAGGGTGTCCTGGGCAGTCCTGCACTTTTCCAGTTCAGTTCTGTTTTCCCCTCCTTCAGCAGCAGCAGCTGTTTCTGGGCTTTTGGCCAAAGCTTGACCTTGAAAACTGATAAACTGCAAGGCCTGTATTAACTGCTTTCCAATTAACACATAACTGCCTCTAACCTTTTTTCTCTTTCTCTCTCTTTCTAACCCGCTCTGGGGAAAGGGGGAGACAGGGGGGAGCGGAGGTGGGGAACCCCCTCAGCAGAGGGAGGGGAACTCTCATTTCTGTGCTACTTTATTGTATGTCTTTTTATATATTGTAAATATTGTAAATTCTGTAAATTCCCCTGCATATCCTATATTGCTTTGTAAATATACAGCTCCACTGCTTTGCTAATTCAGCAGTGATTTTTTTTCCTTTCCCTTCAATTTTCTTTCCCTTTACTTTACAGGGGGGAGGGAGGAGGCTTTTTGGCCTTACCCTTCCAACCCTCGACATTTTTTTTTCTTGACTTACCCAACGTGCGGCAGATAATTAGTTTAATTTATTACTTGATTGATTTAGAGTTTTCTAGCTGAATTAGCAAACATGAAGGTGTTGTGGTTCGTAGATTGATTATTCTTTTCAATTTTTAGGGCTCTGGTTTACAGATATTGTATGGGTTTTATTTTGGATACCTGGGCAAATATTCATAGTTTCATAGTTTCATAGTTTCATTCAGGGTTGGAAGGGACCACAAGGATCATCTAGTTCCAACCCCCCTGCCATGGGCAGGGACACCCCACACTAGATCAGGCTGGACAGAGCCTCATCCAGCCTGGTCTTAAACACCCCCAGGGACAGGGCCTCGACCACCTCCCTGGACAACCCATTCCAGGGTCTCACCACTCTCATGGTGAAGAACCTCCTCCTCACATCTAGCCTGAATCTCCCCACCTCCAGCTTCATTCCATTCCCCCTAGTCCTATCACTACCTGAGATCCTGAGAAGTCCTTCCCCAGCCTTCCTGTAGGCCCCCTTCAGATACTGGAAGGCCACAATTAGGTCACCTCGGAGCCTTCTCTTCTCCAGACTGAACAGCCCCAACTCCTTCAGTCTGTCCCCATAGGAGAGGTGCTCCAGCCCTCTGATCATCCTTGTGGCCCTTCTCTGGACACGTTCCAGCACCTCCACATCCCTCTTGTAATAGGGGCTCCAGAACTGGACACAGTACTCCAGGTGGGGTCTCACCAGGGCTGAGTAGAGGGGGAGGATCACCTCCCTCGACCTGCTAGCCACACTTCTCCTGATGCAGCCCAGGATCTGATTGGCTTTGCGGGCTGCAAGAGCACATTCAGAGCTCATGTTGAGCTTTTTGTCCACCAGCACCCCCAAGTCTCTCTCCTCAGGGCTACTCTCCAGCCAGTCACTGCCCAGCCTGTATTTGTGCCTGGGATTGCCTCGACCCAGATGCAGGACCCTGCACTTGCTCTTATTGAACTTCATGAGGTTGGCTTGTGCCCACCTCTCCAGCCTGTCAAGGTCCCTCTGGATGGCCTCCCTTCCCTCCAGCATGTCTGCTGCACCACACAGCTTGGTGTCATCAGCAAACTTGCTGAGGGTGCACTCAATGCCACTGTCCATGTCCCCCACAAAGATGTTGAACAAGACAGGTCCCAGGACTGATCCCTGAGGGACTCCGCTTGTCACTGGCCTCCACTGGGACATGGACCCATTGACTGTTGTCGGACAAGAGGGGACATGGGTCCCAGGAACACCTGTGCAATTCAGGCCTTGAAGAATTCTCTGTTGATAATATAGTGGCGCCGTAAGAGATGTGAGAAAGTGCTGATTGCTTGGTATGCTGAAGTCCAGCTGCCCCTGAGATGGGAGGCAAGCAAGATAAGGAGGAGGCGAGATCTGGGAAAGAGAGCAATTAGGCCGGATGGAAGAATTCCACAGAGTTGTGAAAACAATGATGTAACCTTTTAGAGAGCAACCAATAATATGTTGCCAAGTGGGCATAATTATAGCAAACTGTATATAAGATGTGTCTGATGCTCAATAAAGTGGAATCCGCTGATCAAATTGGTCGTTAAAGTGGCCCCCTTCTTGCAGTAAGTGGCGCTCGAACACGGGACCCTAACGAAGACAAACGTTAGGGTTTAAGAAGTTCTTCGGGACGTTGAGAGATTCGCAGTAAGCCGGGAGGCAAGAAGAAGGCCGGCCCGGGATAGCAGTACCGGAGGCTATAAGAAAAGGGAAGACAGCCTTGAAGCCGAAGACGCTGTAGAGCCGGAAACTGCTTAAACGAGGACTGTGCGCACAGGTATTAACGTTTAAATACGGTTATGGATAGGCAGGCAGCGTATGATTTATTTACATGCTTTTTAGAAAAGCGACAGTGTAAGTTAAATTTTACAAAGGAGTTGGTGCCGCTGTTAAGCTATGCAGAAGAGTTAGGATATTTTAAGGACCCAAATGAGGTGTTTGAAAGATTGCAGTGGAAAAAGTCTGGACAAGACTTGTGGCTGCATGGCTTAGGTGATGAAAAACGAGCAAAGGAGTGTGGAAAATGGTGGAAGATGGTTATGACAGCATTGGATCAGCATCGTGCTGAGCAAGTGGCAGCTTATCAAGCCAGGGTACGATTAGATTATACGGACCCAAATGGAGCAAGTGTTACACATGCTGGGTTGCCTTTGTCAGAAGAGGTTCAGGATTATTTAAGAAAGGAGAAGGCTGCGTGTGTAAAAGGGTTAGGTGGCAGAGTTGAATTACAATCTATAACACAGGACTCTGCTGAGGAGCCTTCCCCGTCTCTTTTAGCTGAGCAAATTGTACAGGAGAAGAAAGTAGGTGAGGGAGAGGAGACAAACAGGGCGATAGATCCTGGAGGTGGTGTTAAAGATCATGCAAGAAAGCACACAGAGTATTGGCGAAAGGTTGCAGAACACTTAAATGCCGAAGGAGATCAGGAAGGGCTTAGCCGGCTGGCTGCTTCACATCAAGCTTTTCCAGTGATGTATACACAGGTCTCTGGGGAGCAAAATGTTTTTCAGGCTGATGTAACTCAATTGCCATGGGAATTGTTATCTCAATTAAGACAGACTGCGAGTCAATTTGGGGTTCAATCTGAACCAGCTAGACAGATGATTGATTTTATTTACATGAACTATAATATGTTGCCTAGAGATTCTTATAATGTTATGAAGCTGATCCTAACAGCATCTCAATTTATGACATTTTTGAATGAGTGGGAACACCTAGCTAGACAATCAGCTGGAGTACAAAGACAGCAAAACGACCCACTATTTGATGTAACAGTAGATCAGTTGTGTGGAACGGGACAGTATGAGAGACCAGAGTTACAGGCACTTTTACAGCCGCCTGTTTTGCAAGCATCAGCCCAGATAGTGAGGATGGCTTTAGACAAGCAGAAGGATGGAAATGCAAATCCTCACTATATGGGAACTAAGCAAGGTAGACAGGAACCTCTTCGCGAATTTGTGGATAAGTTGCTTGCCGCACTTAGAGCAGCAAGCGTAGGAGAAGGTATCCGAGAGGCAATTTTAAGGCAGTGTTTAATGCAGAATGGGAACCAGCAGACGCAGCAGCTTATTACATCAGCAGATCCTAGATGGACGCTAGCCGAATTGTTGCAGAGGGCTCAGGACTTGCCAAGCAATCCGATGGCCATGTTGACGGAGGTGATTGATAAGGGATTACAAAAACAGGCTGAGGTGTTGTCAGTGACAATGACAAAACAGCTTGAGCATAGTCAGCAGGTTATGGCAGCCTTAGTACCTTTGCGCACAGACTCGAAAGGGCAAGGCCGACCCTATAAGCAGTCATCAGACGAAATACAGTGTCATCGAAAAGCGTAAGGCGGAGATATCGTCTAAAGTAATGCCTGGACTTTTGGCCCATAGATCCGCTTTAGGGCATTTCCCTAGCGGAGATAGTTATTTTGATGAAGCTTGTTGGAGAGAATACAGGAACAAGCTGTGGGACTTGGTTATAGATGGTGATAAAACTGCTATAAAGCTGCAAAAGTCGTGGCGAGAATGCATGAACTGTGTTAAAACCTATGAACTGAAACAGCGAATGGCTGCTGCAGTTAGAGCAACTTTGTCAGGACGAGATGCAGCGCCAGGTGTATCTGAGCTGCAGCTGAAAGATGTGTCTGAGAACTGTCGACCGATCGACCGGGGCCGCCCCCGATACATCTTGCGGCGACCACACCGCGTTTACCAGCCGTCACCACTGCCGTTTGCACACAGCGGGGAAAAAGCCGGAAAAAGGCAGTTCAGTGTGTTCGACCCCTTTTTATCAACACCTTCCTCTTACATCGCCAGCGACGGCTCGGACTCGGAAGACAATACCGGCAGCGAGGAATTCAAACAGCGCCGACTTTGCTTTACAGCCCCTCTTAGAAAAAATGGAGCGCTTGGAGGCTCGCGGTTACAGCGTTCCTGCCACCGCACTCCTCCCGCGAGCCCTGCCGGCCCCCGCGGATACCGACGGCTCCGACCAAGGCGGTACCGGCTGACGCACCACCGACAGCACCGACAGTAGCAGCGGAGCAGCTGCCACGGCAGCAGCCCCCACCCCTTTCCCCCGCAGCGGCTTTAGCCGCACTACTCTGTTTTGATTTAAAGCAACAGTACTCATTTTGTCATTTCTGATTGTAGCGTCTTTCAGAGATTTGTAATTTAGAGTTTTGTTAAGTTTTTCTAATAAGCATAATGAATAAGTAAGCATTTGGTATTTATAAGTACTTAGTACATAGTAATTGCAGTAAGGTGTATGCACTTAGTTAAGAGTTCAAATTGTAAGATTTTCTTTTGGTTCGAACCTTCTTAGTTGTCTGCCTAGGCATTTCAAAGGAGCTCCATGTAATATAGTTAAGGAATGTATAAACAGGTTTTAATTTTGGAAAGTGTTTTTTAGTTAATGTAACAATTTTATTTCTTTTTAGGCACTGATTTGATGGATTAATTTTAACATAGTTTTTTAAGGTTTTAAGGATTTTTTGGTATTAGCATAAGTTAAGGTTTGTAGTAAATAGGTATTAATTTTAACAACTATTCCTTCACTAATGTGCAGAAGAACCAAGACTGAGAGGAAACAGCATTTCCCACGAAGTCGAACATCGATCACAATAACTGTTATGATAATCTGGGGTCAAAAGCATCAATCAAAAAAAAAAAATTGTCCTGAATGCTGAATTTGAAAATAGGCAGTTTGGACTGGTAAATACAGAAAACCTATTTTGTGGTGAGAAAAAGGATTTAAATCCCCATGGAAAATTATTGAAAGGGATTGGCATAAGTGGGAAATAAAGACTAGAGAAATTTTAGTTGGGAAATATCAGGAATAATTAAAAGGATTAGTAAAAGGAAAAGTAAGAGACATAAGATTTTGAAGGCAGAGGAATTGAAATAACAAAAGCACAATGGGAAATGGTAAACAAACTAACCAAGGAAGTAGAGAAGAGACTCCAAATGGAATGTTGAAGTGGGTTAAGGAGTTAAAAAATCTGTAGGGCTCCTGAAGAATGTAACTGCTGCCGAGAAGAAAATACACCCGGCTGCTGGTTGCACCCCAGCAGGCCGAGGAGGCAGAGTTCACATATACTGGTGGAGCCTAATTTTGATCCTAACCCTATTTGTACATAAGTAGTCCAATCGAAATCAAAAACCACGTTCCCATGTGTGGAATCTTGATCAGACCAGAGAGAAAAGACTTGAACTTGAAAAAGCAATAGTAAATTTTTCTGCTACAGTTGAAATCATAGTAAATGCAAGCACAGATGCAATAAAAGCGCAGCAAATTGAAATCAATAGTTTCTCGAAAATATCTACTCAGAATAGATTAGCTTTGGATTTTTTATATGTTAAGGAAGGGAGTGTATGTGTAGTCATAAATGTAAGTTGTTGTAGTTATGTTAATCTAGATAAACGAGTGGAAACAGATTAACAGGTGATTGTAAACCACAATCAGATATTACATCAGATTTCTTTGGATGATACTTCTTCTGGATTTAAAGGAATATGGGATAAGTTAACTTCTTGCTTATCGAATATAAGTTGCTTTAAAAAATTCTTTGCAATGCCTGTTGGAATAATTGTAATACTGATCTGTGTAATTCATTGTAATTGTTGTTTTAAAATGGTAAGACCTTTAGGTGAAATTGTTTATGCCAATAAGTTACAAGCAAATGGTTATGATCAGAAGGTGATCAGAACAGAGGAACTTAATTATGATCCAATTAAGAAGGTTCTGAAATATCTGGAAATTTTAACACAAATCAATGGTGACCAAAAAAAAAAAAAAAAAAAAAAGGGGGGGGAATTGTGATGAATATACTGGTGATTTGTGTCAAAATTGTAAGACTTAGAGTGCACTGGGATTAAGGGTCAGGATCTTGTGAGGCCTGTTTAGAGGGTAAAGAGAAAGAAACCTCTCTTGCAGACTTGCAAGGACACTGTCTGGTTAATTGGAGACATCACGGCTGAGAAGGAGCTGTCTTAAAGATAAACATTCAGAACTGGGAATTTGTTTTCTTCAGATAAGAAGCCTGCACAATTGAGCATGTGTGAAAGTGGATGCTTTGACCCTTACCACACTGAATGTAGGGAGAAGGGATTTATATGTTATCTCACCAGTTCGCTATAATTTTACACACCTAGAAGGAAAATCAAAATTCATAACAACACAACATGCATTTTCATTTTCGGTTGAAAACATCAACAAATGGTACCAATAAGAGATCAGTATTACTAGGATGAGCAAAAACACATTATTATGGGTAATTTTATATTGGGCAAAGCAATGAAGCTCTTTTGCTCTTGCTGATTGCCTGCAAGTTTTCTGTCTGTGAAGCTAGAGCCTGGCCAGATCTACCTTTACAGATTAAAGAAATCTTGCTACCATTAAACAAATTATGATTTTTGACCATCCTAGAGAAAATAAAGGTGCAACATAACAGGTAATAATGAATTGATTGAACTTTTTCAGACGTGTCTGATAGGGATACCCAGACTTAATGTTAATATGTTTGTTAATTATAGTAGTAAGTTTTAAGGTTCTTAGGTATTATTGTACTCATTTTGATTATTGTTAAACTTGTTTATAATTGTATTATGCAAAGTGTTCAAAGAATAACTTCCAAGGCCTTACTTGCACAAAAGAAAAACGGGGGAATTGTTGTCGGACAAGAGGGGACATGGGTCCCAGGAACACCTGTGCAATTCAGGCCTTGAAGAATTCTCTGTTGATAATATAGTGGCGCCGTAAGAGATGTGAGAAAGTGCTGATTGCTTGGTATGCTGAAGTCCAGCTGCCCCTGAGATGGGAGGCAAGCAAGATAAGGAGGAGGCGAGATCTGGGAAAGAGAGCAATTAGGCCGGATGGAAGAATTCCACAGAGTTGTGAAAACAATGATGTAACCTTTTAGAGAGCAACCAATAATATGTTGCCAAGTGGGCATAATTATAGCAAACTGTATATAAGATGTGTCTGATGCTCAATAAAGTGGAATCCGCTGATCAAATTGGTCGTTAAAGCGGCCCCCTTCTTGCAGTAATTGACAGCCACTCTTTGGGTGTGGCCATCAAGCCAGTTCCTTATCCATCTAGTGGTCCACCCATCAAACCCATGTGTCACCAATTTGGAGACTAGGATGTGGCGCGGGACAGTGTCAAAGGCTTTGCTCAGGTCCAGGTAAATGACATCAGTTGCTCGCCCATCATCTATTAATTTTGTCACCTGCTCATAGAAGGCCACCAGGTTGGTTAGGCAGGATTTGCCCTTGGCAAAGCCATGCTGACTGTTCCCAATCACCTCTTCACTATTCTTTTGAGTGAGTAGTGACTCCAGGATGATCTGCTCCATGATCTTTCCAGGCACAGAGGTGACACTGACTGGCCTGTAGTTCCCTGGTTCCTCCTTCTTACCCTTTTTGAAGATGGGGGCAATGTTTCCCCTTTTCCAGTCTGTGGGGACTTCACCAGATTGCCAGGACTTTTGAAATATAATAGAGAGGGGTTTAGCAACCTCATCTGCCAGTTCTCTCAGTACCCGTGGGTGTCTCCCGCCAGGTCCCATGGACTTGAACACTTTCAGGTTCTTCAGATGATCACGAACCTGATCTGCACTTACAATGGGCAGTTCTTCCTCGCCGGCCATGGCTTTGACTTCCATAACATCAGGAGTGTGGCTATTTGGTGCGGACAATTTATCTGTGGGTTATGTATAGAGTTAGACTAAGGTATGGAAAATGCGTGGATTTCTTATGGCCAGCAAGATACAGAAATGTTACCTCCACCACTCTCCCAATTGAGATAAAGGATTTTAGGATTCCGCCGGAGGAGAGAGTAACTTTAGGTGACGGCTGGGATCCAAAGGTGATTTATTTAATGTGTATAATTCTGCTGCTGGTGATAACTAATGTGTATTCTCTGTATTCCTGGTGTCGGGAGAAGAAGGTGTCCAGGGCGTGTTTTGTTATTAAAACCAGATCAAAAAGAAAACGCCGTGGCTCTGGATCAGTCCCAGAGTCATCTAGTGATGAGGAGTGTGCAGAATCTCTGTCAGTTAAAAAGAGGGCTAAAAAGTTAATTGCTAAAGCAGCTCTAAATTACTTTGTTGCTGATTCTGGCAAGCTGCCAAGGGCATCAGCTGGTATCAACATGGCGCCTACTCCTTCTCCTCCTCCTTCCTCTCTGTCGGCTATTAATGGAGCAACGCCATTTCCACCCACTCCCTCAGTGGGACCGGAAGTCACTGCCCCAGCAGCTGATTTACCTCAGGACCTGTCAGCTTCCATTAAGGTGGCTGTAAATTCAAACACAGCTCCAGTTAAGGTGGCTGTTTTAAAGACTAGAAGTGGAATAACAAAAGATGGAGAAGAAGAGCAGGAAACTGATCCTGGTGAGGGACCCTCTACTCTAAGAAATCGTGCTGAGGAGGAAGAGAAGATTTGTTTTAAAGATCTAGCTAACCTAGTGAGATCAAAGCAGGATAGAGATGAAGCTAGGAAAGGAGCTGGCAAAGGTGGTTCTCAGCTTAAAGAGATCCTTGAGAAAATGACAGCAGGATTATTAGGACAAAAAGTTCAGGGAGAGGAAGAGGAAGATGATATTTTTGAATGTTCCTTGCCGCGTGAGGAATTGCGAAATGTCCGTAAAGATTTCACCAGGGCAGATAAGGAGCCAGTTCTAGCTTGGCTTAGTAGGTGTTATGATACAGGTGCTCCAGCTCTAATGGTTGGAGACAAGTCAGCAGCACAGTCAGGAACTCACTCGAGGGATAATGGAATAGATAGACATCTAGGCAGGGTTCTCGGTAAGGTTAATCTGTGGATACACCTTTTAATGGCGGTTGCCCTGAGATACCCTTCCCGAGAGGATCTCCTATGGAATCCTAAACCCTGGACTACCATAGATGAGGGAATTAAGCGCTTGAGAGAATTTACTGTTAGAGAGATACTCTATGGTGAACATGAGACTCTGAATCCTGATGACATTCCTGTGGGTATTGGTCTTGCTAAAAAGATCATCAAACTTGCTCCTTCTAATTATGCAAACATTCTGGCAAGCAGAATTGTGTCAAGAAATTATGGTGGAGCTTCTCCTACGGTTGGCCAATTCAGTGATCAAATGAGACAACTGGAGGATAGCATGACACGTGTTTCTTTGGTTTCAGCCATTGAAACTATGTCTGGAGATATACAGAAATGCATAAGATAGCTAAAGGATGAATTTAGAAATTCCATATCCGAATTGGCACAAAGGGATAATTCCAATTCTTCCTCCAGGTGGATGCAAGTTTCATCTGTGAGGAATACACGTCCTCCAAGGAGATCATTCCAAAACAGATCAAATCAGAACAGACCACCAGGGCAATCACGTAGAACTATTTGGATAACTCTGCGTGATCAGTTTGGTGAGAACATGAACCGCTGGGATGGCCAACCAACTTCTAATCTTTTCAGGACACTGAGGGAACTGCAAAGTGGCAGAACCCGAGGTAGCAATACCAGAAGGGTAGCTGTTACTTCCACAGTTCCCCAGAACGACTCTAGTAGCTCCAACAGTGGCTCCAGTTGTAACATGCAAGGCTATAACACTGCACACTGTGCACAATGCACATGTGGGCATGTTCCCCATAACTAGGAGTGCCCTGCCTCCCGCCAGGGGGAGGAGAGGGATAACAGAGATAACGGAATCTATTGGGATGTGTATATCCAGTGGCCTGGCACTTCACAATTTCGGAAGTAGAGGGCCTTGGTTGACACAGGAGCTCAGTGCACCATAATGCCATCAAATTATCAGGGATCAGAGTCTATAACTATTCTGGGAGTCACTGGTGGATCTCAAGAGTTAAGTAAGGTGGAGGTTAATAGAAGTTTAACTGGTAAACAATGGAGGAAGCATACAATTGTGACCGGACCTGACGCACCTTGTATTTTAGGAATTGATTTTCTGAGAGAAGGGCGTTTCAAAGACCCTAGAGGTTACAAATGGGCTTTTGGAGTAGCTTCTATAGAAATTGATGGACAAAAATTGAAGCTGTCTGCTAGACCTGAGCTTTCTGATGAATCTGCAGTTGCGGGACAAGACAAGATACAGGACATTAAATTGCCAGTTGCTTCTCAGACTGTGCATCACAGACAATACAGAACCAACCGTGACTCTTTGTTGCCCATTCAGAATCTGATTCGTCAGTTGGAGAGTCAGAAATTCGCCAGCAAAACTCATTCACCTTTCAACAGTCCAGTGTGGCCTGTGCGGAAGCAGAATGGAGACTGGCGTCTGATAGTTGACTACCGTGCCCTAAATGAAGTAACACCACCTATGAGTGCAGCAGTACCAGACATGATGGAGCTTCAGTATGAGTTGGAATCTAAAGAGGCCAAATGGTATGCTACCATAGACATTGCTAATGCATTTTTCTCTATTCCCATAGCAGAGGAATGCAGGCCTCAGTTTGCATTCACCTGGAGAGGAATCCAGTACACGTTCAACAGATTGCCAATAGGCTGGAACCACAGCTCAAGCATCTGCCATGCAGTGATCCACAATGCTCTGGAGAAAGGTGGTACTCCAGAACACATCCAGTTCATCGATGATAACATCGCCTGGGGTAAAACTGCTGAGGAAATCTTCGAGAAAGGTAACAAAATCATTGACATTCTTCTGAATGCAGGTTTTGCCATCAAACGAGACAAGGTGAAAGGACCTACCACAGAGATTCAGTTTCTGGGAGTGCGGTGGCAGGATGGACACTGACACATTCCAGTGGATGTGGTAAATAGAGTCTCTACCATGGCAAATCCCACTAACAAGCAAGAGACCCTACGGTTCTTGGGGATGGTGGGATTTTGGAGACTGCACATTCTTGGATACAGTCAGATTGTGAAACCTCTGTATGATGTGACTCGAAAGAGAAACCATTTCCACTGGGGACCTGAACAACAAGCAGCCTTTGACCAGATAAAGCAAGAGGTAGTTCAAGCAGTGGGTCTGGGACCTGTCCGAGATGGTCCAGACATTAAGAACATTTTGTACACGGCTGCAAGTGACAATGGTCCAACCTGGTGCTTGTGGCAAAAAGCTCCAGGTGAGACACGTGGATGACCTCTTGGTTTCTGGAGTCGAAGTTACAGAGGTTCAGAGGCTAACTATACTCCAACAGAGAAAGAAATTTTAGCTGCCTATGAAGGAGTAAAAGCATCTTCTGAAGTGATTGGAACTGAATCACAACATCTCTAATGTCGTAGGGTTGGAAGGGTAAGGCCAAAAAGCCTCCTCCCTCCCCCCTGTAAGGTAAAGGGAAAGAAAATTGAAGGGAAAGGGAAAAAAAAACCTCACAGCTGAGTTAGCAAAACAGTGGAGCTGCATATTTACAAAGCAATATAGGATATGCAGGGGAATTTACAGAATTTACAATATTTACAATATATACAAAGATATACAATAGAGTAGCACAGAAATTATCACAGTATCACAGTATAACCTAGGTTGGAAAGGACCTCAAGGATCATCGAGTCCAACCTATCAACACAGACCCCATGACTAGACCATGGCACCAAGTGCCACGTCCAATCTCCCCTTGAACGCCTCCAGGGTCGATGACTCAACCACCTCCCTGGGCAACCCGTTCCAATGACGAATGACTCGCTCGGTGAAGAACTTCCTCCTCACCTCGAGTCTGAACCTCCCCTGGCGCAGCTTGAGACTGTGTCCCCTTGTTCTGGTGCTGGTTGCCTGGGAGAAGAGGCCAACCCCCTCCTGGCTACAACCACCTTTCAGGTAGTTGTAGAGGGCAATGAGGTCACCCCTGAGCCTCCTCTTCTCCAGGCTAAACAATCCCAGCTCCCTCAGCCTCTCCTCATAGGGCTTGTGTTCAAGGCCTCTCACCAGCCTTGTTGCCCTTCTCTGGACACGCTCAAGTGTTTCAATGTCCTTCTTAAACTGAGGAGCCCAGAACTGGACACAGTACTCAAGGTGCGGCCTAACCAAAGCAGAGTACAGGGGCACTATGACCTCCCTGCTCCTGCTGGCCACACTATTCCTAATGCAGGCCAGGATGCTATTGGCCCTCCTGGCCACCTGGGCACACTGCTGGCTCATATTCAGGTGGCTGTCGATCAGCACACCCAGGTCCCTCTCTGTTTGGGAGCTCTCCAGCCACTCCGACCCCAGCCTATAGCTCTGCATGGGATTGCCGTAGCCAAAGTGCAGCACTCGGCACTTGGACTTGTTGAAAGCCATCCCATTGGACTCTGCCCATCTGTCCAGTCGGTCGAGGTCCCTCTGCAGAGCCTTTCTACCCTCTAACTGACTAACATCTGCCCCTAACTTTGTGTCATCTGCAAACTTGCTGATGGCTGACTCTACCCCTTCATCCAGATCATTGATGATGTTGAAGAGGACAGGGCCCAGCACTGATCCCTGGGGGACACCACTGGTGACTGGCCTCCAGCTGGATGTGACACCGTTCACGACCACTCTCTGGGCCCGGCCCTCCAGCCAGTTCCTAACCCAGCACAGAGTGTAATGGTCCAATCCACGGGCTGACAGCTTAGTCAGCAGTTTGCTGTGGGGGACGGTGTCAAAGGCCTTGCTGAAGTCTAGGTAGACCACATCCACAGGCCTCCCCACATCCACCAGGCGGGTCACCTGATCATAGAAAGAGATCAGGTTGGAGAGGCAGGATCTGCCCTTCCTGAATCCATGTTGGCTGGACCTGAGCCCTTGGCCATCCTTCAGGTGCGCAGTTATTGCCGCCAGGATAATCTGCTCCATCACTTTCCCTGGCACTGAGGTCAGGCTGACCGGCCTGTAGTTTCCAGGTTCCTCCATCCGACCCTTCTTGTGGATGGGGACCACGTTGGCCAGTTTCCAGTCATCTGGGACCTCACCGGTGAGCCAGGACTGGAGGAAAATGATGGAGAGTGGCCTAGCTAGCACATCCGCCAGCTCTCTCAGCACCCTAGGATGGATCCCATCTGGTCCCATGGACTTGTGGATATCCAAGTGGCTCAGCAGGTCCCGAACTAACTCCTCATGGATTTCCAGGGTATTACTCTGCTCCCCGACCCCAACGCCCAGCTCCGGAGACCACTCGTCCTGAACTCCTGCCTTGCTGTTAAACATTGAGGCAAAGAAGGTGTTCAGGACCTCAGCTTTATCCTCATCCTCAGTAACTGTGTTCCCCTCCAGGTCCACTAGGGAGTTCAGGTTCTTCCTGCCCTCCTTCTTATTGTTAATATATTTATAAAAATGCTTTTTATTGTCTTTGACTGAGGTGGCCAGCTTCAGTTCCAGCTGGGCCTTAGCCTCCCTAATTTTATTCCTACATAATCTAACAGCTTCCTTGAACATACCTCGAGAAGCCTTCCCCTCCTTCCAAAGGTGATACAGCCTTCTCTTCCCCCTTAAATCCTCCAGGAGCTGCTTGCTCATCCAGGCTGGTCGCCTTCCCCGCCGGCTTGCCTTCCGGCACGTGGGAACCGCCAATTCCTGTGCCTTCAAGAGCTCCTGTTTGAAGTAGGTCCAACCCTCCTGAACCCCTTGGTTCATGAGGGCTGGTACCCAGGGGACTTAGAGTTAGAATTAGAGTTCCCCCCTCTGCTGAGGGGGTTCCCCACCTCCGCTCCCCCCTCTCGCCCCCTTTCCCCAGAGCGGGTTAGAAAGAGAGAGAAAGAGAAAAAAGTTAGAAGCAGTTATGTGTTAATTGGAAAGCAGTTAATACAGGCCTTGCAGTTTATCAGTTTTCAAGGTCAAGCCTTGGCCGAAAGCCCAGAACAGAGAGCTGCTGCCCTAAGGATGAGCGGAAGAAAGACTGACAGAAAAGTGCCAGAATGCCCAGGATACCCTCCTGCACTCCCAGTTCAGAAGGTGCTTCCGCCCAATCTACCAATAAAATTAGTTTAGATCCATCTTTTCGTTTACAAACATCCGTCCACCATATTCCCTTTCTTAAGGGGACAGCCTCAAACGGTCACATCTTAGCTCCCAGATTACCAGTTTTGAATTGGATGTTCCAAGACAAAGGCTCCACACCACATCATGCCACAGACTCAACATGGTCTAAGTGGATGGCTCTGATAACACAGAGAGCTCAAATGGGAAATCTTGAAAGACCTGGTCTAGTGGAGGTGATCTCAAGTTGGCCTGAAGGTACCAACTGTGCTAAGCCTCCAGAGGAGAAAGTAACTCGTGCTGAGGAAGCTCCTCCTTACAATGACCTTTCTGATGATGAAAAGAAATATGCTTTGTTCACAGATGGTTCCTGTCATCTTGTTGGGAACAAGCGAAAGTGGAAGTCTGCAGTGTGGAGTCCAACACGCCGAGTTGCAGAGGCGAAGGATGGAGAAGGAGAATCCAGTCAGTTTGCAGAGGTAAAAACTGTCCAGCTAGCTCTCGACGTAGCTGAACATGAGAGATGGCCAAAGCTTTATCTCTACACCGACTCATGGATGGTAGCCAATGCTCTATGGGGTTGGCTAAAGAACTGGAAGAAGAGTGGTTGGCAGAGGAAAGGAAAACCCATTTGGGCAGCTGACCTATGGCTGGACATTGCTGATCGAATCGAGAGAATTCCAGTGAAGGTGAGACACATCGATGCTCCAGAGAGGATTGAGTCAGACAACGGAACTCATTTCAAGAACAACCTTGTAAAGAACTGGGCAAAAGAGCACGGTATTGAGTGGATATTCCATATTCCCTACTATGCACCAGCTTCAGGGAAGATTGAACGCTACAACGGTTTGTTGAAGACCACTCTTAAAGCCATGGGGGGTGGATCTTTGAAAAACTGGGAAAAGCATTTAGCACAAGCAACCTGGCTGGTAAATAGTAGAGGTTCAGTGAACCGAGCTGGACCTGCACATTCAGATCTGCTTCAGAAAGTAGAAGGTGATAGAGTTCCTGTTGTTAGAGAAAAGAATCTGTTAGGTAAAGCTGTTTGGGTATTTTCACCCTCAGGAGAGGCTAAACCTGTCCGAGGGGTGGTTTCAGCTGAAGGTCCGGGTCACACTTATTGGGTAATGCAAGAGAATGGTGAAATTCAGTGCATTCCACAAAGAAATTTAACTTTAGCTGAAAGAGGTTAATTTCAAACTGTTGTACAGCAGCATCGCGTCCAGAGGAAGGATCAACGAGGAGTCTACAGTGCACGAACCCTGATAACCCTGAGAGCCCTGAGTCAACTAAGAGACCCTGAGAATCCCTGTTTCCTTTTTCTCCGCTTTGTTGGCGATGAAACAAACTGTTTTCCATTTTTCTCCTTTTTTCTGATTTTTCTTGGACTTTTGAATCATGTACATCTGAGCATAGTCAGAATGGACGATGAACGTTAGTTACGAAATGTAAATATCGTTTTGGATTGGATGGACAGTATGAACAGCCAATGAAATTGTTTAGAAGGGGTGGACTGTGACCGTTTGAGGCTGTCCCCTTAAGAAAGGGAATATTGTAGTCGGATGTTTGTAAACGAAAAGACGGATCTAAACTAATTTCATTGGTAGATTGGGAGGAAGCACCTTTTGAACTGGGAGTACAGCAGAGTATCCTGGGCATTCCTGCACTTTTCTGGTCAGTCTGTCTTCCCCCTCCTTCGGTGGCTTGCAGCTCGCAGCTTCTGGGCTTTCGGCCAAGGCTTGACCTTGAAAGTGATAAACTGCAAGGCTTGTACTAACCGCTTTCCAATTAACACATAACTGCTTCTAATTTTTTTTTCCTCTTTTCTCTCTTTCTAACCCTCTCTGGGGAAAGGGGGAGAGAAGGGGGAGCAGAGGTGGGGAACCCCCTCAGCAGAGTGGCGGACTCTCATTTCTGTGCTACTTTATTGTATATTTCTGTATATATTGTAAATACTGTAAATTCTGTATATATTTCCCTGCATTTCCCTAAATTGCTTTGTAAATATACAGCACCCACTGCTTTGCTAATTCATCTGTGAGTTTTTTTTCCCTTCACTTTCCGGGGGGAGGAGAAGGCCCGGCCTTTCCCTTCCAACCCTACAACACTTATCAATCATATTGATTGGCCGTGTCTTCCCTCACCGTTTTCTCCAACAGAATGGACTGCTGGTAGAATGTGAATCAGAATATAACACCCCCATATTACTGGTAAAAAAGCTGGATGTGACATATCAAGTAGTACAGGATTTGAGAGCAATAAACAATATTGTTAAGGACTTGCACCCTGTAGTGGCCAATCTATATACCCTCTTAACTAAACTAAGGGATAATCAGACATGGTCTACATGCCTTTAGCCAAGGAAAGACAAAAATTGTTTGCGTTTGAATGGGAAAGTCCTACCACAGGTAGGAAGGTCCAACTTACCTGGCTGGTATTAACCCAAGGATTTAAAACAGTCCAACAATCTTTGGGAACCAGCTAGCATGAGAGAATAGAATAGAATAGAATAGAATAGAATAGAATAGAATAGAATAGAATAGACCAGACCAGGTTGGAAGAGACCTTCAAGATCATCGTGTCCAACCTATCAACCAATCCAACACCACCTAAACAACTAAACCATGGCACCAAGCACCCAATCAAGTCTCCTCCTGAACACCTCCAGTGATGGTGACTCCACCACCTCCCCAGGCAGCCCATTCCAATGGGCAATCACTCTCTCTGTACAGAACTTCTTCCTAACATCCAGCCTAAACCTCCCCTGGCACAGCCTGAGACTGTGTCCTCTTGTTCTGAACATGGGACCCTCCCTCTAGGATACAGGATACTTCCACAGTATCTGCATGACTTACTCATAGCAACTGAAACAAAACAGAACTGTATTTCAGTGGCCTGTTAGTCTTACTAAATTTCTTGGGACTAAATGGATGTTGACTCTCTCAACAGAAAGCTCAGATGATACAGCAACAAGTAGCCTACTTAAGATATGAATTGCTGGGAAGACAGCAAGACCTGGGAATGGAATGAAAAGAGGACATCTGCAGAACCCCTCTCCCTCAGACAGTAAAAGAATATCAATCCCAATATCAAAAAACCCAAAATTCTTTTTAGAGGCTGGTGCAGTCAAAAGAATTCTGGGTTTTTTGATATTGGGAAACTTTCAACTGCACCAGGCCAGCTGGCAACAGATGGAGTACATCTGTCCCAAAGAAGGGGAAAGGTCACAGTATATGAGAATGGCCTGTCCCCCAAAGGTAAAAAGATCCTGGGAAGAGAATTGGCGGGTCTCATCGACAGGGCTTTAAACTAGATTCGAAGGGGGAAGGGGCTGAAATTAGTCCCCTCAGACAAGAGTCTGGGGGCGACAAGCTATAGTCGGAGGTGAAACCAGCAGCCCAGCTGAAGTGCATGTACACTAATGCACGAAGCATGGGTAACAAACAAGAGGAGCTGGAAGCCTTGTTGCAGCAGGAAAGTTATGATGTAGTTGCCATCACACAGACGTGGTGGGACAACTCACATGACTGGAGTGCTGCAATTGACGGCTACAGGATCTTCAGGAGAGACAGGCAAGGAAGAAGAGGTGGAGGGGTGGCCCTGTACATCAGGAAGGCACTAGATGCCATTGAGCTGGAGATTAGGGACGATCGGGTTGAATGCTTGTGGATAAGAATTAGAGGGAAGACCAGCAGGGCAGACACCCTGGTTGGAGTCTGTTATAGACCACCCAACCAGGAGGAAGATGTTGATGAAGCATTCTATAGGCAGCTTAGGGCTGTCTCAAGATCTCCGGACCTTGTTCTCATGGGCGACTTCAACCTGCCTGACATCTGCTGGGATCTCAACACGGCAGAGAGGAGACAGTCTAGAAGGTTCTTAGAATGCATGGAGGACAGCTTCTTATCCCAGGTGCTGCGAGAGCCTACCAGGGGCAAGGCTATGCTTGACCTCCTCTTCACCAACAGGGGAGGGCTGGTGGGTGATGTGGTGGTTGGAGGGTGTTTGGGGTCCAGTGACCACGAGATAATTGAATTCTCGGTTTTTGGTCAAGCTAAGAGGCGCAGCAAGAAGACCTCCACTCTGGACTTCCAGAGGGCAGACATCGGGTTACTCAAGCAACTAATTCAGAGGGTTCCTTGGGATAAAGCCCTTAATAATAAAGGGGTCCAGAAGAGCTGGATCTACTTCAAGGAAGAATTGTTGGAGGCTCAGGGACAGGCTGTACCAATATGCCAGAAGATGAGCCGCCGAGGCAGACGGCCAGCCTGGATGGTTCATGAACTTTTAATGGAACTAAGGGAAAAAAAGAGGGTGTATCACCTTTGGAAGAGAGGGGAGGCAACCCACGGAATGTTTAAGGATGTTGCCAAAACATGTAGGAAGAAAATTAGGGAGGTAAAAGCACATTTGGAGCTTCAACTGGCCTCTACTGTGAAGGACAACAAAAAGTCCTTCTATAAATATATTAATAGCAAGAGGAAGGGGAAGGACAACCTCCACTCCTTGGTTGACATGGAGGGAAATGTTGTATCAAGGGATGAGGAAAAGGCAGAGATACTTAACACCTTCTTTGCCTCAATTTTTACTAGCAGGACAGAATGTCTTCCAGACAGCTGGCCTACAGACCTGGCAGAAGGAGCCAGGGAGCAGCATATCTTTTCTCTGTTCCAGAATGGAGTATTTAGAGATCTGCTAAGCCACTTGGATCCCCACAAGTCCATGGGACCAGATGGGATCCATCCTAGGATGCTGAGAGAGCTGGCAGATGAGCTGGCCAAGCCACTATCCATCATTTTCCAGCAGTCCTGGCTCACTGGAGAGGTCCCAGAGGACTGGAAGCTGGCCAACGTGGTGCCCATCCACAAGAAGGGCCGGTTGGATGAGCCAGGGAATTATACGCCTGTCAGCCTGACCTCAGTGCCAGGCAAGATCATGGAACAGGTCATTCTGAGTGCAATCACACAGCACTTAGAGGATGGCCAAGGGATCAGGCCTAGCCAGCATGGATTTAGGAAGGGCAGGTCCTGCCTGACCAACCTGATCTCCTTCTATGATCAGGTGACCCGCCTGGTGGATGTGGGGAGGCCTGTGGATGTACTCTACCTGGACCTCAGCAAGGCCTTTGACACCGTCCCCCAGAGCAAACTCCTGGCCAAGCTGTCAGCCCATGGCTTGGACGGGAGCACACTGCGATGGGTTAGGAACTGGCTGGAGGGCCGAGCCCAGAGAGTGGTGGTGAATGGTGCCACATCCAGCTGGCGGCCAGTCAGTAGTGGAGTCCCCCAAGGATCAGTGCTGGTCCCTGTGCTCTTTAACATCTTCATTGATGATCTGGATGAGGGCATTGAGTCCATCATCAGCACATTTGCAGATGACACCAAGCTGGGGCAGGAGTTGATCTGCTGGAGGGTGGAGAGGCTCTGCAGAAGGACTTCGACAGGCTGGACAGATGGGCAGAGTCCAACGGCATGAGACTGATCACATCCAAGTGCCGGGTTCTGCACATTGGCCACAACAACCCCATGCAGTGCTACAGGCTGGGGTCAGAGTGGCTAGAGAGCAGCCAGGCAGAGAGGGACCTGGGGGTACTGGTCGATGGCAGGCTGAACATGAGCTTGCAGTGTGCCCAGGCGGCCAAGAGGGCCAAGGGCATCCTGGCCTGCATCAGGAACAGTGTGGCCAGCAGGAGCAGGGAGGTCATTCTGCCCCTGTACACTGCACTGGCTAGGCCACACCTCGAGTCCTGTGTCCGGTTCTGGGCTCCTCAGGTTAGGAAGAAGTTTGACTTGCTGGAACGAGTCCAGAGAAGGGCAACAAAGTTGGTGAGGGGCTTGGAACACAAGCCCTATGAGGAAAGACTGACGGAGCTGGGGTTGCTCAGCCTAGAGAGGAGGAGACTCCGGGTGACCTTATTGATTTCCACAACTATCTTAAGGGGGGTTGTAGACAGGCAGAGGTTGGTCTCTTCTTCCAGGCACCCAGTACCAGAACAAGAGGACACAGTCTCAGGCTGTGCCAGGGGAGGTTTAGGCTGGAGGTTAGGAGGAAGTTTTACACTGAGAGAGTGATTGCCCATTGGAATGGGCTGCCTGGGGAGGTGGAGGAGTCACCATCACTGAAGGTGTTCAGGAGGAGACTTGATAGGGAGCTTGGTGCCATAGGTTAGTTGCTTAGGCAGTGTTGCATGATAGGTTGGACACGATGATCTTGAAGGTCTCTTCTAACCTGGTCTATTCTATTCTGTTCTATTCTATTCTATACTATATATTGTTTAAAGAAAATTATTACCTCTCTACTTCCAAACTGACTCCAGTTATTTTTTGGTAGATTTGCTCCTTCCCTTTCTTTTTTTTCCTCTTGGTCAGGAAAGAGGAGGGGGGAGTGGGGGATGGATTCTCAGCCTTGCCCCCATCTGAGCTCTTAAATCCCAGTTAAGGCTTAAACCATAGCATCGTAGTATCATTCAGGGTTGGAAGGGACCACAAGGATCATCTAGTTCCAACCCCCCTGCCATGGGCAGGGACACCCCACACTAGATCAGGCTGGACAGAGCCTCATCCAGCCTGGGCTTAAACACCTCCAGGGACGGGGCCTCGACCACCTCCCTGGACAACCCATTCCAGGGTCTCACCACTCTCATGGTGAAGAACCTCCTCCTCACATCTAGCCTGAATCTCCCCACCTCCAGCTTCATTCCATTCCCCCTAGTCCTATCACTACCTGAGATCCTGAGAAGTCCTTCCCCAGCCTTCCTGTAGGCCCCCTTCAGATACTGGAAGGCCACAATTAGGTCACCTCGGAGCCTTCTCTTCTCCAGACTGAACAGCCCCAACTCCTTCAGTCTGTCCTCATAGGAGAGGTGCTCCAGCCCTCTGATCATCCTTGTGGCCCTTCTCTGGACACGCTCCAGCACCTCCACATCCCTCTTGTAATAGGGGCTCCAGAACTGGACACAGTACTCCAGGTGGGGTCTCACCAGGGCTGAGTAGAGGGGGAGGATCACCTCCCTCGACCTGCTAGCCACACTTCTCCTGATGCAGCCCAGGATCTGATTGGCTTTGTGGGCTGCAAGTGCACATTGAGAGCTCATGTTGAGCTTTTTGTCCACCAGCACCCCCAAGACTCTCTCCTCAGGGCTGCTTTCCAGCCAGTCACTGCCCAGCCTGTATTTGTGCCTGGGATTGCCTCGACCCAGATGCAGGACCCTGCACTTGCTCTTATTGAACTTCATGAGGTTGGCTTGTGCCCACCTCTCCAGCCTGTCACGGTCCTTCTGGATGGCCTCCCTTCCCTCCAGCGTGTCTGCTGCACCACACAGCTTGGTGTCATCAGCAAACTTGCTGAGGGTGCACTCAATGCCACTGTCCATGTCCCCCACAAAGATGTTGAACAAGACAGGTCCCAGGACTGATCCCTGAGGGACTCCGCTTGTCACTGGCCTCCACTGGGACATGGACCCATTGACAGCCACTCTTTGGGTGCGGCCATCAAGCCAGTTCCTTATCCATCTAGTGGTCCACCCATCAAACCCATGTGTCACCAATTTGGAGACCAGGATGTGGTGTGGGACAGTGTCGAAGGCTTTGCTCAGGTCCAGGTAAATGACATCAGTTGCTCGCCCCTCATCTATTAATTTTGTCACCTGCTCATAGAAGGCCACCAGGTTGGTCAGGCAGGATTTGCCCTTGGCAAAGCCATGCTGACTGTTCCCAATCACCTCTTCACTATTCTTCTGAGTGAGTAGTGACTCCAGGAGGATCTGCTCCATGATCTTTCCAGGCACAGAGGTGACACTGACTGGCCTGTAGTTCCCTGGTTCCTCCTTCTTACCCTTTTTGAAGATGGGGGCAATGTTTCCCCTTTTCCAGTCTGTGGGGACTTCACCAGATTGCCATGACTTTTGAAATATAATAGAGAGGGGTTTAGCAACCTCATCTGCCAGTTCTCTCAGTACCCGTGGGTGTATCCCGTTGGGTCCCATGGACTTGAACACTTTCAGGGTCTTCAGGTGATCACGAACCTGATCTGCACTTACAATGGGCAGTTCTTCCTCCCCGTCCCTGGCATTGTCTTCCTTAACATCAGCAGTGTGGCTAGAGGCCCTTGCAGTGAAGACTGAGGTAAAGAAGTTATTAAGTACCTCAGCCTTTTCCTCATCACTTGTCACCATGTCACCATTTTCCTTTCTGAGGGGGCCCACACCTTCCCTAGGCTTCTTCTTCCCATTAATATACCTATAGAAGTTCTTAGTGTTCCCTTTAATCTCCCTGGCTAGATTCAATTCAAACTCTGCTTTGGCTTTCCTAACCAGGACTCTTGCTGCTCGGGCAGCTTCCTTATATTCCCCCTGTTCTAGCGGTCCTTCTCTCCACTTCCTGTAGAGTTTCCTTTTAAGTAATAGTGTGTCCAGTAACTCCTTGCTCATCCAGGCAGGCCTCCTAGCATTCTTACCTGCTTGTCTCTTTGCTGGTATACACAGCTCCTGGACACAGAGGAGGTGGTCCTTGAATACTGACCAGCTGTCCTGGGTCCCTCTTCCCTCCAGGGCTTTGTCCCACGACACTTTGGCTAGCAGATCCCTGAAGCGATCAAATTCTGCACGCCTAAAGTCTAGGGCCCTGAGCTTGGAATACTTCCTCCTGATTGCCCTGAGGAGATTAAATTCAACTGCTTCATGGTCACTGCAGCCAAGGCCGTCTATGAGCCTCACATTGCTTACCAGCCCTTCCCTGTTGGTGAGAACAAGGTCCAGCATAGCACCTTTTCTTGTTGGTTCCTCTACCATTTGGAGGAGGAAGTTGTCTTCTATGCAGTCCAGGAACATCCTGGATTGCTGGTGCCTTGCTGTGTTGTCCCTCCAGCAGATGTCCGGGTGGTTGAAATCACCCATGAGGACCAGGGCTTGTGACCTGGAAGCCGCTTCTATTTGCCTGTGGAGGGCCTCATCTGCTTGGATCTGCTGGTCAGGTGGCCTGTAGGAGACCCCCACAGTAATATCTCCTTCCCCTGTCCTGCCTTTAATTTTAACCCATACGCTCTCAACTAGCTCATCATCCCTCCCTAGTTGGAGCTCCACTGATTCCAACTGGTTGTTGACATAGAGGGCAACACCTCCTCCTCTCCTTCCCTGCCTATCCTTCCTAAAGAGTTTATACCCATCTATCACTACATTCCAGACATGGGATTCATCCCACCAAGTTTCAGTAATAGCCACTATGTCGTGGCATCCCAGCAGCACAGTGGCCCTTAACTCATCCTGTTTGTTGCCCAAGCTGTGCGCATTCGCATAGAAGCACTTCAGCTGGGCTGGCCCTGTCCTCCTCTTGTGCCAATTCCCCTCGGTTTCCACAGAATGTCCTGGTGGATCATTCGTGGCTTGCCTCAGGGCAGCAAGTTGAGAGCCCTTACCAGCTCTCCTTCTCTCTACTGCTGGTGAGCTGCCCCTGTTTGTCACCGGCCAGCAGTAGACTATTAACCCCTTCCCCCTTCAAATCTAGTTTAAAGCCCTATCAATGAGCCCTGCCAATTCCTGCCCCAGGATTCTTATCCCTCTCTGGGACAAGTGTGTCCCATAAGTTGTTTTCAGTTCTGGTGCCTTGAAAACCAATCCATGATTGTGGAACCCAAAGCCCTGTCGATGGCACCAGCCCCTGAGCCATGAATTGACCTGTCGGCCCTTCCTCAGTGTATCCTCATCCATTGCTGACGTTAGAGGGATAGCAGAGAACACGACTTGAGCCCCTGATCCCTTTAGCATTTGCCCTAAGGTTCTGAAGTCTTTTTTAATAGATTGTGAGCCTCTCATTGTTACATCGTCACTGCCCACCTGAAAGACCAGAAGTGGGTAGTAGTCTGAAGGACTCACGAGTTTGGAAATTCTATCTACAAACCACCACAATATTTTGGCGCTCCAAAGTGGGGCTTGGAAATTAATATTGTATTTGGAAAGTAATACTTTGTTTGAAAGAAAAGGTTAGAAGTAGAGATGTCAATTTTGAAGAATCTGATGTTCCAAGCCTTTGCATGGGTGTTTGGCTGGATCTTTTGGACCCATATCTACAAATTAATGACTTACCATGTGGTGTGGTTAATGATAGAGATTCTGTTCAACTGGATAAAAACTTCACCAATGCAGTTGGGCATGTACCTCTTGAATTCCTTGAATTTTACTGGCGGTGGTAACTTCTCTAACACAGGAAATTTTCCTGAAGCAAGCTACGGAACTAATAGTGTAGACAAAAATGCCTGTGAGGGGAAATTACTTTACATTGCAATATGCTCCATATGCTTAAATTTTATCCTTATTTGCTGTGACCATGCTGGGTGGGCATAGCACGAACCCATTAAGAGCTCTTTGCAGAGTGATAAGACAGTCCTTTGTAAGCATTAACAACCAGGCAGGTGTGTGCTGTGAGCATTGTAAGCATTGTGTAAACACAAAGAGTGAGGAGTCAGGTTGTAATGAGTGTGCCAGATCTCAGCCTGAGCCCCAGGCACAAGGGTTTGCCCCACCACCAGCAGTTCCACACTTAAAACCCTGATGCTCCTTCCCACAAAGTTTCTCTAGCACCGGTCACCACACACAGGAAAAGAAGGCAAAAATCATTGCCAAGCACAGATGGTGAGGAAGGCACGTTGGCAGAGCCTAGCACCTCGCAGAACCCAGCAGTGGAGGAAGATGATTCAGGTCAGGAAATAGTAACTGCTACATCTCTACCTGTTGAGGATTGTTTTGAGCAAGAGGGGCCTTGGGTCCCAGGAACGCCTGTGCAATTCAGGCCTTGAAGAATTCTCTGTTGATAATATAGTGGTGCCGTAAGAGATGTGAGAAAGTGCTGATTGCTTGGTATGCTGAAGTCCAGCTGCCCCTGAGATGGGAGGCAAGCAAGATAAGGAGGAGGCGAGATCTGGGGAAGAGAGCAATTAGGCCGGATAGAAGAATTCCACAGAGTTGTGAAAACAATGATGTAACCTTTTAGAGAGCAACCAATAGTATGTTGCCAAGTGGGCATAATTATAGCAAACTGTATATAAGATGTGTCTGATGCTCAATAAAGTTGGATTCCGCTGATCAAATTGGTCGAATAGCGGCCCCTTCTTGCGGCAAATGGCGCTCGAACATGGGACCCTAAGGAAGACAAAGGTTAGGGTTTAAGAAGTTCTTCGGGACTTGGGAGATTCGCAGTAAGCCGGGAGGCAAGAAGAAGGCCGGCCCGGGATAGCAGTACCGGAGGCTGCAAGAAAAGGGAAGACAGCCTTGAAGCCGAAGACGCTGTAGAGCCGGGAACTGCTTAAACGAGGACTGTGCGCACAGGTATTAATGTTTAAATACGGACATGGATAGTCAGGCAGCGTATGATTTATTTAAATGCTTTTTAGAAAAGCGACAGTGTAAGTTAAATTTTAAAAAGGAGTTGGTGCCGCTGTTAAGCTATGCAGAAGAGTTAGGATATTTTAAGGATCCAAATGAGGTGTTTGAAAGATTGCAGTGGAAAAAGTTTGGACAAGACTTGTGGCTGCATGGGTTAGATGATGAAAAACGAGCAAAGGAGTGTGGAAAATGGTGGAAGATGGTTATGACAGCACTGGATCAGCATCATGCTGAGCAAATGGCATGTTTTTGTTTTTGTTTTTGTTTTTGTTTTTAAATTGGCAGTAGGTGCTGTGGCCAGGGACAGCCATGGTTGTAACTCGCAGCAAAATCTCCCTAAAAAAATCAGTGTCGACCCAGACCGAGGTAGAACAGAAGCAGGTAGCTGTCCAGGTATCTGGCTGTAGAGAATGCTGGAGCCTGGCCCTTGAGACGCAGGGTAGTGGGGGCAACTCTTGTATAAGGTGTGAGCAGGTTGACTATCTGCTTAATATGGTGGCCAGACTGAGGGATAAGTTTGCTAGCCTTAGAAATGTAAGGAAATGTAGGAAAGAGATGAACCAGAGGAGGAAGGAAATGGACCAAAGGAGGAAAGAGGTGAATCAGAATCAGAAGAGGAAAGAGTTGAATCGGAGTAAGCAGGCTCTGCAGGCTCCCCCAGCAGAGGCTGGTTATTCAAAAAGCAGAGGTGAATGGACGCAGGTTACTCTCAAAAGACGCAAAGTTAAACCTCCTTGCCTCCCCTCACCTTCCCCGCTGCTCTTAGAAAACAGATATGGAGCACTGGAAATTGAGGGTGAGGTGGTCCTGATGCCGGAGGACACACCATCTGGGGTTCTCCCTAAGGCTAAGCAGCCTAAGGTCAAACAGTCTTCTGCTGGCATCAGGACCTGTTCCCTCAATAAAAAGAGGAGGGTAGTTGTTATTGGTGATTCCCTTCTGAGGGGAATGGAGGGCCCTATATGTCGGCCTGACCCATCTCATAGGGAACTCTGTTGCCTGCCAGGAGCCCAAGTTAATGATGTTACCAGTAGGCTGCCTAAACTGGTACAGCCCTCTGACTACTACCCCTTAATAGTTATGCAGTTAGGGAATGATGATGTTGCAACCAGAACTCCCAGGGCTATCAAAGATGACTTCAGGGCCCTGGGAGACCTGGTTGAGGGGTCAGGGTCACAAATAATTTTTTCATCAATACCCTTAACTGCAGGAGGGAATACAGTAAGGAACAGGTCAGCAGCTATAGTTAACAAGTGGCTTAGAGGCTGGTGCAGTCAAAAGAATTTTGGGTTTTTTGATATTGGGAAACTTTCCACTGCACCAGGCCAGCTGGCAACAGACAGAGTACATCTGTCCCAGAGAAGGGGAAAGATCACTGTATATGAGAACGGACTGTCCCCCAAAGATAAAAAGATCCAGGGTAGGGAATTGGCGGGTCTCATCGACAGGGCTTTAAACTAGTTTCGAAGGGGGAAGGGGCTGAAAAGAGTCCTCTCAGACAAGAGTCTGGGGGCGACAAGCTAGAGTCGGAGGTGAAACCAGCAGCCCAGCTGAAGTGCATGTACACTAAGGCACGAACCATGGGTAACAAACAGGAGGAGCTGGAAGCCTTGATGCAGCAGGAAAATTATGATATAGTTGCCATCACAGAGACGTGGTGGGACGACTCACACGACTGGAGCGCTGCAATTGACGGTTACAAGCTCTTCAGGAGAGACAGGCGAGGAAGAAGGGGTGGAGGCGTGGCCCTGTACATCAGGAAGGCACTAGATGCCATTGAGATGGAGACTAGGGACGATCGGGTTGAATGCTTGTGGATAAGAATTAGAGGGAAGACCAGCAGGGCAGACACCCTGGTTGGAGTCTGTTATAGACCACCCAACCAGGAGGAAGATGTTGACGAAGCATTCTATAGGCAGCTTAGGGCTGTCTCAAGATCTCCGGACCTTGTTCTCATGGGCGACTTCAACCTGCCTGACATCTGCTGGGAACTCAACACGGCAGAGAGGAGACAGTCTAGAAGGTTTTTAGAATGCATGGAGGACAGCTTCTTATCCCAGGTGCTGCGAGAGCCTACCAGGGGCAAGGCTATGCTTGACCTCCTCTTCACCAACAGGGAAGGACTGGTGGGCGATGTGGTGGTTGGAGGGTGTTTGGGGTCCAGTGACCACGAGATAATTGAATTCTCGGTTTTTGGTCAAGTCAAGAGGGGCGGCAAGAAGACCTCCACTCTGGACTTCCAGAGGGCAGACTTTGGGTTACTCAAGGAACTAATTCAGAGGGTTCCTTGGGATAAAGCCCTTAAAAACAAAGGGGTCCAGGAGAGCTGGACCTACTTCAAGGAAGAATTGTTGAAGGCTCAGGGACAGGCTGTGCCAGTGTGCCAGAAGATGAGCCGCCGGGGCAGACGGCCAGCCTGGATGGTTCATGAACTTTTAATGGAACTAAGGGAAAAAAAGAGGGTGTATCACCTTTGGAAGCGAGGGGAGGCAACCCACAGAATGTTTAAGGATGTTGCTAGGTCTTGTAGGAAGAGAATTAGGGAGGCAAAAGCACACTTGGAGCTTAAACTGGCCTCTACTGTGAAGGACAACAAAAAGTCCTTCTATAAATACATTAATAGTAAGAGGAAGGGGAAGGAAAACCTCCACTCCTTGGTGGATACGGAGGGGAACATTGTAACCAAGGATAAGGAAAAGGCAGAGATACTTAACACCTTCTTTGCCTCAATTTTTACTAGAAGGGCAGAACGTCTTCCTGACAGCTGGCCTGCAGAGCTAGCAGAAGGAGCCAGGGAGCTGCACAGTTTCCCTATGTTCCATGAGGAGGTGGTTGGAACTCTCCTTAGCAGCTTGGATCCCCACAAGTCCATGGGACCAGATGGGATTCATCCTAGGGTGCTGAGAGAGCTGGCAGATGAGCTGGCCAAGCCACTCTCCATAATTTTCCAGCAGTCCTGGCTCACTGGCGAGGTCCCAGAGGACTGGAAGCTGGCCAACGTGGTGCCCATCCATAAGAAGGGCCGGTTGGATGAGCCAGGGAATTACCAGCCTGTCAGCCTGACCTCAGTGCCAGGCAAGATCATGGAACAGGTCATCCTGAGTTCAATAACACAACACTTACAGGATGGCCAAGGGATCAGGCCTAGCCAGCATGGATTTAGGAAGGGCAGGTCCTGCCTGACCAACCTGATCTCCTTCTATGATCAGGTGACCCGCCTGGTGGATGTGGGGAGGCCTGTTGATGTAGTCTACCTGGACCTCAGCAAGGCCTTCGACACCGTCCCCCATAGCAAACTCCTGGCCAAGCTGTCAGCCCATGGCTTGGACAGGAGCACACTGCGATGGGTTAGGAACTGGCTGGAGGGCCGAGCCCAGAGAGTGGTGGTGAATGGTGCCACATCCAGCTGGCAGCCAGTCACTAGTGGTGTGCCCCAAGGATCAGTGCTGGGCCCTGTGCTCTTTAACATCTTTATTGATGATCTGGATGAGGGCATTGAGTCCATCATCAGTAAATTTGCTGACGACACCAAGCTGGGGGCAAGAGTTGATCTGCTGGAGGGTAGAGAGGCTCTGCAGAGAGACCTCGACAGGCTGGACAGATGGGCAGAATCCAACGGCATGAGATTTAACACATCCAAATGCCGGGTTCTGCACATTGGCCACAACAACCCCATGCAGTGCTACAGGCTGGGGTCAGAGTGGCTAGAGAGCAGCCAGGCAGAGAGGGACCTGGGGGTGCTGGTTGATGGTAGGATGAACATGAGCCTGCAGTGTGCCCAGGCAGCCAAGAAGGCCAATGGCATCCTGGCCTGCATCAAGAACAGTGTGGCCAGCAGGAGCAGGGAGGTCATTCTGCCCCTGTACACTGCACTGGTTAGGCCACACCTCGAGTACTGTGTCCAGTTCTGGGCCCCTCAGTTTAGGAAGGAGGTTGACTTGCTGGAACGAGTCCAGAGAAGATCAACAAGGTTGGTGAGGGGTTTGGAACACAAGCCCTATGAGGAGAGGCTGAGGGAGCTGGGGCTGCTTAGCCTGGAGAAGAGGAGACTCAGGGGTGACCTTATCACTCTCTACAACTACCTGAAGGGAGGTTGTAGACAGGCTGATGATGGTCTCTTCTCCCAGGCACCCAGTACCAGAACAAGAGGACACAGTCTCAGGCTGCGCCAGGGGAGGTTCAGGTTGGATGTTAGGAAGAAGTTCTATACAGAAAGAGTGATTGCCCATTGGAATGGGTTGCCTGGGGAGGTGGTGGAGTCGCCGTCGTTGAGGGTGTTCAGAAGGAGACTTGATGGGGTGCTTGGTGCCATGGGTTAGCTGTTTGGGTGGGTTGGATTGGTTGATGGGTTGGACACGATGATCTTGAAGGTCTCTTCCAACCTGGTTTGGTTTATTCTAATAAAGGTTTATTCTAATAAAGTTTATCAAGCCAGGGTATGATTAGATCATACGGACCCAAATGGAGCAAGTGTTACACATGCTGGGTTGCCTTTGTCAGAAGAGGTTCAGGATTATTTAAGAAAGGAGAAGGCTGCGTGTGTAAAAGGGCTAGGTGGCAGAGTTGAATTACAATCTGTAACACAGGACTCTGGTGAGGAGCCTTCCCCATCTCTTTTAGCTGAGCAAATTGTACAGGAGAAGAAAGTAGGTGAGGGAGAGGAGACAAACAGGGTGGTAGATCCTGGAGGTGGTGTTAAAGATCATGCAAGAAAGCACGCGGAGTATTGGCGAAAGGTTGCAGAACACTTAAATGCCGAAGGAGATCAGGAAGGGTTTAGCCGGCTGACTGCTTCACATCAAGCTTTTCCAGTAATGTATACACAGGTCCCTGGGGAGCAAAATGTTGTTCAGGCTGATGTAACTCAATTGCCATGGAAATTGTTATCTCAATTAAGACAGACTGCGAGTCAGTTTGGGGTTCAATCTGAACCAGCTAGACATATGATTGATTTTATTTACATGAACTATAATATGTTGCCTAGAGATTCTTATAATGTTATGAAGCTGATCCTAACAGCATCTCAATTTGTGACATTTTTGAATGAGTGGGAACACGTAACTAGACAATCAGCTGGAGTACAAAGACAGCAAAACGATCCATTATTTGGTGTAACAGTAGATCAGTTGTGTGGAACGGGACAGTATGAGAGACCAGAGTTACAGGCACTTTTACAGCCGCCTGTTTTGCAAGCATCAGCCCAGATAGTAAGGAGGGCTTTTGAAAAGCAGAAGGATGGAAATGCAAATCCTCACTATATGGGAATTAAGCAAGGTAGACAGGAACCTCTTGGTGAATTTGTAGATAAGTTGCTTGCCGCACTTAGAGCAGCAAGCGTAGGAGAAGGTATCCGAGAGGCAATTTTAAGGCAGTGTTTAATGCAGAATGGGAACCAGCAGACGCAGCAGCTTATTACATCAGCAGATCCTAGATGGACGGTAGCTGAATTGTTGCAGAGGGCTCAGGACTTGCCAAGCAATCCGATGGCCATGTTGACGGAGGTGATTGATAAGGGATTACAAAAACAGGCTGAGGTGTTGTCAATGACAATGACAAAACAGCTTGAGCATAGTCAACAGGCTATGGCAGCCTTAGTACCTTTGCGCACAAACTCGAAAGGGCAAGGCCGACCCTATAAGCAGTCATCAGACAAAATACAGTGTCATCGAAAAGTGTAAGGCGGAGATATCGTCTAAAGTAATGCCTGGACTTTTGGCCCATAGATCCGCTTTAGGGCATTTCCCTAGCGGAGATAGTTATTTTGATGAAGCTTGTTGGAGAGAATACAGGAACAAGTTGTGGGACTTGGTTATAGATGGTGATAAAACTGCTATAAAGCTGCAAAAGTCGTGGCGAAAATGCATGAACTGTGTTAAAACCTATGAACTGAAACAGCGAATGGCTGCTGCAGTTAGAGCAACTTTGTCAGGACGAGATGCAGCGCCAGGTGTATCTGAGTTGCAGCTGAAAGATGTGTCTGAGAACTGTCGACCGATCGACCGGGGCCGCCCCCGATACATCTTGCGGCGACCACACCGCGTTTACCAGCCGTCACCACTGCCGTTTGCACACAGCGGGGAAAAAGCCGGAAAAAGGCAGTTCAGTGTGTTCGACCCCTTTTTATCAACACCTTCCTCTGACATCACCAGTGACAGCTCGGATTCGGAAGACAACACCGGCAGCGAGGAATTCAAACAGCGCCGACTTTGCTTTACGGCCCCTCATAGAAAAAATGGAGCGCTTGGAGGCTCGCGATTACAGCGTTCCTACCACCACACTCCTCCCGCAAGCCCTGCCGGCCCCCGCGGATACCGACGGCTCCGACCAAGGCGGTACCGGCTGACGCACCACCGACACCGACAGCACCGACAGTAGCAGCGGAGCAGCTGCCACGGCAGCAGCCCCCACCCCTTTCCCCCGCAGCGGCTTTAGCTGCACCACTCTGTTTTGATTTAAAGCAACAGTACTCATTTTGTCATTTCTGATTGTAGCGTCTTTCAGAGATTTGTTATTTAGAGTTTTGTTAAGTTTTTCTAACAAGCATAATGAATAAGTAAGCATTTGGTATTCATAAGTACTTAGTATATAGTAATTGCAGTAAGGTGTATGTACTTAGTAAAGAGTTCAAATTGTAAGATTTTCTTTTGGTTCGAACCTTCTTAGTTGTCTGCCTAGGCATTTCAAAGGAGCTCCATGTAATATAGTTAAGGAATGTATAAACAGGTTTTAATTTTGGAAAGTGTTTTTTAGTTAATGTAACAATTTTATTTCTTTTTAGGCACTGATTTGATGGATTAATTTTAACATAGTTTTTTAAGGTTTTAAGGATTTTTGGTATTAGCATAAGTTAAGGTTTGTAGTAAATAGGTATTAATCTTAACAACTATTCCTTCACTAATGTGCAGAAGAATCAAGACTAAGAGGAAACAGCATTTCCCATGAAGTCGAACATCGATCACAATAACTGTTATGATAATCTGGGGTCAAAAGCATCAATCAAAAAAAAAAATAATATTTTGTCCTGAATGCTGAATCTGAAAATAGGCAGTTTGGGCTGGTAAATACAGAAAACCTATTTTGTGGTGAGGAAAAGGATTTAAATCCCCATGGAAAATTATTGAAAGGGATTGGCATAAGTGGGAAATAAAGACTAGAGAAATTTTAGTTGGGAAATATCAGGAATAATTAAAAGGATTAGTAAAAGGAAAAGTAAGAGACATAAGATTTTGAAGGAAGAGAAATTGAAATAACAAAAGCACAATGGGAAATGGTAAACAAACTAACCAAGGAAGTAGAGAAGAGACTCCAAATGGAATTTTGAAGTGGGTTAAGGAGTTAAAATCTGTAGGGCTCCTGAAGAATGCAACTGCTGCCGAGAAGAAAATACACCCGGCTGCTGGTTGCACCCCAGCAGGCCGAGGAGGCAGAGTTAACATATACTGGTGGAGCCTAATTTTGATCCTAACCCTATTTGCACATAAGGAGTCCAATTGAAATCAAAAACCACGTTCCCCATGTGTGGAATCTTGATCAGACCGGAGAGAAAAGACTTGAACTTGAAAAAGCAATAGTAAATTTTTCTGCTACAGTTGAAATTATGATGAATGCAAGCATAGATGCAATAAAAGTGCAGCAAATTGAAATCAATAGTCTCTCGAAAATATCTACTCAGAATAGATTAGCTTTGGATTTTTTATATGTTAAGGAAGGGGGTGTATGTGTAGTCATAAATGTAAGTTGTTGTAGTTATGTTAATCTAGATAAACGAGTGGAAACAGATTTACAGGCGATTGTAAACCACAATCAGATATTACATCAGATTTCTTTAGATGATACTTCTTGTGGATTTAAAGAAATATGGGATAAATTAACTTTCTGGTTACCAAATCTAAATTGGCTTAAACATTTGTTTGTAATATTAGTTGGAATAATTGTAATATTGCTATGCATAATACTCTGCAATTGTTGTTGCAAAATACTAGGACCTTTAAGTAAGATTGCTCATGTCAATGAGTTACAAGTAGAAAATTATGATCAGAATGTGATCAGAACAGATGAACCTAGTCATGATCCAGTTAAAGAAGTATTGAAAAATTTAGAAATTTTAACACAAATCAATGGTAACAAAAAGAAAATGGGGGATTGTGATGAAAATACTGGTGATTTGTGTCAAAATTGTAAGACTTAGAGTGCACTGGGATTAAGGGTCAGGATCTTGTGAGGCTTGTTTAGAGGGTAAAGGGAAAGAAACCTATCTTGCAGACTTGCAAGGATACTGTCTGGTTAATTGGAGACATCACGGCTGAGAAGGAGCTGACTTAAAAATAAACATTCAGAACTAGGAATTTGTTTTCTTCAGATAAGAAGCCTGCACAATTGAGCATGCGTGAAAGTGGATGCTTTGACCCTTACCACACTGAATGTAGGGAGAAGGGATTTGACCACCTATTCTAAGACTAATTATCATATGCCTGCCTTCTATTTAGCATAAGTTTGCTTATGTAGATGATGGAACTATATAAGATGAAGAAAACTATTGTAAGGTTGCTTTTTGGGTGAAGTTGGTACCAATAAGAGATTAGTATTACTAGGATGAGCAAAAACACATTATTGTGGGTAATTTTTTATTGGGCAAAACAATGAAGCTCTTTTGCTCTTGCTGTTTGCCTGCAAGTTTTCTGTCTGTGAAGCTAGAGCCTGGCCAGATCTACCTTTACAGATTAAAGAAATCTTGCTACCATTAAACAAATTATGATTTTTGACCATCCTAGAGAAAATAAAGATGCAACATAACAGGTAATAATGAATTGATTGAACTTTTCCAGACGTGTCTGATAGGGATACCCAGACTTAATGTAAATATGTTTGTTAATTATAGTAGCACGTTTTAAGGTTCTTAGGCATTATTGTACTCATTTTTGATTATTGTTAAACTTGTTTATAATTGTATTATGCAAAGTGTTCAAAGGAGAACCTCCAAGGCCTTACTTGCACAAAAGAAAAACGGGGGAATTGTTGACGATTGTTTTGAGCAAGAGGGGCCTTGGGTCCCAGGAACGCCTGTGCAATTCAGGCCTTGAAGAATTCTCTGTTGATAATATAGTGGCGCCGTAAGAGATGTGAGAAAGTGCTGATTGCTTGGTATGCTGAAGTCCAGCTGCCCCTGAGATGGGAGGCAAGCAAGATAAGGAGGAGGCGAGATCTGGGGAAGAGAGCAATTAGGCCGGATAGAAGAATTCCACAGAGTTGTGAAAACAATGATGTAACCTTTTAGAGAGCAACCAATAGTATGTTGCCAAGTGGGCATAATTATAGCAAACTGTATATAAGATGTGTCTGATGCTCAATAAAGTTGGATTCCGCTGATCAAATTGGTCGAATAGCGGCCCCTTCTTGCGGCATCTACCCAGAAAGGAATAAAGGCAAACTCGTCTGGATTACAAAAGGAAGAGGGTGAGTCAATACTAAGATGGGCCCTGAGATGCTGGGATGAGGGGGTGGACACAGTGGACTTGGATAAGAGGGAGGCAAAGCTTTTAGGCTCCCTGACTCATGATGCTGGTCTGGACAAAGAGCCAAATTCGATGGAACACACACTCTCTGGGCCTGGATCCTCAATGCCATCAAGAGTCGGTACCTGCTCTTCCTCTTGCCTCTTCCTTCAAGAGACGACCTGCCCTGGGCCCCAGTTAGATGGACAACTATGGAACAGGGCATTCGGTATCTGAGACAGATGGCTGTGCTGGAAATAATTTATGGGGATGGCCAGCTCCCTTCGAACCCAGATGAGGTGCCCATGAGACGGCCTCACCCAGGGTGCTGCTCAGAAATATGCTCACACATTAGGAGGGATACTCTTGACTGGACAGGATGGAAGTCCTAAAACTGTCTGTGAGTTTGCCAATGATTTAAGGGAATATGAGGATAGTGTAAATCAGAAACCCCTGATCTCAGCCATAGAAAGAGATCAAGACCTCCATGTCTGAACTGAAAAGGGAAAGAGATGCCTCCTTTCCCCTTCTCCTTCAGAATGGGTCCAGGTTTCAGCAATCAGGAACAGGCGACCTTCCTCTAGGAGATCACCCCAAGCCAATTGGGGGGTGTCAAGGGGGTCTCTGTGGAGGTTCCTCTGTGACCATGGAGAGGACATGGACACCTGGCATGGCCAACCCACCTCTGCCCTCTGGAACAGGGTGCGGGAACTGCAAGGTGGGCACCACAGGGATAACTCATCCAGGAGAAGGGCTGCCCCAGTTTCCCGGAGTGGTCCCTCTCGCTCAAGAGACCCTTCCCCTAGTAACACAGGACCCTGTGACAAGTGTGGGCATCGCCGCCAGCATTAGAGGTGCCCTAGCTCCAGCCAGGTGGAGGCCAGGGACAACAGAGTATACTGGGATGTGTACGTGAAATGGCCTGGCACTTCAGAAGCCCTGAAGTACCGAGCTCTGGTGGGCACAGGGGCCCAATGCACCCTGATACCATCAAGGCACAAAGGGGCTGAGCCCATAAGCATTCAGGGAGTCACAGGAGGCTCACAAGACTTGACTGCACTGCAGGCTGAGATAAGCCTGACAGGGAATGAATGGGGAAAGCACGACATAGTGACTGGTCCAGATGCACCTCGCATTCTTGGCAGTGACTTTCTGCGGAAGGGATGATTCAAGGACTCTAGGGGGCACAAGTGGGCATTTGGGGGAGCAGCTGTAGAGACTGCAGGCAAAGAACAGCTGTCCACCATGCCCGAGCTGTCGGATGACCCCTCCGTAGTGGGCAGCCATAAGAGGCAGGATTTGAAGTTCCCTATTGCCTCTTGCATAGTGCATCGCAGGCAATACAGGACTAACAGAGACTCTCTGCACCCCATACACCAACTGATTTGTTGGGTTAGGGCTCAGGCCCAGCCAACATGGATTTAGGAAGGGCAGATCCTGCCTCTCCAACATGATCTCCTTCTATGGTCAGGTGACCTGCCTGGTGGATGTGGGGCAGGCTGTGGATGTAGTCTATCTGGACCTCAGCAAGGCCTTTGACACCATCCTCCACAGCAAACTCCTGGCCAAGCTGTCAGCCCCTGGCTTGGACAGCAGCACTCTGAGCTGGGTTAGGAACTGGCTGGAGGCTGAGTCCGGAGAATGGTGGTGAATGGTGCCACAGCCAGCTGGCAGTCAGGCACCAGTGGTGTGACCATTTGAGGCTGTGCCTGTAAGAAAGGGACAGTGCTGGGACACTCTGGCTGAATGTTTTGGAATAATAACAAAAACAATCAGATATTCTAAACTAATTTCATTGGTAGATTGGTAGAATGCAACTTTGAGTTCAGTTGGAATTTTTCTCATTTTCTCTCTGTCCTGCTTTTCCAGCCTGTCTGCGTCTGAGCAGCCGGAGTTTGACCTTGGATACCAGATAAGAACTAATGCTGCATGCGCTTTTGAGGCCTAACAAAATTTCATCCTTATTAATTACCTTTTATTTCTCTCTAGCCCTTTTTGGGAAAAAAGGGAGGTAGGGGGAGAGAGGGGGTACAGAGGGGAAACCCTCCTCTGTCCAGAGGAGGGAGTTTTGTTCCTGTATTTTTCTTTGCTGTGTATTTCTGTATATTTATTGTAAATACTGTATATTGTGTATATATATAACCTGCATTTCATTTTTGCTTGTAAATATAGCATTCCTTTTGCTTCTCAGGCTGTGCCAGGGGAGGTTTAGGCGGGAGGTGAGGAGAAAGTTCTTCACTGAGAGAGTAATTTGCCATTGGAATGTGCTGCCCAGGGAGGTGGTGGAGTCACCATCCCTGGAGGGATTTAAGAGGGGACTGGATGTGGCACTTTGTGCCATGGTTTAGTCATGAGGTCTTGGGTGACAGGTTGGACTCAATGATCTTTGAGGTCTCTTCCAACCTTATTGATTCTATGATTCTATACATATATAAATCAGAATGGAAGAATTGAAGAGTTTCTAGAAGAAATATGGAAAAGAACTGAAGTCTTATATGAAGTTAGTAAGGATGATACCAGCTGGGGATTTGAAGAATTATGGAACAAATTAACCTCATAGTTACGTAATTTCAGATGGCTTATGCAAATTTTTGCAGGTATTATTGTATTATTAGTTTTAGGCATAATAGTCTTTGTAATGTTTAGGTGTTTCTTATGGTGTTGTCAGGATTCAACTCAGAGTTATAGTGAATAGAAATGAAATAAAATTAAGCATCAGGTGGAAACAGGGAAATACTTTGCTAAAACCCTTGAGAGAGATGGCATACTGTAAAGTTTGCAAAAGAATTTTCAATAATAAAGAAAAGGGGGGAATTGAAGCAAAATTTCAACTTTAGCATTATGGAAAATTACCAGCCACAAAACAAGCATCAACAATATATGTAAGCATTTGGTATATCTTTTGAGAGGAGCTAATCTCCAGAGTAGAGATCCAAGGCTGAACTGTCTGGGACAGATTACAACAGGAGTAAAGGACCAGAAGGATTAAAGTTCACAGAAAAACTGGCAATGAAGAAGAGTAAAGGAAGTAACTGACCACCAGAGGTCCTTAGAAGACCACCTAAGGACTACAGTACCAATGTGCAAAAGGGTGTTAACCTATGATAATGACTTCTCAGAAAAATAATGAATATGTTAACCATTCCTTGGAAATGTCATGAATATGCATGTTTTGGGGACAGAAAAACTTTACTTATTTGAGGTTCATGTGATACAGATACAGACTCAGGACAAGATTCCTCTGTATCCCAGTGCTGAAGTAAAGATTACCTGCTTAAATAGTCATCTTGAGTTTGATTTTGCAGCATCAAGGGGCTGCAACTTACTAACACTGGTTCTAAAGGAACATTAGTCAATTGTTAAGGCACGTGAAAATACTTGAAAAATATGTTTTTAATTCTTATTATTAAAGAACCTATAGAAACATAAATGTCTCCTATATTCCAAAGGAAGCAAAAAATTTGGAAGTAGTCTTAAAAATATTTGGATCAGACCCACTCTCCACTGAAAAGTTTCTTTGTCCAGGGTTAGATTATCAGGGAGTGGCTTCTAAAGCAAACCTATCAGATGGAGAGTCATGAGAAACAGAGGCTATTGTCAAACCTTTATCTATGAAGGAGTTGCAAAATGTGAGAAAGGACATTAGCTGTTGTAAAAATGAGTCACTTACTGCCTGGCTACTCCAATGCTGGGATAATGGAGATAATTCCATCAAGTTCTGTTGGGGTTTGGTTTAAGCAAGAGGGGACATGAGTCCCAGAAACACCTGTGCAATTCAGGCCTTGAAGGATTCTCTGTTGATAATATAGCAATGGAGTAGAAGCTGTGGGGAAGTGTTGATTGCTTTGGTATGCTGAGGTCAAGCTGCCCCTGAGAAGAGGCAAGCAAGATAAGAAGGAGGTGAGATCTGGGAAAAAGAGCAATTAGACTGAGTAGAAAAAAAAATCCACAGAGTAGTGAAAACAATGATGTAACCTTTTAGAGAGAAACCAATAGTGTCAAATTAGAATATAATTGACTATGCATAAGATAAGGCTATAAATAATGAAGTGTGGAACAATAAAGTTGGATGATTACTATCACTCATATTGAGTGCTGTCATCCCTGCCTCCGTTCTCGTCAAGTGGCGCCCGAACAGGGACCCAATTCTGCGGGTACTCTGAGCCGTGTTGGCGGGGACGACAGAGAGGACTCGCACCCAGTTCCAGGGGAGGACCGGCGGGCTGTCATAGGGACGCTCAGGCATAGGGCCTGCGAGGAACCGCACCTGGCGAAGACCGGCGGGCTGTCACAGGGACGCCTGGGCATAGGGCTTGCGGGGGAGAAGCGGACACCGGCGAGAAAGGCAGCAAAGCATAGGGCTCGCGGATGTCAGTGAATATGGACAGGGAGATAGCGCTCTCCTTATTTCATTGCTTTTTAGAAAAGCGTAAGGCGGAGATATCACCCAAAGTAATTCCTGGGCTTTTGGCCCATGGATCCCCTTTAGGGTATTTCCCTAGCGGAGAAAGTTATTTTGATGAAGCTTGTTGGAGAGAATACGGGAACAAGTTGTGGGACTTGGTAATAGATGGTGATAAAACTGCTATCAAGCTGCAAAAGCCGTGGCGAGAATGCATAAACTGTATCAAAAAATATAAGCTAGAACAGCGAATGGCTGCTGCAGTTACAGTGAATTTGTCAGGACGAGATGCAGCCCCAGACCTATCTGAGCTGTAGCTGAAGGATGTGTTTGAAAAGTATCGACCGATCGACCGGGGCCGCCCCCGATACATCTTGCGGCGACCACACCACGTTTGCCAGCCGCCACCACTGCTGTTTCGCCTCAAGCAGAGAAAAAGCCGAAAAAGGGCAGCGAAACCTGTGCCTCAGTGTGTTCGATCCCGTTCATCAACATCTTCCTCTGACATCACCAGCGAGGACTCGGATTCAGAAGATTCAAACAGCGACGACTTTGCTTTACAGCCCCTCTAAGAAAAAATGGAGTGCTTGGAGGCTCGCAGTTACGGCATTCTCACGACCACTCCCCTCCCGCGACCCCCGATGGCCCCTGCGGGCACCGACAGCTCCGACGACACAGGCAGCACCGACCGTAGCGGTGGCCGTGGTGGCTCGCACCAGCGCCCCTCCCCCCCCCCCCAGCGGTTTCTGGTACAACTATTGTCGACCATGGCTCTGTTCTGATTTAAAGCAACAGTGTTAATTTTTTCATTTCTGATTGTGATGTCTTTCAGAGATTTGTTATTTAGAGTTTTGCTAAGTTTTCCTGGTAAGCATAATGAATGGTAAACATTTGGTATTTACAGGTACTTAGTACATAGTAATTGCAGTAAGGTGTATTAGAATTAGAATAAACCATTAGAATAAACCAAACCAGGTTGGAAGAGACCTTCAAGATCATCGTGTCCAACCCATCAACCAATCCAACCCACCCAAACAGCTAACCCATGGCACCAAGCACCCCGTCAAGTCTCCTTCTGAACACCTTCAATGACGGCGACTCCACCACCTCCCCGGGCAACCCATTCCATAGCGCAATCACTCTTTCTGTATAGAACTTCTTCCTAACATCCAACCTGAACCTCCCCTGGTGCAGCCTGAGACTGTGTCCTCTTGTTCTGGTACTGGGTGCCTGGGAGAAGAGACCATCATCCGCCTGTCTACAACCTCCCTTCAGGAAGTTGTAGAGAGTGATAAGGTCACCCCTAAGTCTCCTCTTCTCCAGGCTAAGCAGCCCCAGCTCCCTCAGCCTCTCCTCGTAGGGCTTGTGTTCCAAACCCCTCACCAACTTTGTTGCCCTTCTCTGGACTCGTTCCAGCAAGTCAACATCCTTCCTAAACTGAGGGGCCCAGAACTGGACACAGTACTCGAGGTGTGGCCTAACCAGTGCAGTGTACAGGGGCAGAATGACCTCCCTGCTCCTGCTGGCCACACTGTTCTTGATGCAGGCCAGGATGCCATTGGCCCTCTTGGCTGCCTGGGCACACTGCAGGCTCATGTTCAGCCTACCATCAACCAGTACCCCCAGGTCCCTCTCTGCCTGGCTGCTCTCTAGCCACTCTGACCCCAGCCTGTAGCACTGCATGGGGTTGTTGTGGCCAATGTGCAGAACCCGGCATTTGGATGTGTTAAATCTCATGCCGTTGGATTCTGCCCATCTGTCCAGCCTGTCGAGGTCTCTCTGCAGAGCCTCTCTACCCTCCAGCAGATCAACTCTTGCCCCCAGCTTGGTGTCGTCAGCAAATTTACTGATGATGGACTCAATGCCCTCATCCAGATCATCAATAAAGATGTTAAAGAGCACAGGGCCCAGCACTGATCCTTGGGGCACACCACTAGTGACTGGCTGCCAGCTGGATGTGGCACCATTCACCACCACTCTCTGGGCTCGGCCCTCCAGCCAGTTCCTAACCCATCGCAGTGTGCTCCCGTCCAAGCCATGGGCTGACAGCTTGGCCAGCAGTTTGCTATGGGGGACGGTGTCGAAGGCCTTGCTGAGGTCCAGGTAGACTACATCAACAGGCCTCCCCACATCCACCAGGCGGGTCACCTGATCATAGAAGGAGATCAGGTTGGTCAGGCAGGACCTGCCCTTCCTAAATCCATGCTGGCTAGGCCTGATCCCTTGGCCATCCTGTAAGTGTTGTGTTATTGAACTCAGGATGACCTGTTCCATGATCTTGCCTGGCACTGAGGTCAGGCTGACAGGCCGGTAATTCCCTGGCTCATCCAACCGGCCCTTCTTATGGATGGGCACCACGTTGGCCAGCTTCCAGTCCTCTGGGACCTCGCCAGTGAGCCAGGACTGCTGGAAAATTATGGAGAGTGGCTTGGCCAGCTCATCTGCCAGCTCTCTCAGCACCCTAGGATGAATCCCATCTGGTCCCATGGACTTGTGGGGATCCAAGCTGCTAAGGAGAGTTCCAACCACCTCCTCATGGAACATAGGGAAACTGTGCAGCTCCCTGGCTCCTTCTGCTAGCTCTGCAGGCCAGCTGTCAGGAAGACGTTCTGCCCTTCTAGTAAAAATTGAGGCAAAGAAGGTGTTAAGTATCTCTGCCTTTTCCTTATCCTTGGTTACAATGTTCCCCTCCGTATCCACCAAGGAGTGGAGGTTTTCCTTCCCCTTCCTCTTACTATTAATGTATTTATAGAAGGACTTTTTGTTGTCCTTCACAGTAGAGGCCAGTTTAAGCTCCAAGTGTGCTTTTGCCTCCCTAATTCTCTTCCTACAAGACCTAGCAACATCCTTAAACATTCTGTGGGTTGCCTCCCCTCGCTTCCAAAGGTGATACACCCTCTTTTTTTCCCTCAGTTCCATTAAAAGTTCATGAACCATCCAGGCTGGCCGTCTGCCCCGGCGGCTCATCTTCTGGCATGTACTTAGCAATGACTTCACATTGTAAGATTTTCTTTTGGTTCGAACCTTCTTAGTTGTGTGCCTAGGCATTTCAAAGGAGCTCCATGTAATATAGTTAAAGTTTGTAGTAAATAGGTATTCATTTTAACAAGTATTCCTTCACTAATGTGCAGAAGAATCAAGACTATGAGGAAACAGCATTTCCCATGAAGTCGAGCATCGATCACAATAACTGTTATGATAATCTGGGATCAAAAGCATCAATCAGAAGAATGTACCACAGCATCATGTGAATCAGGACTGAATATTATGGTTGGTTGATTGTTGTGTGATTAGAGAAACGTTCATAGGGACTTATATGTTATCTCACCAGTTTGCTATAATTTTACACACCTAGAGGGAAAATCAAAACTCATAGCAACACAACATGCATTTTCATTTTCGGTTGAAAACATCAACAAACAAACAAACAAATAAACAAACAAATAAATAAATAAAAAAAGGGGGGGAAAGAGAGAATACCCCATAGCAAAAAAAAGTTTTTTAATGGTACCAATAAGAGATCAGAATTACTAGGATGAGCAAAAACACATTATTCTGTGTAATTTTATATTGGGCAAAGCAATGAAGCTCTTTTGCTCTTACTGCTTGCCTGCAAGTTTTCTGTCTGTGAAGCTAGAGCCTGGCCAGATCTACCTTTACAGATTAAAGAAATCTTGCTACCATTAAACAATTCATGATTTTTGACCATCCTAGAGAAAATAAAGATGCAACATACCCCTAAAGCAGATTGTAAAAGACAGTGCTGGGGATTGCATTTGTGTCTTAATCTCTGTGTGCAATGTGTTCAGGCATGGTCAGGTCTTCTCTGTCAATGGGAGGAGTGAAGTGCAAAGATTGGAACTACTAAGATCTAAGTTCTTCTTTACGATATCTGTCATATTTGACCATGTATTATGCCAGCTCTGTTGGAACATTCTATCTAGTTCAACTTAAGCTTTGTGCCTTGTATGGGTAACATGGGCCAACATGACAGGCAATAACAAATTTTGTTTGAGCTTACAAACTGTGGGTGAACCTTGTCAGAAGTGTTTAATAGGGATACCCAGATTTGATGTAAATATGTTTGTTAATTATAGTAGTAATAATTGTATTAATGAGAGTGAAGTGGCAAATTGTAGTGCATTATTGATTAAGGGACTGACTCAGCGGTTACTGTATGATCCTGAAGAACTGTGACTGAGCCACTTGGATATTCACAAGTCCATGGGACCGGATGGGATCCATCCTAGGGTGCTGAGAGAGTTGGCAGATGTGCTAGCTAGGCCACTCTCCATCATTTTCCTCCAGTCCTGGCTCACCGGTGAGGTCTCAGATGACTGGAAACTGGCCAACGTGGTCCCCATCCACAAGAAGGGTCGGATGGAGGAACCTGGAAACTACAGGCCGGTCAGCCTGACCTCAGTGCCAGGGAAAGTGATGGAGCAGATTATCCTGGCGGCAATAACTGCGCACCTGAAGGATGGCCAAGGGCTCCAGTCCAGCCAACATGGATTCAGGAAGGGCAGATCCTGCCTCTCCAACCTGATCTCTTTCTATGATCAGGTGACCCGCCTGGTGGATGTGGGGAGGCCTGTGGATGTGGTCTACCTAGACTTCAGCAAGGCCTTTGACACCGTCCCCCACAGCAAACTGCTGACTAAGATGTCAGCCCGTGGATTGGACCATTACACTTTGTGCTGGGTTAGGAACTGGCTGGAGGGCCGGGCCCAGAGAGTGGTAGTGAACGGTGCCACTTCCAGCTGGCAGCCAGTCACCAGTGGTGTCCCCCAGGGATCAGTGCTGGGCCCTGTCCTCTTCAACATATTCGTTGATGATGTGGATGAAGGGGTAGAGTCAGTCATCAGCAAGTTTGCAGATGACACCAAGTTAGGGGCAGATGTTAGTCAGTTAGAGGGTAGAAAGGCTCTGCAGAGGGACCTCGACCGACTGGACAGATGGGCAGAGTCCAATGGGATGGCTTTCAACAAGTCCAAGTGCCGAGTGCTGCACTTTGGCTATGGCAATCCCATGCAGAGCTATAGGCTAGGGTCAGAGTGGCTGGAGAGCTGCCAAACAGAGAGGGAACTGGGGGTGCTGATCGACAGCCACCTGAATATGAGCCAGCAGTGTGCCCAGGTGGCCTGGAGGACCAATGGCATCCTGGCCTGCATTAGGAATAGTGTGGCCAGCAGGAGCAGGGAGGTCATTGTGCCCCTCTACTCTGCTTTGGTTAGGCCGCACCTTGAGTCCTGTGTCCAGTTCTGGGCCCCTCAGTTTAAGAAGGACATTGAGACACTTGACCATGTCCAGAGAAGGGCAACAAGGCTGGTGAGAGGCCTTGAACACAAGCCCTATGAGGAGAGGCTGAGGGAGCTGGGATTGTTTAGCCTGGAGAAGAGGAGGCTCAGGGGTGACCTCATTGCCCTCTACAACTACCTGAAGGGTGGTTGTAGCCAGGAGGGGGTTGGCCTCTTCTCCTAGGCAACCAGCACCAGAACAAGGGGACACAGTCTCAAGCTGCGCCAGGGGAGGTTCAGACTCGAGGTGAGGAGGAAGTTCTTCACCGAGCGAGTCATTCGGCATTGGAACCGGTTGCCCAGGGAGGTGGCTGAGTCATCGACCCTGAAGGCGTTCAAGGGGAGATTGGACGTGGCACTTGGTGCCATGGTCTAGTCATGGGGTCTGTGTTGATAGGTTGGACTCGATGATCCCCGAGGTCCTTTCCAACCTAAGTGATACTGTGATACTGTGATACTGTTGGGCTCACAACAAGTTGGCAATGCATCAGCTAACCATAGTCACACATGTATGATATTTGGAGCAAAGTTTCAAGGACAGCAGGGCTTCTGAGCAAATGTTGGCACAATGGGGTACAATACCACTTGAGATAACAAATAGTTCTGAAAGGTGTTACCACTCAGGTGTTGGAAGAGTTATTGTTAGATCAAAAATCATTGAAACGTGTTACTGCAAAATCGTGCTGCAATTAATTTTTGTTGTTAGCTCAAGGGCATGGATGTGAAGATTTTGAAGGAATGTGTTGTTTTAACTTGTCGGATCATGGAGTGTCGATGCATGCTGAGATTAGGTGGCTAAAGAATCATACGCGTGCTGTTACAATTGTAAAAAGTCCCTTAGATGATTGGTTAAGATCAATGCTTGGGAATGTGTCACAGTGGGTTATACAATTGATAAAAGAAGCTTTAAGGTTTTTAGGTATTATTGTACTAATTTTGGTTATTGTTAAACTTGTTTATAATTGTATTATGCAAAGTGTTCAAAGGAGAACCTCCAAGGCCTTACTTGCACAAAAGAAAAACGGGGGAATTGTTGGAGATTGTTTTGAGCAAGAGGGGACATGGGTCCCAGGAACACCTGTGTAATTCAGGCCTTGAAGGATTCTCTGTTGATAATATAGCAATGGAGTAGAAGCTGTGGGGAAGTGTTGATTGCTTTGGTATGCTGAGGTCAAGCTGCCCCTGAGAAGGGAGGCAAGCAAGATAAGGAGGAGGCGAGATCTGGGAAAAAGAGCAATTAGACTGAGTAGAAAAATTCCACAGAGTTGTGAAAACAATGATGTAACCTGTTAGAGGGAAACCAATAGTATGTGTTAAATCAGAATAGAATTAACTATGCATAAGATAAGACTATAAATAATGAAGTGTGGAACAATAAAGTTGGATGATTACTATCACTCATATTGAGTGCTGTCGTCCCTGTCTCCGTTCTCGTCAAAGTTCGAATGTAGAGAAAACAGGCAGTTGGGATCTCTCTCCAAAGATGGAGGCATTGGCAAAACGCTTGTGAGAAAGAACAAAACTCTCAGCCTCTAGGAGTGACTTGACAACTATAAAACCAAATATCCCTTTAAGGATAATATTGAATGCCGCTTGAGCAAATGTACCACCATGGGAAAAGGTATACCTTACCCAAGAGAATTATCTGTGCAAAGGGAGACCAGCTAAACAAGAACAGTACATGTCACAATGTACCCTGTGGTCTCTCCTGAGTGAGTGTGGGGAAAGCATGAGTAGGTGAGTGTAATGGATTAACTTTCATTTTGGAGCTGGCAAGAGGCAAGATAGTTTTGAATAACAGCAGCAAATACTGAATTTAACACATGACAGTTTTGCAGTACACAGATGACTTCTCACTGCAGATGCTCTGCAGCTCCACCCTGTTCCAGTACAGTCTGGATCAGTCTGTGACCAGTCCAAATGGTGGGGCTGTGTTTCTATTCCTGGGGCAGTCGATTCCACTGACTCCTTCCACTCCTCCAAGTGAAAGCAAACTATGGCATGCATTCCAGTGCTCAGTTTCCAACACATTCAGATACTGGGATCCCCCTGTCACACCAAAAAAAAACCGATGGGTTCCACCCCTAGTAGTTTGATGGCATCAGATCACAGAATCACAAAATCAGCCAGGTTGGAAAAGACCTCAGAGATCATCAAGTCCAAGATATCACCCAACACCTCCTGACAACTAAACCATGGCTCCAAGTGCAACATCCAATCATGTTTTTAACACCTCCAGTGACAGGGACTCCACCACCATCCTGGGCAGCACATTCCAATGGCGAATTACTCTTTCTGGGAAGAACTTTCTCCTCACCTCCAGCCTAAACTTCTCCTGGCACAGCTTGAGACTGTGTCCTCTTGTTCTACCAATGGTTGCCTGGGAGAAGAGACCAACCCCCACCTGGCTACAAACTCCCTTCAGGTAGTTGTATACAGCAATAAGGTCTCCCCTGAGCCTCCTCTTCTCCAGGCTAAGCAACCCCAGCTCCCTCAGCCTCTCCTCACAGGGCTGTGCTCCAGACCCCTCCCCAGCCTCATTGCCCTTCTCTGGACACCTTGTGTTCCAAGCCCCTCACCAACATTGTTGCCCTTCTCTGGACTCGTTCCAGCAAGTCAACCTCCTTCCTAAACTGAGGAGTCCAGAACTGGACACATGACTCGAGGTGTGGCCTAATCAGTGCAGTGTAAAGGGGCAGAATGACCTCCCTGCTCCTGCTGGCCACACTGTTCCTGATGCAGGCCAGGATGCCATTGGCCTTCTTGGCCACCTGGGCACACTGCTGGCTCATGTTCAGCCAGCTGTCAATCAGTACCCCCAGGTCCCTCTGTTTGGCAGCTCTCCAGCCACTCCAACCCCAGCCTGTAGCTCTGCATGGGGTTGTTGTGGCCAAAGCGCAGCACCCGGCACTTGGATTTGTTAAATGTCATCTTGTTGGTCCAGCCTGGCAAGGTCCCTCTGCAGAGCTCTCCTACCCTCTACCAGATAAACTCCTGCCCCCAGCTTGCTGTCATCTGCAAACTTACTAATGGTGGATTCCATCTCCTCCTCCAGATCATCAATAAAGATGTTGAACAGGATGGGGCCCAGCACTGATCCCTGGGGCACACCACTGGTGCCTGGCTGCCAGCTGGCTGTGGCACCATTCACCACCACTCTCTGGGCTCAGCCTCCAGCCAGTTCCTGACCCAGCTCAGAGTGCTGCTGTCCAAGCCAGGGGCTGACAGCTTGGCCAGAAGCTTGCTGTGGGGGACAGTGTCAAAGGCCTTGCTGAAGTCCAGATAGACCACATTCACCAGGCAGTCACCTGGACATAAAAGGAAATTAGGTTGGTCAGGCAGGACCTGCTGTAGTCCAATGAAATTCGTTTAGAATATCTGATTGTTTTTGTTACTATTCCAAAACATTCAGGCAAAGTGTTCCAACACTGTCCCTTTCTTAAAGGCACAGCCTCAAATGGTCACACCTGCCCCTCCTAAATTTGTGTTGGCTAGGTCTCATCTCTTGGCCATCTTGCAGGTACACTATGATTTCCCCCAAGATGATCTGCTTCAAAATCTTGCCTGGCACTGAGATAACACTGTGCAACTGTATCTACTAAAGCTTTATACTCTTGTGTGTTCAACTTGCCAAGCCATTGGTTCTGTTATGACCATTTGAGGCTGAGAGAATTTGCTGTTAGAGAGATACTCTATGCTGAACACGAAACTCTGAATCCTGATGACATTCCTGTAGGAACTGGTCTTGCTAAAAAGCTCATCAAGCTAGCTCCTTCTAATTATGGAAACATTCTGGCAAGCAGGATTGTGGCAAGAAATTATGGTGGAGCTCCTCCTACGGTTGGCCAATTCAGCGATCAAATGAGACAATTGGAGGATAGCATGACACGTGTTTCTTTGGTTTCAGCCATTGAAACTCTGTCTGGAAAAATTCAGAGTTGCATGAAAGAGTTGAAGGATTAATTTAAAAACACCATATCCCAACTGACACGAAGAGATAATTCCAATTCTTCCTCCAGGTGGATACAAGTTTCATCTGTGAGGAATACACGTCCTCCAAGGAGGCCATTCCAAAACAGATCAAATCAGAACAGACCACCAAGGCAATCACGTAGAACTATTTGGATAACTCTGCGTGATCAGTTTGGTGAGAACATGAACCGCTGGGACGACCAACAAACTTCTAATCTTTTCAGGAGACTGAGGGAACTGCAAAGTGGCAGAACCCGAGGTAGCAATACCAGAAGGGTAGCTGTTACTTCCACAGTTCCCCAGAACAACTCTAGTAGCTCCAACAGTGGCTCCAGCTATAACACTGCACACTGTGCTCAATGCACATAGAATCATAGAATCATAGAATCAATAAGGTTGGAAAAGACCTAAGAGATCATCAAGTCCAACCTGATCTCCTTCTATGCCCAGGTGACTGCCTGGTGAATGTGGGGCAGGCTGTGGATGTAGTCTACCTGGACTTCAGCAAGGCCTTTGACACCGTCCCCCACAGCAAACTCCTGGCCAAGCTGTCAGCCCATGGCTTGGACAGCAGCTCTCTGAGCTGGGTTAGGAACTGGCTGGAGGCTGAGCCCAGAGAGTGGTGGTGAATGGTGCCACAGCCAGCTGGCAGCCAGGCAACAGTGGTGTCCCCCAGGGATCAGTGCTGGGCCCTGTGCTCTTTAACATCTTCATTGATGATCTGGATGAGGGCATTGAGTCCATCATCAGTAAATTTGCAGATGACAGCAAGCTGGGGGCAGGAGTTGATCTGCCGGAAGGTAGAGGGGCTTGGCAGAGAGACCTCAGCAGGCTGGACAGATGGGCAGAGACCAAGGGCATGAGATTTGTTATGAATATACTGGTGATTCTGTGGTTTGTGTTAACGGTAGAGAATACAGAGTGTACTGGAACTGGGGGTCAGAACCTTGCAGGAGCCTGAACAAGAGGACGCAGTCTCAGGCTGCACCAGGGGAGGTTCAGGCTGGAGGTCAGGAGGAAGTTTTACACAGAGAGAGTGATTGCCCATTGGAATGGGCTGCCCGGGGAGGTGGTGGAATCTCCATCACTGGAGGTGTTCAGAAGGAGACTTGACTGGGTGCTTGGTTGCATGGGTTAGTTGATTAGGTGGTGTTGGATGATAGGTTGGATGCGATGCTCTTGAAGGTCTCTTCCAACCTGGTTTATTCGATTCGATTCTATTCTATTCAGTTCATCGATGATATCATCGTCTGGGGTAAAACTTCTGAGGAAGTCTTCGAGAAAGGTAACAAAATCATTGACATTCTTCTGAATGCAGGTTTTGCCATCAAGCGAGACACGGTGAAAGGACCTACCACAGAGATTCAGTTTCTGGGAGTGCGGTGGCAGGATGGACACTGACACATTCCAGTGGATGTGGTAAATAGAGTCTCTACCATGCCAAATCGCACAAACAAGCAAGAAACCCTACGGTTCTTGGGGATGGAGGGATTTTGGAGACTGCACATTCCTGGATACAGTCAGATTGTGAAACCTCTGTATGATGTGACTCGAAAGAGAAACCATTTCCACTGGGGACCTGAACAACAAGCAGCCTTTGACCAGATAAAGCAAGAGGTAATTCAAGCAATGGGTCTGGGACCTGTCCGAGATGGTCCAGACATTAAGAACATTTTGTACACGGCTGCAAGTGAAAATGGTCCAACCTGGTGCCTGTGGCAAAAAGCTCCAGGTGAGACACGTGGATGACCTCTTGGTTTCTGGAGTCGAGGTTACAGAGGTTCAGAGGCTAATTATACTCCAACAGAGAAAGAAATTTTAGCTGCCTAGAAGGAATAAAGGCAGATTCTGAAGTGATTGGAACTGAATCACAACTTCTCTTAGCTCCCAGATTGCCAGTTTTGAATTGGATGTTCAAAGGCAAAGGATCCACACCACATCATGCCACAGATTCAACATGGTCTAAGTGGATGGCTCTGATAACAGAGAGCTCGAATGGGAAATTTTGAAAGGCCTGGTCTAGTGGAGGTGATCTCAAGTTGGCCTGAAGGTAACAACTGTGCTAAGCCTCCAGAGGAGAAAGTAACTCGTGCTGAGGAAGCTCCTCCTTACAATGACGTTTCTGATGATGAAAAGAAATATGCTTTGTTCACAGACGGTTCCTGTCGTCTTGTTGGGAACAAGCGAAGGTGGAAGTCTGCAGTGTGGAGTCCAACACGACGAGTTGCAGAGGCAAAGGATGGAGAAGGAGAATCCAGTCAGTTTGCAGAGGTAAAAGCTGTCCAGCTAGCTCTCGACGTGGCTGAATGTGAGACATGGCCAAAGCTTTATCTCTACACCGACTCATGGATGATAGCCAATGCTCTATGGGGTTGGCTAAAGAACTGGAAAAAGAGTGGTTGGCAGAGGAAAGGAAAACCCATTTGGGCAGCTGACCTATGGCTGGACATTGCTGATCGAATCGAGAGAATTCCAGTAAAGGTGAGACACATCGATGCTCACATTCCTAAGAGCAAAGCTACTGAGGAACAGCAACGCAACCATCAGGCAGATCTAGCTGCAAGAGTTTGTGAAGTATCACACAGTATCACAGTATAACTTAGGTTGGAAAGGACCTCGAGGATCATCGAGTCCAACCTATCAACACAGACCCCATGACTAGACCATGGCACCAAGTGCCACGTCCAATCCCCTCTTGAACACCTCCAGGGACGATGACTCAGCCACCTCCCTGGGCAACCCGTTCCAATGACGAATTACTCGCTCGGTGAAGAACTTCCTCCTCACCTCGAGTCTAAACCTCCCCTGGTGCAGCTTGAGACTGTGTCCCCTTGTTCTGGTGCTGGTTGCCTGGGAGAAGAGGCCAACCCCTTCCCGGCTACAACCACCTTTCAGGTAGTTGTAGAGGGCAATGAGGTCACCCCTGAGCCTCCTCTTCTCCAGGCTAAACAATCCCTGCTCCCTCAGCCTCTCCTCATAGGGCTTGTGTTCAAGGCCTCTCACCAGCCTTGTTGCCCTTCTCTGGACACGGTCAAGTGTTTCGATGTCCTTCTTAAACTGAGGGGCCCAGAACTGGACACAGGACTCAAGGTGCGGCCTAACCAAAGCAGAGTACAGGGGCACAATGACCTCCCTGCTCCTGCTGGCCACACTATCCCTAATGCAGGCCAGGATGCCATTGGTCCTCCAGGCCACCTGGGCACACTGCTGGCTCATATTCAGGTGGCTGTCGATCAGCACCCCCAGGTCCCTCTCTGTTTGGCAGCTCTCCAGCCACTCCGACCCCAGCCTGTAGCTCTCCATGGGATTGCCATAGCCAAAGTGCAGCACTCGGCACTTGGACATGTTGAATGCCATCCCATTGGACTCTGCCCATCTGTCCAGTTGGTCGAGGTCCCTCTGCAGAGCCTTTCTACCCTCTAACTGACTAACATCTGCCCCTAACTTGGTGTCATCTGCAAACTTGCTGACGACTGACTCGACCCCCTCATCCAGATCATCAATGAAGATGTTCAAGAGGACGGGGCCCAGCACTGATCCCTGGGGGACACCACTGGTGACTGGCTGCCAGCTGGATGTGGCACCGTTCACTACCACTCTCTGGGCCCGGCCCTCCAGCCAGTTCCTAACCCAGCACAGAGTGTAGTGGTCCAAGCCACAGGCTGACAGCTTGGCCAGCAGTTTGCTGTGGGGGACGGTGTCAAAGGCCTTGCTGAAGTCCGGGTAGACCACATCCACAGGCCTCCCCACGTCCACCAGATTGGTCACCTGATCATAGAAGGAGATCAGGTTGGAGAGGCAGGACCTGCCCTTCCTAAATCCACGCAGGCTGGACCTGAGCCCTGAGCCATGGACTCCAATCTTGATCTCGACTGGAAACACCGGGGTGAGATGTTCTTAGCTTGGTGGGCTCATGATTCGTCAGGACTTCAAGGCAGAGATGCAACATACCAATGGGCTCGTGACAGATCCATAGACATTTCCATGGATGCTATCACACAAGTCATCCATGACTGTGACATTTGTGCTGCTATTAAGCAGGCAAAACGAATAAATCCCTTGTGGTATGGTGACAGATGGTGAAAGCGCGAGTATGGTGAAAATTGGCAGATTGACTACATCACTCTACCACGTTCTCGTTCTGGTAAGCAGTACGTGCTTACTATGGTAGAAGCAAACACAGGATGGTTGGAAACTTATCCAGTTCCACATGCAACTGCATGCAACACCATTCTTGGTCTGGAGAGACAGATCCTGTGGAGACACGGAACTCCAGAGAGGATTGAGTCAGACAATGGAACTCATTTCAAGAACAACCTTGTAAAGAGCTGGGCAAAAGAGCACGGTATTGAGTGGGTATTCCATATTCCCTACTATGCACCAGCTTCAGGGAAGATTGAACGCTACAACGGTTTGTTGAAGACCACTCTTAAAGCCATGGGGGGTGGATCTTTGAAAAACTGGGAAAAACATTTAGCACAAGCAACCTGGCTGGTAAATAGTAGCAGAGGTTCAGTGAACCGAGCTGGACCTGCACATTCAGATCTGCTACAGAAAGTAGAAGGTGATAGAGTTCCTGTTGTTAGAGAAAAGAATCTGTTAGGTAAAACTGTTTGGGTATTTTCTCCCTCAGGAGAGGCTAAACCTGTCCGAGGGGTGGTTTCAGCTGAAGGTCCGGGTCACACTTATTGGGTAATGCAGGAGAATGGTGAAATTCAGTGTATTCCACAAAGAAATTTAACTTCAGCTGAAAGAGGTTAATTTCAAACTGTTGTGCAGCTACATCGTGTCCAAAGGAAGAACCAACAAGGAATCTACGGTGCACGGACCCTGAGAACCCCAAGAGCCCTGAATCAACTAAGAGACCCTGAGATTCCCTGCTTTCCTTTTCTTCGCTTCATCAGCGATAAGATAAACTGTTTTCCATTTTTCTTATTTCCTGATTTTCTTGGACTTCTGAATCATCTGCATCTGAGCATAGCCGGAATGGACTATGAACTTTACTTACGAACTGTAAATATTGTCTTGGATTGGATGGACAGTATGAACGGCCAATGAAATTGTTTAGAAGGGGTGGACTGTGACCGTTTGAGGCTGTGCCTTTAAGAAAGAGACAGTGCTGGGACACTCTGGCTGAATGTTTTGGAATGTTAACGAAAACAATCGGATATTCTAAACTAATTTAATTGGTGGATTGGTAAAAAGGCCATTTTAAGCTTAGGTGCAGCTGGGACTTTCCTCAGTTCTCTCCTTTCCTTTCTCCTTTCCAGCTCATATGCTTCTGGGCTCTCTGCCAGACTGACCTTGGACAGATAAGCAAACTAAGGCCTACTAATATTCTGTTTTATTAATAATTGCTCTTTTTCTCTCGTTCTAACCCTCTTTGGGGAAAAAGGGGAGAGAAGTGGGTACAGGGGGGGAACCCTCCTCCACAGGAGGGAATTTCGTTCCTGTATTATTGTTGTTTTTTTACTTTGCTGTCTACTTCTGTGTATATATTGTAAATACTGTAAATACTGTAAATTTTGTATATATCCTGCATTCCCTAAAAATTGCTTGTAAATATAGCATTTCCCTTTTGCTTCTCCAGCTGGCTAGCTGTGGTTTTCTTTCTTCCTCTTTGTGGGGGGGAGAAGGCTAAGCCCTTCTCTCAAACCCACTACATCTGTACAGTCCAATAAACGCAGTTGTCCCTCTCTTCCATCTGGTTGTAGGCAGGGCCCCTCTAATTCTGATTGGAATCACTTGAATGTTGCGAAGATGCTCTGCGAGTCCCTTTAGGTAGATCAGAAGCAGTATCAGCTTGTCTTCTCTTTTTGGGCCATTTTCCACTGGAAACTGAGGCAGCATTCTTCGGGGGAGAATTTCCTTGTACTCGTGCAGCAAGGACTGAAGTGGGTTTTCCATCCCACTTCCTCATATCCTCCCCTTGGTCATGCAATTAAAACCACAGGATATGCTGTAGCATGTACCTCCCAGATTCTCTTCCTCAGACAGGGGAGTACCTGCCCCTCATGGCTGAAACATGGGACCATACAGGTGGGGAACAGAACATGTTCTTCTTGAGTTGATGAACCTCCCAAGACAGTTCCTTCACAGGTGAAACACAGTCCTGGACAGAGGAAGAGAGGCTTCCTCACCTTTCTGGGGCCTGCTACTCATTTCATCCACCATTTGTCCTTGTCCATCTTCCAAAACCAGAGATAAAATCCAAGTGAGCAGCCCTGGTTCTTTCTCTTGTTCCCATGATGGCTGTGGTTCTTCTTTAATTTTTGCAGCTGCTTTCCTTGTAAGCTTCTTTTTCCATTCAGGGGCAGCTGATACTGGCACAGGATGGTTCTCTGCTGCAGCTGCCATACCTGTTGCTCTGTCTGTAGGCCCAGAGACCTTTTCTTGCCCCTGAGCACTCTGTACAGTGATGAGAAGGGCTTGATAGGCATGGGCCAGGCCCCAATAAACTGTAGTGATTTCTGCCTCTTGAGAAATTCCAGGCTGACAACAAACTTTTTCCAAACATTTCACCAGCTTGTCAGGATTTTGCACTTGCTCAGGGGTGAAATTCCAAACCGCTGGAGGGGATCAGTGACCTAGGAATTTATCTAAATTCTCCCGCACACCAGCATCGTGGCAGATCTCTCAGTGGTATTATTGGGAGAGTTCTGTATTGCTCTGAACAAAACCTGGCATGCCAGTAACCAGCACAGCAATAACACTGATGTAAGCTATTCCCTTGAGATAATGCTCATCGCCAGAAGGAACATATACAGACTGCCAGCACATTGGCCCCAGCCACTCCCAAAAAGCAAATACACCAACATAGTGAACACACCACAGGAAAAAAAATATAAAACTCTCTAAAGAAGCCTCAAGCCTTAATTGAATCCTCTTGTTATCTCACTTCTAGTTATCCCAACCCTTCAATCTCCTGCCAAAATCAACTGTCTTAGTTAAGACAGCTGCTTTTGAACTACATGTTGGTTGCCAAAATATGTAACAGGTTAACCTGCCTGTTTCCCTCTAATGCAGAAGTGAGGAAAAAAGTAACATAAACAAAACTACCTCTGGGTTGAAATAAAAAGCTTTAATGAGAAAAAATGAGATAACACAATGCACAATTACCTTAGTCTATTTGCAGAAAAAGCACAGCAAAATGCAGAAAGCAGCAGTATAAAGCAGAAGCCAGCGAGCTAATCAACTCCCACCCTTCCAATGCCATACCAGCAGAAAAAAAACCAACACCCAAACTGGAAACCTGAAAGCAGCAACCAGATTGAGAAGCTTCTCATGTTAAAATCTGGACTTGAAGCCACATAATACTTTACTCCAGCCAACACTTTCATTTTGAAACCGGCATGGCAGCAGGATGGTTTTGAATAACAGCAGCAGGTTTCAACTCAACACATGACAGTGGGATGGAAAACCTACCTCTTCCCTACAGGCACGAGTATGCTAGTTATGAGGTAAAATAAAGAGGCGAGAATTCTTCCAGGAGGAGAAGGTCTGCTCTGGTCTACTGTTAGCAGTTCTCTGATCCAAATACATGGGCCTCAGATACAAATGTGAGTAAGGCAAATGCAAATGCAATGTATGTAGTCCACACAAATTCTGTGAACTATGTGAATTCTGTGAACTACATAAACCATGTAAACTTTCAGAGGAGTCTGCTGCTGTGGAGTGGATGAAGACTGAAGACCAAAAGTTGCCAATGACCCATGGACCCTGGGATTAAGAGTCATGTGCACTACCAACTGAACTAGAAGCTGTATATTAGTATATTCAAGCTGTTCTGAATTTTAAATGCAAATAGGAGGTATCAGAATGTGTGCATTCAATATTTTTTTATATCAAATAGGTTAAAAAAGACTAAAAGAGCTGAAAAACTTCAAAACAATTTAGTTAGAAATAGTACTAACATTTTTTACTAAAACCTTAGTCTTGTTATCTTAAAATAGGCATAAAAAGGAGTAAGTATTCAGTGTCAACAATCTCTTAATACAAATATTTACTATGTAACTATCTCCTGAATTGCAACATTGATGTTATAAACAGTATATGATAGAAATTACTTGGGGAAGAGAAAACAGCAACTAAAAGGACTACTTCCCAGCCTTTTGCCACTAGTCTTACACATTCAGTACAACCTACCACTCATGCTGCATTTTCCCCAAACTCTAACCATGATTTCTCTTCTTCACCATGGTGCTTTCTGGTACAACATATTAAAGGAAGGGGGTGGGTGCATGTAGTTTTTCTGTACCTTTTGCAGTAAACTTAATTTAGGAGAAAAATCTGATCACAATACTTAACCCAAAATAATAAAGCAGATGTCATGTGTTACAAGAAAAGAGTAAACAAGATTTTTATCAAAGAGATAGGAACTTCCTATAATTTTCAGTATGCTATTTAGGGGAAAATGTTCCTAAGTAGTGAAGCAAAACAGTAAGTTTTAACTACTGTAAACAGCTCTCATGAATTAAATTATTACTTACCAAAATCTACTCTTGTTAGTATGCACTGCATTGGATGGTCAGTTGTATGTCTCGTTGTTGTTGCACCACTTTCATAACAAGTTGCACACAAATCATAATCATAGCAAATTAGACACTTGTATCTGCGACCTCGAAAATTTCCTTTTAAACATGCATCACAGCTGACACCTGTGAACAAAGAGAATTGCTTGAAAACAGTAGTAATTTCATGCTTTTAATGATACAGATTTGTTTCCTATTGTCTCCCTTTTATGCAGCTGATGCACGATAGGGGGGGAGGGACAGAGAGAGAGGGAGAGGCAGAGAGGCATAAGGGGAGGAAGAGGCAGAGGGGGAGGGAGAGGCAGAGAGTGGAGAGACAGAGGGGAAAAGGCAGAGAGGGGCAGGAATAAACCTTTATTAGAATAAACCAAACCAGGTTGGAAGAGACCTTCAAGATCATCGTGTCCAACCCATCAACCAATCCAACCCACCCAAACAGCTAACCCATGGCACCAAGTACCCCATCAAGTCTCCTTCTGAACACCTTCAATGACGGCGACTCCACCACCTCCCCGGGCAACCCATTCCATAGCGCAATCACTCTTTCTGTATAGAACTTCTTCCTAATATCTAACCTGAACCTCCCCTGGCGCAGCCTGAGACTGTGTCCTCTTGTTCTGGTACTGGGTGGCTGGGAGAAGAGACCATCATCAGCCTGTCTACAAGCTCCTTTCAGGTAGTTGTAGAGAGTGATAAGGTCACCCCTGAGTCTCCTCTTCTCCAGGCTAAGCAGCCCCAGGTCCCTCAGCCTCTCCTCGTAGGGCTTGTGTTCCAAACCCCTCACCAACTTTGTTGCTCTTCTCTGGACTCGTTCCAGCAAGTCAACATCCTTCCTAAACTGAGGGGCCCAGAACTGGACACAGTACTCGAGGTGTGGCCTAACCAGTGCAGTGTACAGGGGCAGAATGACCTCCCTGCTCCTGCTGGCCACACTGTTCTTGATGCAGGCCAGGATGCCATTGGCCCTCTTGGCTGCCTGGGCACACTGCAGGCTCATGTTCAGCCTACCATCAACCAGTACCCCCAGGTCCCTCTCTGCCTGGCTGCTCTCCAGCCACTCTGACCCCAGCCTGTAGCACTGCATGGGGTTGTTGTGGCCAATGTGCAGAACCCGGCATTTGGATGTGTTAAATCTCATGCCGTTGGATTCTGCCCATCTGTCCAGCCTGTCGAGGTCTCTCTGCAGAGCCTCTCTACCCTCCAGCAGATCAACTCTTGCCCCCAGCTTGGTGTCGTCAGCAAATTTACTGATGATGGACTCAATGCCCTCATCCAGATCATCAATAAAGATGTTAAAGAGCACAGGGCCCAGCACTGATCCTTGGGGCACACCACTAGTGACTGGCTGCCAGCTGGATGTGGCACCATTCACCACCACTCTCTGGGCTCGGCCCTCCAGCCAGTTCCTAACCCATCGCAGTGTGCTCCCGTCCAAGCCATGGACTGACAGCTTGGCCAGCAGTTTGCTCTGGGGGACGGTGTCAAAGGCCTTGCTGAGGTCCAGGTAGACTACATCCACAGGCCTCCCCACATCCACCAGGCAGGTCACCTGATCATAGAAGGAGATCAGGTTGGTCAGGCAGGACCTGCCCTTCCTAAATCCATGCTGGCTAGGCCTGATCCCTTGGCCATGCTCTAAGTGCTGTGTTATTGCACTCAGGATGACCTGTTCCATGATCTTGCCTGGCACTGAGGTCAGGCTGACAGGCCTGTAATTCCCTGGCTCATCCAACCGGCCCTTCTTATGGATGGGCACCACGTTGGCCAGCTTCCAGTCCTCTGGGACCTCGCCAGTGAGCCAGGACTGCTGGAAAATTATGGAGAGTGGCTTGGCCAGCTCATCTGCCAGCTCTCTCAGCACCCTAGGATGAATCCCATCTGGTCCCATGGACTTGTGGGGATCCAAGCTGCTAAGGAGAGTTCCAACCACCGCCTCATGGAACATAGGGAAACTGTGCAGCTCCCTGGCTCCTTCTGCTAGCTCTGCAGGCCAGCTGTCAGGAAGACGTTCTGCCCTTCTAGTAAAAATTGAGGCAAAGAAGGTGTTAAGTATCTCTGCCTTTTCCTTATCCTTGGTTACAATGTTCCCCTCCGTATCCACCAAGGAGTGGAGGTTTTCCTTCCCCTTCCTCTTACTATTGATGTATTTATAGAAGGACTTTTTGTTGTCCTTCACAGTAGAGGCCAGTTTAAGCTCCAAGTGTGCTTTTGCCTCCCTAATTCTCTTCCTACAAGACCTAGCAACATCCTTAAACATTCTGTGGGTTGCCTCCCCTCTCTTCCAAAGGTGATACACCCTCTTTTTTTCCCTCAGTTCCATTAAAAGTTCATGAACCATCCAGGCTGGCCGTCTGCCCCGGCGGCTCATCTTCTGGCACACTGGCACAGCCTGTCCCTGAGCCTTCAACAATTCTTCCTTGAAGTAGGTCCAGCTCTCCTGGACCCCTTTGTTTTTAAGGGCTTTATCCCAAGGAACCCTCTGAATTAGTTCCTTGAGTAACCCAAAGTCTGCCCTCCGGAAGTCCAGAGTGGAGGTCTTCTTGCCGCCCCTCTTGGCTTGACCAAAAACCGAGAATTCAATTATCTCGTGGTCACTGGACCCCAAACACCCTCCAACCACCACATCACCCACCAGTCCTTCCCTGTTGGTGAAGAGGAGGTCAAGCATAGCCTTGCCCCTGGTAGGCTCTCGCAGCACCTGGGATAAGAAGCTGTCCTCCATGCATTCTAAAAACCTTCTAGACTGTCTCCTCTCTGCCGTGTTGAGTTCCCAGCAGATGTCAGGCAGGTTGAAGTCGCCCATGAGAACAAGGTCCGGAGATCTTGAGACAGCCCTAAGCTGCCTATAGAATGCTTCGTCAACATCTTCCTCCTGGTTGGGTGGTCTATAACAGACTCCAACCAGGGTGTCTGCCCTGCTGGTCTTCCCTCTAATTCTTATCCACAAGCATTCAACCTGATCGGCCCTAATCTCCATCTCAATGGCATCTAGGAAGAGGCAGGGAGAGGCAGTGAAGGGCCGAGAAAGAGGCAGAGAGAGAGAGGAAGAGAGGGACAGGGAGAGCAAGAGAGAGAGCAAGAAGCAGGGAGAGAAATAGGCAGAGACAAGTAGAGAGTGGAAGTGAGCCTGTGAGAGAGACTCAGGGAGAGGCAGGGAGAGAGAGAGGCAGGGAGAGGCAGAGAAAAAGAGAGGGAGGGAGAGGTGGGTGGGAAGGAGGGAGAGGCAGAGGGGGAGTGACAGAAGCAAGGAGAGAGAGACAAGCAGAGAGAGGCAGAGAGACAAGCAAAGAGAGAGAGGCAGAGAGACAAGCAAAGAGAGAGAGGCAGAGATTAACAGATGAAGAGAGAGAGGCAGGGAGAGGGAGAGACAGGGAAGCAGAGAGAGGCAGATGGGGCAGGGAAAGAGAGGCAGAGAGAGACAGAGAGAGAGGCAGAGAAAGAGGGAAAGGCAGAGAGCAGCAGAGAGGGAGAGAGGCAGGAAAGGGCAGAGAATAAGGCAGAGAAGTAGGGAGGGAGGGAAGGAGAGGCAGAGGGGGAGTGACAGGGAGATGCAGGAAGGGGCAGCAAGGGGCAGAGAAAGAGTGGCAGAGAGAGGAAAAGAGGCAGGAAGAGAGACGCAAGGAGAGAGAAAAGCAGAGAGAGACAATGAGGCAGAGTGGGGGAGGGAGAGTAAGGGAGGCAGAGGGGCAGGGAGAGTGTGACTGTTTGAGGCTGTCCCTTTAAGGAAGGGGACACTGTGGTGGAATGTTTGTAAACGAAAGACGGATCTAAACTAATTTCATTGGTAGATTGGGGGGAAGCACCTTTTGAACTGGGAGTACAGCAGTTTTCTGGTCAGTCTATCTTCCCCTCCTTCGGTGGCTTGCAGCTCGCAGCTTTCTGGGCTTTCGGCCAAACTGACCTTGAAACTGATAAACTGCAAGGCCTGTATTAACTGCTTTCCAATTAACAACTGGTTTTTTTTCTCTCTCTCTTTCTAACCCTCTCTGGGGAAAAGGGGAGAGAAGGGGGATACAGGGGTGGGGAACCCCCCTCAGCAGAGGAGGGAACCCTCATTTCTGTGTGACTTTGTTGTATATTTCTGTATATATTGTAAATACTGTAAATTCTGTATATATTTCCCTGTGTTCCCTAAATTGCTTTGTAAATATACAGCACCCACTCCTTTGCTAATCCGGCTGTGTGTTTTTTTTTCCTTTCAATTTTCTTCCCTCTACTCACGGGGGGGGAAAGGGCCTGGCCTCTCCCTCAACCCTATGACAGGAAGTGAGCAAGAGTCAGTAAGAGGCAGCAAAAGAGGCAGAGAGAAAGAGGCAGAGAGAAAGAGAGGCAGAGATAGGCAGAAGAGAGGCAGGAAGAGGCAGAGAATGGCAGGGAGAGAGAATGGGGCAGAGAGGCAGACGGAGAGACAGGGAGAAGTAAGGAGAGAAGGGGAGAGGCAGAAGAGGCAGGGAGAGGCAGACAGCAAGAGAGCAGCAGAGAGAGGTAGATACTGCAAGACACAGAAGCAGGGAGAGGTAGAGAGGCATAGGGGAGGGAGAGGCAGAGGGGGAGGCAGAGAAAGAGGCAGTGAGGGGCAGGGAGAGGCAGCGAGGGGCAAAGAAAGAGAGAGAGGCAGAGGTAGAGAGGCAGAGGGGCAGGGAAAGAGAAAGGAAGAGAAAGAGACAGAGAAGCAGAAAAAGAGGTAGAGAGAAAGGGAGTGATGTAGAGAGAGGGGGGAGGCAGAGAGAGCAAGGCGGAGGGAGGGACAAAGAGAGGCAGAGATGGAGAGAGAGAGGCAGAGGGGGAAAGAGGGAGGGGTGGGCAGAGGCAGAGTGTATGACAGAGGGGCCAACAAAAAAAGGATTTTTTAAAAACTTTTAACACATTGGGCTCTCTATACTTCTATGTCAAGTAGACAACATTTTTCACCTCTATCATGGCTGAACATTTCAGAGAAGTTACCACACAATGTTTTTATATGCAACATGCCTAATACTAATATTAAAAATATTTATTCTAATTTTCTTAATCAAATATAATTTATTCTTATGCTATAACATTTGGTTAATCCTTAATTAAAATAGAACCAAGGAGCTGGGTATTTATCAGGTTAAGATGAGCATCGTATCTAACCTCAAGGAGGTGACTAGTGCTAGGGTTCAAATATCACCTTGCACTGGGATTAGTTTTTAGAACTCTTAAGAAATCCCACATGTAAAATCTATTGAAATAATATGAACATCCAAAATAATATAAAATGTGTATTCTTGAATAAGCAGAAATAATGACAGTAGAAGACTTTTACATTTGACTTCCCCAAATACTATGGACAATCAAGATAATAAATGTTAGGAGCAGATAAAAATAACACTGGAAATTTCACATTCAGCTCACACAGGATAGACATGACTTCAGGCTTATTGAAAGACCTTCAGAAAAGCATTTTGATTACATCAATCTGAGATACAATTTCAAATAACCTGCTTCTTTTGTCAGTCTTATCCAAGACTGGCTCTACCATATTTTAATATTTGTCAAGAAAAGCACAGAAATATTGAATTCCATTTAACTACTAGACAAAGTAGGAACATTTCAATGTAAACATAAAGCAGTTATAGAACATGTTCATTGTAAACAAAGAAGCACTCTTTACTTGAAGAAATTAAGCCACAATTGCTTCCTACTCTAAATGTATACCTAAGAAAGATAACATTTTAATTGCAGTAAGTAACAGTTATGAAGTAGAGACTAATAACTCAATCCTTCACAATCAAAAGACATGGCCTCTGGTTGCCAAGGCAAGTAGTTATGCTGCCAGCACAATTCATAGTGGAGCACTCCAGAAAAGGGAAAACAGGGCAACCTCAGTGGGAGTCAAGAGCATCACCAGGAACTCCTACAACAGTTACTGACAAGACCTGGGCAAGGCCAATGGTAGCCAACTTCCTCCACCACATATAAAAGAAGCCCCTGGGGGAGTGCTAGTGACCAGAGTGGGCAAACAGGATGTGACATGGCAGCTTGTGCAGAAGGGCATATATGGAGGGTGCTGAAGTTCTGCCAGCTTGACTAGGAAGCAATGGTATCCACCTGGCAGAAGGCCACAGCCTTCTGGTGACCCCGAACATGCACCTTGACCAACTACTCATTATGACTCCCGCTTACACCATCAAGAAGAATATTCACTTTTGAGGACTGTGGAAATGTTCAGGTTCGTCAGTGGTGGCGATTAGGTTAGTCTCCATGAGATTAGTCTATTTGCTTTTATGCTGATGGTGTTCCCCAATTTGCATTAAAAAACTATAGCGTAAAAGATGCATAAAGCATTTATATATGCATAAAAAACCCTGAGAAAGACGGACTAGACAAAAACCACAGAAAGTGGTGCACATATATATATATAAACACATGAAAGACAAAGTAAATAAAAAACCTGCAAAAAACGGGATACAGTATAGATAAATCTGCGAAAGACGGTTAAAGAAATCTGCTGTATATGCGGTTGTCCAGACGTTAAAATTAAAGAAGAAAAAAGAAGAAAGAAGGGTTGGTGCCTGAAAAAGAAGAAACAGCACAGAAAGCACAAAAAAGAGCTCTGCAGGACAGAGGTACACTGTCAGGGAAACTTAGGGTTGGTGCCTCCTTTTGATGAGCATGTAATGGGTAATCAAATGACAAAAGAAGAGAAATCAATACTGGGAGTCATTCAGCAACAAAAGTAAGCAGAATTGCTACATCTTCCTTTACAACGTGGAGATTAGTTAAAGATTCCTTAGAACAACTAGCACAAGATCCTAAGGCAACTTCAACAGTAATTAACAACATTTCACCAGAACAGAATTCTTCTTCAACATCTACACCCATCCCACCCCCCTCCACCACTGTGGCTGCTACCCCCTTGCCACAACTCTTTGTAATGGGTTGGGGCAGACCCCCCTCCCCACCACGGGCAGAAATAACAACTCAGACAAACGGATTGCAAAAGTGATGGAAAGTTTAAATAGAAAGTAGTGAGTGTGTACAGAAAGCCAGAAGCACAGTGACAAGGGAAACCCCAAAACAGACCCAGAAACATCCCATCCCCACCTGAGGGTGCACCCAAGACCCCCAGGGCTCCTTCTTGCCCCCCCTACTGCTAGGCTAGTCTCAGCTGGCCAGATCTGAGACTGCCCATCCCCCCGTGGCCTTGGGCCTAGTCAGGCCCATGGCCGGGAGACATCTCCCCCAGTTACCGGGTGGCAGAGAGGAAGGAAAGAGGAAGTGCCAGACCCCATGCTGGATCTTATAGTGGTGCAGAGAATTATGGTAGGAAATACCTAATTTCCTGTGTCCACCCACTGGGCTGGACTTCTGGTCCACCTTTCAGGTAGTTGTAGAGGGCAATGAGGTCACCCCTTAGCCTCCTCTTCTCCAGGCTAAACAATCCCAGCTCCCTCAGCCTCTCCTCATAGGGCTTGTGTTCAAGGCCTCTCACCAGCCTTGTTGCCCTTCTCTGGACATGGTCAAGTGTCTCAATGTCCTTCTTAAACTGAGGGGCCCAGAACTGGACACAGGACTCAAGGTGCGGCCTAACCAAAGCAGAGTACAGGGGCACAATGACTTCCCTGCTTCTGCTGGCCACACTATTCATAATGCAGGCCAGGATGCCATTGGCCCTCCAGGCCACCTGGGCACACTGCTGGCTCATATTCAGGTGGCTGTCAATCAGCACTCCCAGGTCCCTCTCTGTTTGGGAGCTCTCAGCCACTCCGACCCCAGCCTGTAGCTCTCCATGGGATTGCCATAGCCAAAGTGCAGCACTCGGCACTTGGACATGTTGAATGCCATCCCATTGGACTCTGCCCATCTGTCCAGTTGGTCGAGGTCCCTCTGCAGAGCCTTTCTACCCTCTAACTGACTAACATCTGCCCACAACTTTGTGTCATCTGCAAACTTGCTGACGACTGACTCGACCCCCTCATCCAGATCATCAATGAAGATGTTCAAGAGGACGGGGCCCAGCACTGATCCCTGGGGGACGCCACTGGTGACTGGCCGCCAGCTGGATGTGGCACCGTTCACCACCACTCTCTGGGCTCGGCCCTCCAGCCAGTTCCTAACCCAGCACAGAGTGTTGCGGTCCAAGCCACAAGCAGACAGCTTAGCCAGCAGTTTGCTGTGGGGGATGGTGTCAAAGGCCTTCCTGAAGTCCAGGTAGACCACATCCACAGGCCTCCCCACGTCCACCAGATGGGTCACCTGATCGTAGAAGGGGATCAGGTTGGAGAGGCAGGACCTGCCCTTCCTAAATCCATGCTGGCTGGACCTGAGCCCTTGGCCATCCTTCAGGTGCAGTTATTGCCCCCAGGATAATCTGCTCCATCACTTTCCCTGGCTCTGAGGTCAGGCTGACTGGCCTGGAGTTTCCAGGTTCCTCCATCCAACCCTTCTTGTGGATGGGGACCACGTTGGCCAGTTTCCAGTCACCTGGGACCTCACCGGTGAGCCAGGACTGGAGGAAAATGATGGAGAGGGGCCTGGCCAGCACATCTGCCAGCTCTCTCAGCACCCTAGGATGGATTCCATCCGGTCCCATGGACTTGTGAGTGTCCAAGTGGCTCAGCAGGTCCCCAACTAATTCCTCATGGATTACCGGGGCATTACACTGCTCCCCGACCCCATCGCCCAGCTCAGGAGGCCACTCGTCCTGAACTCCTGCCTTTCTGTTAAACACTGAGGCAAAGAAGGCATTCAGGACCTCAGCCTTTTCCTCGTCTTCTGTCACCGTGTTCCCCTCCAGGTCCAATAGGGAGTGCAGGTTCCTCCTGCCCTTCTTATTGTTAATATATTTGTAAAAATGCTTTTTATTGTCTTTGACAGAGGTGTTCGGCTTCAGTTCCAGCTGGTCCTTTGCCTCCCTAATTTTATTCCTACATAATCTAACAACTTCCTTGAACATACCTCGAGAAGCCTTCCCCTCCTTCCAAAGGTGATACAGCCTCTTTTTTCCCCTTAAATCCTCCAGGAGCTGCTTGCTCATCCAGGCCGGTCGCCTTCCCCGCTGGCTCGCCTTTCGGCATGTGGGAACCGCCAGTTCCTGTGCCTTCAAGAGCTCCTGTTTGAAGTAGGTCCAACCCTCCTGGACCCCTTGGTTCATGAGGGCTGGTACCCAGGGGACTTTACAAATAAGTGTTCAGGAGGAGACTTGATAGGGTGCTCAATTGCATGGTTTAGTTGGTTGGGTGGTGCTGGATGATAGGTTGGACACAATGATCTTGAAGGTCTCTTCCAACCTGGTTTATTCTATTCTATTCTATCAATGATTGTGGAGTGGTGTGCTATTGAGGTCCTTCAGCCTGTTTCACAATGTGCTGAGTACACAGGAGCACATCTGAGCTGTCCCTGTAACTAAATGTGAGCACCACCATAGCCAACTTAGTGGAGATCCACCTGGCAGAAAAGACACAAGGGTTGTTAATGTGTTAGGAACCACAGAAGCACCGGACAACTGTCACACAGGAATTAAGACTTCTCCCCCAAAAAAGATGGCAAAATCAATCATCTAAATGAAGTGCATCTACACCAATGCACACAGCATGACCAAAACCAGGAGGAGCTGAAAGCCATTGCACAGCAAGCAAATTATGATATAAGTGCTCTCATGAAAACACAATAGGATGACTTGGAGTCACTTCAAAAGTGATAGGCTGAAAAGGAGAGATACTGGAGTGGCCCTGTATATTAGAGAGCATTTTGATTGTCAAAAGCTTGATGACGGTGATGACAGGGTTGAGTGTTTATGGGTAAGAATAAGGGGGAAGGTCTGTTATAGACCACCCAACCAGGATGAAGAGACAGATAATGTATTCTGTAAGCATCTGGGAAAAGTTTCACAATCATTACCACTTGTTAAAAGTAGACTTCAACTTACCCGATGTCTGCTAAAAATAACCCAGAAGACAGGGAGCAGTCCAGGAGGTTCCTGGAGTGTGTGGAAGATAACTTTCTGACACAAATGGTGAAGGCGTTGACTAGGGAAGGAGCCCTACTGGACTTGCTGTTTGCAAAGAAGGACTCGTGGGTGATGTGATGCTTGGAGGATGCCTTGAGCACAGTGATCACAAAATAATAGTTTTGAAATCTTGGAGAAGTATAGAGAGGGATCAGCAGAAATGCCCCCTTGGACTTGCATTGGGGAAACTTTGTCATATATTAGGAGCCTAGTTGACAGAATCACTTGGGAGGCAGTCCTGAAGGGACAATGAAGTCCAGGAAGGCTAGACACTGTTCAAGAAGACAGTCTTAAAATGTACAGCAGCAGGACATCCCCATGTGCCAAAAGCTGAGGCAGAGGGGAAGACAACCACCCTGGTTGAATGGAAAGCTTTGGCTGGAACTCAGGTAAAAAGGAGAGTTTCTGGCCTATGAAACAATGGGCAAACAACTCAGAATGACTAAAGGAACTTCAGGGAGAAAATTATTATAGAATCATAGAATAGTTTGGTTTGGAAAGTGTGGTGGGTTAACGCCTATTCTGGAAAACAGGGTGGAGGGCTTGCGAGTGCTTAGCCCTCCCTGCAGGGTGTTTTCACCCTGGGAAACTAGGGGGTCTGTTCCACTCCCCCCTGGCTGCCCAGCTAAGGTATAAAAGGGAAGGCATTGGAGTCATTAGCCCTCCTTTTGGCTCCATATGCTTAAATGCAATCCTTATAGGGGGCATTTGCTGGGAGCACGTTGGGTGGGGGAAGAGATAACCTATTAAGAGCTGTTTGGAGGGTGATAACACACTCCTTTGTACTCTTTAATGACTGGGGGCGTGTCTGCTGTGGGCATTGTGAGCACTCTGTAAACACAAAGAGGGAGGGGTCAGGTTGTAATGAGTGTGCCAGATCTCATCCTGAGCCCCAGGCACAAGGGTTTGCCCCACCACCAGCAGTTCCACACTTAAAACCCTGATGCTCCTCCCAATGCAGTCTCCCTAGCACCAGTCACCACACGCAGGAAAAGAAGGCAAAAATCATCGCCAAGCACAGATGGTGAGGAAGGCATGTTGGCAGAGCCTAGCACCTCGCAGAACCCAGCAGTGGAGGAAGATGATTCAGGTCAGGAGATAACTGTTACATTGCTACCCAGAAAGGAACTAAGGCAAACTCGTCTGGATTACACAAGGAAGAGGGTGAGTCAATACTAAACTGGGCCCTGAGATGCTGGGATGAGGGGGTGGACACAGTGGACCTGGATAAGAGGGAGGTGAAGCTTTTAGGCTCCCTGACTCGTGATGCTGGTCTGGACAAAGAGTTAGCCAAACTCAATGGAAGACACACTCTCTGGGCCCGGATCCTCAATGCCATCAAGAGTCGGTACCTGCTCTTCCTCTTGCCTCTTCCTTGAAGAGATGACCTGCCCTGGGCCCCAGTTAGATGGACAACTATGGAACAGGGCATTCGGTATCTGAGACAGATGGCCGTGATGGAAATAATTTATGGGGATGGCCAGATCCCTTCGAACCCAGATGAGGTGCCCATGAGATGGCCCTTCGTAAAGAAACTCACCCAGGGTGCTCCTCAGAAATATGCTCACACATTAGGAGGGATACTCTTGACTGGACAGGATGGAAGTCCTAAAACTGTCTGTGAGTTTGCCAATGATTTAAGGGAATATGAGAATAGTGTAAATCAGAAACCCCTGATCTCAGCCATAGAAACTATGGCTAAAGACATTGTCAAAGAAATCAAGACCTCCATGTCTGAACTGAAAAAGGGCAGCGATGCCTCCTTTCCCCTTCTCCTTCAGAATGGGTCCAGGTTTCAGCAATCAGGAACAGGCGACCTTCCTCTAGGAGATCACTCCAAGCCAATTGGGGGGTGTCAAGGGGGTCTCTGTGGAGGTTCCTCTGTGACCATGGAGAGGACATGGACACCTGGCATGGCCAACCCACCTCTGCCCTCTGGAACAGGGTGCGGGAACTGCAAGGTGGGCACCACAGGGATAACTCATCCAGGAGAAGGGCTGCCCCAGTTTCCCGGAGTGGTCCCTCTCGCTCAAGAGACCCTTCCCCTAGTAACACAGGACCCTGTGACAAGTGTGGGCATCGCCGCCAGCATTAGAGGTGCCCTAGCTCCAGCCAGGTGGAGGCCAGGGACAACAGAGTATACTGGGATGTGTACGTGAAATGGCCTGGCACTTCAGAAGCCCTGAAGTACCGAGCTCTGGTGGGCACAGGGGCCCAATGCACCCTGATACCATCAAGGCACAAAGGGGCTGAGCCCATAAGCATTCAGGGAGTCACAGGAGGCTCACAAGACTTGACTGCACTGCAGGCTGAGATAAGCCTGACAGGGAATGAATGGGGAAAGCACGACATAGTGACTGGTCCAGATGCACCTCGCATTCTTGGCAGTGACTTTCTGCGGGAGGGATGATTCAAGGACTCTAGGGGGCACAAGTGGGCATTTGGGGGAGCAGCTGTAGAGACTGCAGGCAAAGAACAGCTGTCCACCATGCCCGAGCTGTCGGATGACCCCTCCGTAGTGGGCAGCCATAAGAGGCAGGATTTGAAGTTCCCTATTGCCTCTCGCGTAGTACATTGCAGGCAATACAGGACTAACAGAGACTCTCTGCACCCCATACACCAACTGATTCGATGACTGGAGAGCCAGAGGGTGATCAGCAAGGCTCACTCCCCCTTCAACAGCCCGATATGGCCAGTGCGGAAGGCAAATGGGGAATGGAGACTGACCGTGGACTACCGTGGCCTGAATGAAGTGACTCCTCCGATCAGCGCTGCCGTGCCAGACATGCTGGAGCTCCAGTATGAGCTGGAATCGAAGGCGGCCAAGTGGTATGCCACAATTGACATTGCTAATGCCTTTTTCTCCATTCCCATTGCAGAAGAATGCAGGCCACAGTTTGCTTTCACCTGGAGGGGAGTACAGTATCAATGGAATCGGTTGCCTCAGGGCTGGGTCCATAGCTCAACCATCTGCCATGTGGTGATCCAGACTGCCTTAGAGAAAGGTGGAGCCCCTGAGCATCTGTAGTTCATCAATGACATCATCGTATGGGGTGAGACAGCAGAGGAAGTTTACCAGAAGGGTAAAAGGATAATCAACATCCTGCTGGAGGCTGGCTTTGCCATAAAGAGAAGTAAGGTACAAGGGCCTGCCAGGGAGATCCAGTTCCTGGGTGTTCAGTGGCAGGATGGCGATTGCCACATCCCTCAGGAGGGGGTGAACAGAGTAGCCACTATGGTGCAGCCCATGAACAAGAAAGAGACACAGTCCTTTTGGGAGCTTGTGGGCTTCTGGAAAATGCACATTCCTGGGTACAGTCAAATTGTGAAGCCTCTCTTCCACGTAACAAGGAAGAAAAATGATTTTGTGTGGGGACCTGAGCAGCAGGTGGCGTTTGACCAGATCAAACGAGAGGTGGTCTATGCTATGGCTCTAGGACCTGTTCGAACTGGGCCAGAGATCAAGAATGTGCTGTACACTGTGGCTGGTGAGAATGGTCCTACATGGAGCTTGTGGCAGAAGGCTCCTGGTGAAACCAGGGGCAGGCCCCTAGGTTTCCGGAGTAAGGGGTACAAAGGTTCCAAGGCCAACTACACTGCAACAGAGAAGGAAATCCTAGCTGTCTCTGAGGTCATTGGGACTGAGTTATTTCTATTTCTAGCTCCAAGGCTTCCAGTCCTGACCTGGATGTTCAAAGGGAGAGGCTCAACCCCACATCATGCCACAGATGCTACCTGGAGCAAGTGGATGGCCCTGATAACTCAGCGAGCTCGGATGGGGAACTTCGAACACCCTGGCATAGTGGAAGTGATCACCAACTGGCCAGAGGGTGCTAACTTTGGAATGCCACCAGAGCAGACAGTGACCTGTGCTGAGGACGCTCCCCCATACAATGATCTCCCTGACAATGAGAAGGGCTATGCTCTATTTACAGATGGGGCCTGCCGGCTTGTAGGAAGCAAGCAGAGATGGAAAGCAGCTGTCTGGAGCCCAACAAGGCAAGTGGCAGAAGCAAGGAATGGAGAAGGCGAATCCAGTCAGTACACAGAGGCAAAAGCTGTCCAGCTGGCCCTGGATATAGCAGAACGAGAGAACTGGCCTGGGTGGTAGCCAACGCCTTGTGGGGGTGGCTGAAGGAATGGAGGAGGAACGGGTGGCAGAGAAAAGGGAAGCCTGTTTGGGCCACTGACCTGTGGCAAGACATCGGTGCACGCCTAGACAGGCTGCCAACCAAGGTATGGCACATCGATGCACACATCCCCAAGAGCAGAGCCACAGAGGAGCACAAGCACAACCACCAAGCAGACCTGGCTGCTAAAATCTCCCAAATAGACTTGGACTGGGAACACAAGGGCGAGCTGTTCTTAGCCTGCCAGGCCCATGACACTTCTGGCCACTAAGGGAAAGATGCCACATACTGGTGGGCTCGGGACAGATCCGTGGACATCTCTATGGAGGCCATCTCACAGGTCATCCATGAGTGTGACATCTGTGCTGCCATCAAGCAGGCCAAGCGCATGAAGCCTCTGTGGTATGGGGGGACACGGTCAAAATATAAATACAGAGAGGCCTGGCAGGTCGACTACATCACCCTTCCTCGGTCTCACAGTGGCAAGCAGTATGTGCTGACCATGGTGGAGGCAAGCACAGGGTGACTGGAAACCTACCCAGTACCTCATGCCACTTCTCACAACACCATCCTGGGCCTAGAGAGACATATCCTGTGGAGACACGGCACCCCCGGGAGGATTGAATCAGACAATGGAACCCACTTCAGGAACCATCTCATAAAGGACTGGGCAAAGGAACATGGGATTGAGTGGATTTACCACATCCCATACTATGCACCAGCTGCAGGGAAGGTTGAGCGCTACAATAGCTTGCTAAAGACCACCCTAAAAGCCATGGGGGGTGGAACCTACAGGAACTGGGAGAAGCACCTAGCTCAAGCTATATGGTTAGTGAACAGCAGAGGATCTGTGAACCGAGCTGGTCCTGCCCAGTCCGACCTGCTGCAAACAGTGGATGAAGATAGAGTTCCTGGGATTGCTGAGAAGAACCTGCTGGGGAAGCCAGTGTGGGTTTTCCCTGCTGCTGGTGGGGGCAAATCAACCCGAGGGGTGGTCTCGGCTGAGGGTCCTGGTCACACCTACTGGGTCATGTTAGAAACTGGGGACATTCAGTGTATCCCACAGCAGAATGTGACTCTGGCTGAGAGGGGATGAACTCAGAGGGGGCAACACACATCAATGTATTGTAGTCACCGTGTGAATAGTTATAAGTTGTTCTAAATTTCTCCCTCCTAGCTTGATACCAGCCTAGCGTCCAGGACTCAACATACACACCAGACACCAACCCAGAGAGCTCCTGGGTCACCTCACCTGCCCCTGTTCCTGATGTCCCTACAGCAACAGACTGTTCCTGATTTTTCTACTTCCCTTTCAAAGCCAGACTGATTCCTGATTTTCTCTCCACATCCCTGCCCAGTTCAAGCACTAGAGAGAGAGAGATTGCTCCGAGAGAGAACAAGCCAGGATAACAAGGGACTTGCATCGAGGATTCGAATACCACATGTCAAGATTGGATAAATGGGCTGTGACAGGAGAGTGGAAGCGGAACAAAGCAGTGGATTGTGATGGGTTAACACCCCTTCTGAAAACAAAGGGGGGAGGGCTTGTGAATGCTTTGCCCTCCCTGCAGGGCATTTTCCCCCTGGGAAGCTGAGTCTGTTCCACTCCCCCCACCCTGCCCAGCTAGAGTATAAAAAGTAGGATATTGCAGCCATTAGCTCGCCCTTTGGCTCCTGCTGAGAGCTACTGCAGCTGCCTTCCTGCTCCACTGCTATGTGGTCGGGCCTGATCCTTCTCCCTGTTGCCTCCGTGCCTCTTCAGAGAGAGTCTGGTTTTGTATTCTTCCTCATTGTTCCCCTCCCCTCCTTGTTCCTTGCCCTTGTGAACCTTACCCGTTATTGTTATACATATATATATGTATGTATATAGTTTAAAGAAAACTCTTTGCCTCTCTACTTCCAAGCCAACTCCAAATTATTGTTTGGTGGATTTGCTCCTTTCCTTTTTTTTTTCCCCTCTTTATTGGGAGGGAGGAGGGGGGGAGCAGGGGAGAGGTTCTGAGCTCTAAACTCCCAGTTAAGGCTTAAACCACTGCAATAGCAAAGAACTAACTTGAGCAACAAGCTCAGGGGTAAGGTCAATATGAAAATATGACTACGAGTCAACCATCTCACCCCAATAAATAGTGGGCAGCCCAAGAGCCCTTTGAAGGCTGCCTACATGGCAGCTGGCTGCATCCCAGGGTCTCCCCTTGAGCAGCAATGCTTCACAAGGATACTCCTTGAGGTTGAGAGATTCCTTGCTGCAACGGATCCTTGGTAAGCAACCAATAGCATGCTAGAACTCGGAACCTTCATTAAGGGTATATATTAAGATAAATTGTTGTGACCGTTTGAGGCTGTCCCCTTAAGAAAGGGAATATGGTGGTCGGATGTTTGTAAACGAAAGAGAGATCTAAACTAATTTCATTGGTAGATTGGGAGGAAGCACCTTCTGAACTGGGAGTGCAGCAGCGTATCCTGGGCATTCCTGCACTTTTCTGGTCAGTCTCACTTTTCCCCCTTTGCAGCTCACAGCGTTCTGGGCTTTCGGCCAAGCCTGACCTTGAAATCGATAAACTGCAAGGCCTGTATTAACCGCTTTCCAATTAACACATAACTGCTTCTAATTTTTTTCTCTTTTCTCTCTTTCTAACCCTCTCTGGGGAAAGGGGGAGAGAAGGGGGAGCAGAGGTGGGGAACCCCCTCAGCAGAGGAAGGGGAAATCTCATTTCTGTGCTACTTTATTGTATATCTTTCTATATATTGTAAATATTGTAAATTCTGTGTATTCCCCTGCATATCCTATATTGTGTTGTAAATATACAGCACCCACTGCTTTGCTAATTCAGCTGTGAGTTTTTTTCCTTCCTTTCCGGGGGGAGGAGAAGGCACGGCCTTTCCCTTCCAACCCTACGACATTCTTTTTTCTTGGCTTGCCCAACGTGCAGCAGATAATTAGCTTAATTTATTACTTGATTGATTTAGTGTTTTCTAGCTGAATTAGCAAACATGAAGGTATTGTGGTTCGTAGAACGACGACTCTTTTCAATTTTGGGGGCTCTGGTTTACAGATACTGTTTGGGTTTGATTTTGGATTACCTGGGTAAATATTTGGTGCGGATAATTTATCTGTGGGTTATGCATAGAGTTAGATTATGGTATGGAAAATGCGTGGATTTCTTATGTCCAGCGAGATACAGAAAGGTTACCTCCACCACTCTCCCAATTGAGATAAAGGGTTTTAAGATTCCGCCGGAGGAGAGAGTAACTTTAGGTGACGGCTGGGATCCAAAGGTGATTTATGTGATGTGTATAATTCTGCTGCTGGTGATGGTAATTGCATATTTACTGTTTTCTTTGCGGCGAGAGAGAAAGATATCCAGAGCTTGTTTTGTTATTAAAACTAGATCAAAGAGAAAACGCCATGGCTCTGGATCAGTCCCAGAGACATCTAGTGATGAGGAGTGTGGAGAATCTGTGTCAGTAAAAAAGAAAGCTAGGAAGTTAATTGGTAAAGCAGCCCTGAATGACTTTGCCGCTGATTCTGGCAAGCAGCCAAGGGCAGCGGCTGGTGTCAACATGGCGTCTCCTCCTTCTCCTCCTCTTTCTTCTCCGTTGGCCATTAACGGAGCAACGTCATTTCCGCCCACTCTCTCAGTGGGATCGGAAGTCACTGCCCCAGCAGCTGATTTATCTCAGGGCCTGTCAGCTTCTATTAAGGTGGCTGTAAATTCAAACACAGCTCCAGTTAAGGTGGCTGTTTTAAAGACTAGAAGTGGAAAGATCAAACCTGATGGAGAAGAAGAGCAGGAGACTGATCCTGGTGAGGGGCCCTCTACTCTAAGAAATCCTACTGAGGAGGAAGAGAAGATTTGTTTTAAAGATCTAGCCAACCTAGTGAGAGCAAAGCAGGATAGAGATGCAGCTAGGATAAAAGCTGGCAAAGGTGGTTCTCAGCTTAAAGAGATCCTTGAGAAAATGGCAGGAGGATTATTAGGGCAACCAGTTGAGGGGGAAGGGCAAGAGGAAGATGACACAACTGACTGTTTGTCTCCGAGGGAGGAGCTAAGAAATGTCCGTAAAGACTACACCAGGGCAGATAAGGAGCCAGTTCTAGTAGGTGTTATGATACAGGTGCTCCAGCTCTAACAGTTGGAGACAAGTCAGCAGCTCAGTTAGGAACTCTCTCAAGGGATAATGGAATAGATAGGCATCTGGGCAGGGTTCGCGGTAAGGTTAATCTGTGTATATGCCTTTTAATGGCGGTTGCCCTGAGATACCCTTCCCGAGATGATCTTCCATGGAATCCTAAACCCTGGACTACCATAGATGAGGGAATTAAGCACTTGAGAGAATTTGCTGTTAGAGAGCTACTCTATGGTGAACATGAAACTCTGAATCCTGATGACATTCCTGTGGGTATTGGCCTTGCTAAAAAGATCAAACTTGCTCCTTCTAATTATGCAAACATTCTGGCAAGCAGAATTGTGTCAAGAAATTATGGTGGAGCTCCTCCTGCGGTTGGCCAATTCAGTGATCAAATCAGACAATTGGAGGATAGCGTGACACATGTTTCTTTGGTTTCAGCCATTGAAACTCTGTCTGGAAAAATTGAGAGTTGCATGAAGGATCTGAAAGATTCCATATCCCAATTGGCACAAAGGGATAATTCCAATTCTTCCTCCAGGTGGATACAAGTTTCATCTGTGAGGAATACACGTCCTCCAAGGAGGTCATTCCAAAACAGATCAAAACAGACCACCAAGGCAATCACATAGAACTATTTGGATAACTCTGCGTGATCAGTTTGGTGAGAACATGAACCGGTGGGATGGCCAACCAACTTCTAATCTTTTCAGGAGACTGAGGGAACTGCAAAGTGGCAGAACCCGAGGTAGCAATACCAGAAGGGTAGCTGTTACTTCCACAGTTCCCCAGAACAACTCTAGTAGCTCCAACAGTGGCTCCAGTTATAACATGCAAGGCTATAACACTGCACACTGTGCGCAATGCACATGTGGGCATGTTCCCCATAACTAGGGGTGCCCTGCCTCCCGCCAGGGGGAGGAGAGGGATAACAGAGATAATAGAATCTATTGGGATGTGTACATCCAGTGGTCTGGCACTTCACAATTTCGGAAGTACAGGGCCTTGGTCGACACAGGAGCTCAGTGCACCATAATGCCATCAAATTATCAGGGATCAGAGTCTATAACTATTCTGGGAGTCACTGGTGGATCTCAAGAGTTAAGTAAGGTGGAGGTTAATAGAAGTTTACGTGGTAAACAATGGAGGAAGCATACAGTTGTGACCGGACCTGACGCACCTTGTATGTTGGGAATTGATTTTCTGAGAGAAGGGCGTTTCAAAGATCCTAGTGGTTACAAATGGGCTTTTGGAGTAGCTTCTGTAGAAATTGATGGACAAAAACTGAAGCTGCCTGCTAGACCTGAGCTTTCTGATGAATCTGCAGTTGTGGGACAACATAAGATACAGGACATTAAATTGCCTGTTGCTTCTCAGACTGTGCATCACAGACAAATCCTGTGGAGACACAGAACTCCAGAGAGGATTGAGTCAGACAACGGAACTCATTTCAAGAACAACCTTGTAAAGAGCAGGGCAAAAGAGCACGGTATTGAGTGGATATTCCATATTCCCTACTATGCACCAGCTTTAGGGAAGATTGAACGCTACAACAGTTTGTTGAAGACCACTCCTAAAGCCATGGGAGGTGGATCTTTGAAAAACTGGGAAAAACATTTAGCACAAGCAACCTGGCTGGTAAATAGTAGAGGTTCAGTGAACCGAGCTGGACCTGCACATTCAGATCTGCTACAGAAAATAGAAGGTGATAGAGTTCCTGTTGTTAGAGAAAAGAATCTGTTAGGTAAAGCTGTTTGGGTATTTTCTCCCTCAGGAGAGGCTAAACCTGTCCGAGGGGTGGTTTCAGCTGAAGGTCCGGGTCACACTTATTGGGTAATGCAAGAGAATGGTGAAATTCAGTGCGTTCCACAAAGAAATTTAACTTTAGCTGAAAGAATTTAATTTCGAACTATTGTACAGCTACATCGCGTCCAAAGGAAGAATCAATGAGGAATCTATGGTGCACGAACCCTGAGATCCCTGAGTCAACTAAGAGACCCTGAGAATCCCTGTTTGTTTCTTCGCCGACGAAGCGAAGAAAAGGGAAACTGTTTCCCATTTTTCTCATTTTCTGATTTTCTTGGACTTCTGAATCATCTGCATCTGAGCATAGCCGGAATGGACTATGAACTTTACTCACGAACTGTAAATATCGTTGTGGATTGGATGGACAGTATGAACAGCCAATGAAATTGTTTAGAAGGGGTGGACTGTGGCCGGTTGACGTTGCCCCCTTAAGAAAGGGAATATGGTGGACGGAAGTTGGTAAACGGAAGGAATAGTCTAAACTAATTTCATTGGACGAGTGGGAGGAAGCACCTTCTGAGCTGGGACTATACTGGACATTTCCAGCACTTCTCAGTCAGTCTTGCTTCCGCCTTTGCATGGTGCAGCAGCTCTGCAGCTAACTCTGTGCTGGGCTTTCTGCCAAGGCCTCGGCCTTGAAAACAAGATACCAGGCCTGTATATTAACTCTTTTCCAATTAACACAAAACTGCTTTTAACTTCTTTCTTTCGCTCTCTCTCTCTTCTAACCTAATCTGGGGAAAGGGGGGAAAGAGGGGAAAGAGGAGGTGGGGAACCCCCTCTCTGCCGAGGGGTTTACTCTCATTTCTGTGTTACTCTGTTGTATATCTTTGTATATATTGTAGATATTCTAAATTTGTAAATATTCCCCCTGCAAACCCTACGTTGCTTTGTAAATATAGCTCCACTGCTTTGCTAATTCAGCTTGCGAGTTTTTTTTCCTTTCCCTTCAATTTTTTTTCCCTTTTACTTTACAAGGGGGAAGGGAGGAGGCTTCTCGGCCTTACCCCTTCCATCCCACGACATTTTTTTTTTATTGGCGTACCCAACGTGCGGCAGATAATTAGTTTAATTTATTATTTGATTGATTTAGTGTTTTCCAGCTGAATTAGCAAACATGAAGGTATTGTGGTTTGTGGAGCGATTATTCTTTTCAATTTTTGGGGCTCTGATTTACAGATATTGTTTGGGTTTGATTTTGGATTACCTGGGTAAATATTTGGTGCGGACAATTTATATGTGGGTTATGTATAGAGTCAAATTATGGTATGGAAAATGTATTAATTTCCTATGGCCAGTGAGATACAGGAATGTTACCTCCACCACTCTCCCAATTGAGATAAAGGGTTTTAAGATTCCGCCTGAGGAGACAGTAACTTTAGGTGATGCCTGGGATCCAAAGGTGATTTATTTCATGTGTATAATCCTGCTGCTGGTGATAACTAATGTGTATTCTCTGTATTCCTGGCGTCGGGAGAAAAAGGTGTCCAGGGCGTGTTTTGTTATTAAAACTAGATCAAAAAGAAAACGCCGTGGCTCTCGATCAGTCCCAGAGTCATCTAGTGACGAGGACTGTGGAGAACCTGTGTCAGTTAAAAAGAAGGCTAAAAAGTTAATTGGTAAGGCAGCTCTAAATGACTTTGCTGATTCTGGCAAGCAGCCAAGGGCATCGGCTGGTATCAACATGGCACCTACTCCTTCTCTCACTCCTTCTCCTTCTTCTTCTTCTTCGTCGGCCATTAACGGAGCAACGTCACTTCCACCCACTCCCTCAGTGGGACCGGAAGTCACTGCCCCAGCAGCTGATTTATCTCAGGACTTGTCAGCTTCCATTAAGGTGGCTGTAAATTCAAACACAGCTCCAGTTAAGGTGGCGCCTTTAAAGACTAGAGCTGGAAAGGGCAAAGATGGAGAAGAAGAGGAGGAGACTGATCCTGGTGAGGGGCCCTCTACTCTAAAAGATCCTGCTCAGGAGGAAGAGAAGGTTTGTTTTAAAGATCTAGCTAACCTAGTGAGATCAAAGCAGGATAGAGATGAAGTTAGGAAGGCAGCTGGCAAAGGTGGTTCTCAGCTTAAAGAGATACTTAGGAGAATGACAGCAGGATTTTATGGGCAAAGAATTCAGGGAGATGAAGATCAAGATGATATTACAGACTGTTCGTCACCACGGGAAGAATTGCGAAATGTCCGTAAAGATTTCACCAGGGCAGATAAGGAGCCAGTTCCAGCTTGGCTTAGTAGGTGTTATGATACAGGTGCTTCAGCTCTAACAGTTGGAGACAAGTCAGCAGCTCAGTTAGGAACTCTCTCAAGGGACAATGGAATAGATAGACATCTAGGCGAAGCTCTCGGTAAGGTTAATCTATGGATACGCCTCTTAATAGCGGTTGCCCTGAGATACCCTTCCCGAGATGACCTTCCATGGAATCCTAAACCCTGGACTACCATAGATGAGGGAATTAAGCGCTTGAGAGAATTTGCTGTTAGAGAGCTACTCTATGGTGAACATGAAACTCTGAATCCTGATGACATTCCTGTGGGTATTGGTCTTGCTAAAAAGATCATCAAACTTGCTCCTTCTAATTATGCAAACATTCTGGCAAGCAGAATTGTGTCAAGAAGTTATGGTGGAGCTTCTCCCACGGTTGGCCAATTCAGTGATCAAATGAGACAATTGGAGGATAGCATGACACGTGGTTCTTTGGTGTCGGCCATTAAAACTATGTCTGGTGATATTCAAAATTGCATAAGAGAGTTAAAAGATTCCATATACCAATTGGCACAGAAGGATAATTTCAATTCTTCCTCCAGGTGGGTACAAGTCTCATCTGTGAGGAATACACGTCCTCCAAGGAGGTCATTCCAAAACAGGACATTCCAAAACAGACCACCAAGGCAATCACGTAGAACTATTTGGATAACTCTGCGTGATCAGTTTGGTGAGAACATGAACCGCTGGGATGGCCAACCAACTTCTAATCTTTTCAGGAGACTGAGGGAATTGCAAAGTGGCAGAACCCGAGGTAGCAATACCAGAAGGGTAGCTGTTACTTCCACAGTTCCCCAGAACGACTCTTATGGCTCCAACAGTGGCTCCAGTTATAACATGCAAAGTTATAACCCTGCACAATATGCGCAATGCACATGTGCGCATGTTCCCCATAACTAGGGGTGCCCTGCCTCCCGCCATGGGGGAGGAGAGGGATAACAGAGATAACAGAATCTAATGGGATGTGTACATCCAGTGGCCTGGCACTTCACAATTTCGTAAGTACAGGGCCTTGGTCGACACAGGAGCTCAGTGCACCATAATACCATCAAATAATCAGGGATCAGAGTCTATAACTATTCTGGGAGTCACTGGTGGATCTCAAGAGTTAAGTAAGGTGGAGGTTAATATAAGTTTAACTGGTAAACAATGGAGGAAGCATACAGTTGTGACCGGACCTGATGCACCTTGTATTTTGGGAATTGATTTTCTGAGAGAAGGGCGTTTCAAAGACCCTAGAGGTTACAAATGGGCTTTTGGAGTAGCTTCTATAGAAATTGATGGACAAAAATTGAAGCTGTCTGCCAGACCTGAACTTTCTGATGAATCTGCAGTTGTGGGACAACAGAAGATACAGGACATTAAATTGCCGGTTGCTTCTCAGACTGTGCATCACAGACAATACAGAACCAACCGTGACTCTTTGTTGCCCATTCAGAATCTGATTCGTCAGTTGGAGAGTCAGAAAGTCGTCAGCAAAACTCATTCACCTTTCAACAGTCCAGTGTGGCCTGTGCGGAAGCAGAATGGAGACTGGCGTCTGACGGTAGACTACCGAGCCCTGAATGAAGTGACACCACCTATGAGTGCAGCAGTACCAGACATGATGGAGCTACAGTATGAGCTGGAATCCAAAGAGGCCAAATGGTATGCTACCATAGACATTGCTAATGCATTTTTCTCTATTCCCATAGCAGAGGAATGCCGGCCTCAGTTTGCTTTCACCTGGAGAGGAATCCAGTACACTTTCAACAGATTGCCAATGGGCTGGATCCACAGCTCAAGCATCTGTCATGCAGTGATCCACGATGCTCTGGAGAAAGGCGGTGCTCCAGAACACATCCAGTTCATCGATGATATGATCGCCTGGGGTAAAACTGCTGAGGAAGTCTTCAAGAAAGGTAACAAAATCATTGACATTCTTCTGAATGCAGGTTTTGTCATCAAACGAGACAAGGTGAAAGGACCTACCACAGAGATTCAGTTTCTGGGAGTGCGGTGGCAGGATGGACGCCGACACATTCCAGTGGATGTGGTAAATAGAGTCTCTACCATGGCAAGTCCCACAAACAAGCAAGAGACCCTACGTTTCTTGGGGATAGTGGGATTTTGGAGACTGCACATTCCTGGATACAGTCAGATTGTGAAACCTCTGTATGATGTGACTCGAAAGAGAAACCATTTCCACTGGGGACCTGAACAACAAGCAGCCTTTGACCAGATAAAGCAAGAGGTGATTCAAGCAATGGGTCTGGGACCTGTCCGAGATGGTCCAGACATTAAGAACATTTTGTAGACGGCTGCAAGTGACAATGGTCCAACCTGGTGCTTGTGGCAAAAAGCTCCAGGTGAGACACGTGGACGACCTCTTGGTTTCTGGAGTCAAGGTTACAGAGGTTCAGAGGCTAATTATACTCCAACAGAGAAAGAAATCTTAGCTGCCTATGAAGGAGTAAAAGCATCTTCTGAAGTGATTGGAACTGAATCACAACTTCTCTTAGTTCCCAGACTACCAGTTTTGAATTGGATGTTCAAAGGCAAAGGCTCCACACCACATCATGCCACAGACTCAACCTGGTCTAAGTGGATGGCTCTGATAACACAGAGAGCTCGAATGGGAAATCTTGAAAGACCTGGTCTAGTGGAGGTGATCTCAAGTTGGCCTGAAGGTATCAACTGTGCTAAACCTCCAGAGGAGAAAGTAACTCGTGCTGAGGAAGCTCCTCCTTACAATGACCTTTCTGATGATGAAAAGAAATATGCTCTGTTCACAGACGGTTCCTGTCGTCTTGTTGGAAACAAGCGAAGGTGGAAGTCTGCAGTGTGGAGTCCAACACGCCGAGTTGCAGAGGCGAAAGATGGAGAAGGAGAATCCAGTCAATTCGCAGAGGTAAAAGCTGTCCAGCTAGCTCTCGACGTGGCTGAACGTGAGAGATGGCCAAAGCTTTATCTCTACACCGACTCATGGATGGTAGCCAATGCTCTATGGGGTTGGCTAAAGAACTGGAAGAAGAGTGGTTGGCAGAGGAAAGGAAAACCCATTTGGGCAGCCAACCTGTGGCAGGACATTGCTGATCGAATCGAGAGAATTCCAGTGAAAGTGAGACACATCGATGCTCACATTCCTAAGAGCAAAGCTACTGAGGAACAGCAACACAACCATCAGGCAGATCTAGCTGCAAGAGTTTCTCAAGTAGACATGGACTCTAATCTTGATCTCGACTGGAAACACCGAGGTGAAATATTCTTAGCTTGGTGGGCTCACGATTCGTCAGGACATCAAGGCAGAGATGCAACGTACCAATGGGCTCGTGACAGATCTATAGACATTTCCATGGATGCTATCACACAAGTCATCCATGACTGTGACATTTGTGCTGCTATTAAGCAGGCAAAACGACTTAAGCCCTTGTGGTATGGTGACAGATGGTCCAAGTACAAGTATGGTGAAGCTTGGCAGATTGACTACATCACTCTACCACGTTCTCGTTCTGGTAAGCAATACGTGCTTACTATGGTAGAGGCAAACACTGGATGGTTGGAAACTTATCCAGTTCCACATGCAACTGCACGCAACACCATTCTCGGTCTGGAGAGACAGATCCTGTGGAGACACGGAACTCCAGAGAGGATTGAGACAGACAATGGAACTCATTTCAAGAACAACCTTGTAAAGAGTTGGGCAAAAGAGCACGGTATTGAGTGGATATTCCACATTCCCTACTATGCACCAGCTTCAGGGAAGATTGAACGCTACAACGGTTTGTTGAAGACCACTCTCAAAGCCATGGGAGGTGGATCTTTGAAAAACTGGGAAAAACATTTAGCACAAGCAACCTGGCTGGTAAATAGTAGAGGTTCAGTGAACCGAGCTGGACCTGCACATTCAGATTTGCTACGAAAAGTAGAAGGTGATAGAGTTCCTATTGTTAGAGGAAAGAATCTGTTAGGTAAAACTGTTTGGGTATTTTCACCCTCAGGAGAGGCTAAACCTGTCCGAGGGGTGGTTTCTGCTGAAGGTCCGGGTCACACTTATTGGGTAATGCAAGAGAATGGTGAAATTCAGTGTATTCCACAAAGAAATCTAACTTTAGCTGAAAGAGGTTAATTTCGAACTGTTGTACAGCTACATCGCGTCCAGAGGAAGAATCAACGAGGAATCTACGGTGCACGAACCCTGAGATCCCTGAGAGCCCTGAGTCAACTAAGAGACCCTGAGAATCCCTGTTTCCCTTTTCTTCGCTTCATCAGTGAAGAAATGAACTGTTTTCCATTTTTCTCATTTTCTGATTTTCTTGGACTTTTGAATCATCTACATCTGAGCATAGCCGGAATGGACTATGAACTTTACTCACGAACTGTAAATATCGTTGTGGATTGGATGGACAGTATGAACAGCCAATGAAATTGTTTAGAAGGGGTGGACTGTGGCCGGTTGACGTTGCCCCCTTAAGAAAGGGAATATGGTGGACGGAAGTTGGTAAACGGAAGGAATAGTCTAAACTAATTTCATTGGACGAGTGGGAGGAAGCACCTTCTGAGCTGGGACTATACTGGACATTTCCAGCACTTCTCAGTCAGTCTTGCTTCCGCCTTTGCATGGTGCAGCAGCTCTGCAGCTAACTCTGTGCTGGGCTTTCTGCCAAGGCCTCGGCCTTGAAAACAAGATACCAGGCCTGTATATTAACTCTTTTCCAATTAACACAAAACTGCTTTTAACTTCTTTCTTTCGCTCTCTCTCTCTTCTAACCTAATCTGGGGAAAGGGGGGAAAGAGGGGAAAGAGGAGGTGGGGAACCCCCTCTCTGCCGAGGGGTTTACTCTCATTTCTGTGTTACTCTGTTGTATATCTTTGTATATATTGTAGATATTCTAAATTTGTAAATATTCCCCCTGCAAACCCTACGTTGCTTTGTAAATATAGCTCCACTGCTTTGCTAATTCAGCTTGCGAGTTTTTTTTCCTTTCCCTTCAATTTTTTTTCCCTTTTACTTTACAAGGGGGAAGGGAGGAGGCTTCTCGGCCTTACCCTTCCAAACCCACCACAGTGACCATTTGAGGCTGTCCCCTTAAGAAAGGGAATATGGTAATCGGATGTTTGTAAACGAAAAGACGGATCTAAACTAATTTCATTGGTAGATTGGGAGGAAGCACCTTCTGAACTGGGAGTGCAGCAGAGTTTCCTGGGCATTCCTGCACTTTTCAGGTCAGTCTTACTTTTCCCCCTTTGCAGCTCACAGCTACTGGGCTTTCGGCCAAGGCTTGACCGTGAAATTGATAAACTGCAAGGCCTGTACTAACCGCTTTCCAATTAACACACAACTGCTTTTAATTTTTTTCTCTTTTCTCTCTTTCTGACCTTCTCTGGGGAAAGGGGGAGAGAGGGGGGAGCAGAGGTGGGGAACCCCCTCAGCAGAGGGGGGGGACTCTCATTTCTGTGCTACTTTATTGTATATTTTTGTATATATTGTAAATATTGTAAATCCTGTATATTCCCCTGCATATCCTATGTTGCTTTGTAAATATACAGCACCCAGTGCTTTGCTAATTCAGCTGTGAGTTGGTTTTTTTTTCCTTCACTTTCCGGGGAAAGGAGGCCTTTCCCTTCCAACCCTCGACATTCTTTTAACATAAACCGTTGTTTTACTCTGTTCTCCTTACAGTAAATAATCTGGTGTACCTTGGCATCAAATCACAGAATTATTGAGGCTGAAACAGACCTCTGAGATCATCCAGTCCAGCCTATGACCTAACACCACACCATCAGCTAAACCCTGCCACCCAATGCCACATCCGTTCTTTTCTTAAGGATCTCCAGTGATGGTGACTCCACCACCTCCCTGGGCAGCACATCCCAGTGCCTAATCAGCCTTTCTGTGAGGAAGAGCTTCCTAATATCTAACCTAAACCTCCCCTGGTGCGGCTTCATACCATGCCCTCTTGTCCTGGCACAAGTTTCCTGGGAGAAGAGTCTGACCCCCACCTGACTACAACTTCATTTTAGGTAGTTGTAGAGAGTGATAAGGTCCCCTCTAAGTCTCCTCTTCTCCAGGCTGAACAACCCCAGCTCCCTCAGCCTCTCCTCATACAACTTTCCCTCCAGCCACCTCACCAGTCTTCTCACTCTCCTCTGGACCCACTCCAGCATCTCAATATCCTTCCTCAAGTGAGGGGCCCAGAACTGGACACAGTACTCAAGGTGTGGCCTCACCAGGGCTGAGCACAGGGCAGAATGACTTCCCTGCTCCTGCTGGCCACACTGTTCCTGATGCAGGCCAGGATGCCATTGGCCTTCTTGGCCACCTGGGCACACTGTTGGCTCATGTTCAGACAGCTGTCAAACAGTACCCCCAGGTCCCTCTCAGCCAGGCTGATCTCCAGCCGCTCATCCTCCAGCCAGGAGCGCTGCATGGGGTTGTTGTGGCCAAAGTGCAGGATTTTGCACTTGGCATTGTTGAATCTCATACCATTGGCCTCAGCCCATTGACCAAGCCCATTCAGGTCCCTCTGCAGCATCTTCCTACCCACCAGGAGATCCACTCTCCCTCCCAACTTAGTGTCATCTGCAAATTTGCTAACAGTTGACTCAATCCCTCATCCAGGTAAGCAATAAAGATCTTTTTTTTAAGTTGCATTTATTGTTTCAAACTTTGTTGAAACACTGTTTTATACCAATAAATACACTGTTACTTCTCTCTTGTGAATGAAGTGCATAACTCCATCTGCAACAAAATTGGCATAGTCAGCAGGATGTCACATGGCATCATCGATTATTTATGGAGGCATGGAGTTCTAAGTTCTCAGAAGAATAGACTTGTGATGATTTGCATAATTGAGGTGCGATTGAAAAGTGAAGGGTTAAATCTTGGAGAGCCGAGCTCCAAGCACTGCTGGACTGATAAGAAGGAGACAGTGTTGGCCTTGATGGCTTGTGAGCTGTGGGAACACGGTACAGCAGTGCTGTTGGAGGAGAGCAGATATTTGATTACGAATGGTTATTATGACCTGAGAGTGCAAGACTTCAGGCATATAGCAGATTGATGAAACAGAGTCCCTGGTTCCTGTTGTAAACTGCTTTTGCGCTGTATTAGCTTTATATAGAAGGATTTTGCATAATAAAGTGGACACCTGGCCTGCATCAGGCTGAGCCCCGCCTCTTAATCGCGGCAAATGGTGACCCCCGATGTGACAGGGGCGAAGAAACGCTGTTGCAGTTTGAGCTGGGTGCCCCCCTGCAATGTTTACTTCCTGTGTCCAGAAGTCCAGCCCAGAGGGGTGGACACAGGAAATTATATAGTATTTCCTACCACAATCCTTTGCACCACTATAAGATCCAGTGCGGAGTCTAGCACTCTCTCTTTTCTTCCTCCTCCGTCAGACAGTAACCGGGGGAGATGTCTCCTGGCTTTAGGCCTGGCTAGGCCCAAGGCCACGGGGGGATGGGCAGTCTCAGAACTGGCCAGCTGAGACTAGCCTAGCAGTGGGAGGGGGAAGAAGGAGCCCTGGGGGTCTTGGGTGTACCCTCAGGTGGGGATGGGATCTCTCTGGGTCTGTTTTGGGATCTTTCTTTGTCACTGCGCTTTCGGTTCTCTGTAAAAGTTCACTGCTTTCTATTTAAACTTTCCATCACTTTTGCAATCCGTTTGTCTGAGTGTTTATTGTTGCCAGGGGTGGGGAAGGTGCGTCCAGCCGCGTATTCCCTTGGAACTTTGAATGAGCTGCTGAAAGGAAGCGGGAAAAGCCGGCCGGCCAGAGCAATCCCTCCCACTGGACGAGAGGTGACCTGTGGGAAACATGGGGAACCAGAAGAGTTCCTCAGAAAGAGACGCTTATGAATTAATGCAAGAACTCCTTAAAAAGCATGGCAAAGTTATCTGTGGCCGTGATCTTAAGGAGATGCTGGAGTGGGTGCAGGAGAACATCCCGACAGTTACGATATCCAGCATGTTTACGAGTGAAATCTGGGATCAAGTGGGGGTGAAGTTATGGGATGCTGCTACTACAGGGAATGCTGAGGCGCAGCGTATACTCCCATGGTGGCGGATTATATTTGAGATGCTTAAAGTACAAGAAGGGAACTCAGAACAGAGTATCGAGGGAGCTCAGACTCCTCCTCCGTTACCCTCTAAGCTGCCACCAAACCCGAAGCTGCGGACTGAGACTTTGGTTACATATGCAGCAGAATACCCCCCCGAGGACAACCTCCTAGATCCAGGTCCTGTCTATCCTGAACGGCAACCAGACCTTTATCCCCAGGATCCTCATGATGTGTGGGCTTCTATTAAGCGCCAAGCTTTGCGGGATGGAGACACTGAGGTTGCCGCAAGAATCATGGCTCCTGTACTGTACGCGGGAAGAGGGGGTAACCCTCAATGGGAGGCTTTGTCCTTCCCAGTGATTAAAGAACTCCGTCGTACTGCCGCTGAGCATGGGCTCTCTTCTCCTTATTTCGCTAATCTTTTAACATCTATACTCTACTTCACCTCAAGAAGAACGTTGAAACATCTCCAAAGATTACACCAGAGAAGATAAGGATCCAATTCGAGCTTGGCTTAGTAGATGTTATGATACAGGTGCGCAAGCTCTAATGGTCGGAGACAAGTCAGCAGCTCGAAGGATAACGGAATAGATAGACATCTAGGCAAGGCTCTTGGCAAGGTTAACCTGTGGCAAGAAATTATGGTGGAGCTCCTCCTGCGGTTGGCCAATTCAGTGATCAAATGAGACAACTGGAGGATAGCGTGACACATGTTTCTTTGGTTTCAGCCATTGAAACTCTGTCTGGAAAAATTGAGAGTTGCATGAAGGATCTGAAAGATTCCATATCCCAATTGGCACAAAGGGATAATTCCAATTCTTCCTCCAGGTGGATACAAGTTTCATCTGTGAGGAATACACGTCCTCCAAGGAGGTCATTCCAAAACAGATCAAAACAGACCACCAAGGCAATCACGTAGAACTATTTGGATAACTCTGCGTGATCAGTTTGGTGAGAACATGAACCGGTGGGATGGCCAACCAACTTCTAATCTTTTCAGGAGACTGAGGGAACTGCAAAGTGGCAGAACCTGAGGTAGCAATACCAGAAGGGTAGCTGTTACTTCCACAGTTCCCCAGAACGACTCTTATGGCTCCAACAGTGGCTCCAGTTATAACATGCAAGGCTATAACACTGCACACTGTGCGCAACGCACATGTGGGCATGTTCCCCATAACTAGGGGTGCCCTGCCTCCCGCCAGGGGGAGGAGAGGGATAACAGAGATAACAGAATCTATTGGGATGTGTACATCCAGTGGTCTGGCACTTCACAATTTCGGAAGTACAGGGCCTTGGTCGACACAGGAGCTCAGTGCACCATAATACCATCAAATAATCAGGGATCAGAGTCTATAACTATTCTGGGAGTCACTGGTGGATCTCAAGAGTTAAGTAAGGTGGAGGTTAATAGAAGTTTACGCGGTAAACAATGGAAGAAGCATACAGTTGTGATCGGACCTGACGCACCTTGTATGTTGGGAATTGATTTTCTGAGAGAGGGGCGGTTCAAAGACCCTAGAGGTTACAAATGGGCTTTTGGAGTAGCTTCAGTAGAAATTGATGGACAAAAACTGAAGCTGTCTGCTAGACCTGAGCTTTCTGATGAATCTGCAGTTGTGGGACAACAGAAGATACAGGACATTAAATTGCCGGTTGCTTCTCAGACTGTGCATCACAGACAATACAGAACCAACCGTGACTCTTTGTTGCCCATTCAGAATCTGATTCGTCAGTTGGAGAGTCAGAAAGTCGTCAGCAAAACTCATTCACCTTTCAACAGTCCAGTGTGGCCTGTGCGGAAGCAGAATGGAGACTGCCGTCTGACAGTAGACTACCGAGCCCTAAATGAAGTGACACCACCTATGAGTGCAGCAGTACCAGACATGATGGAGCTACAGTATGAGCTGGAATCCAAAGAGGCCAAATGGTATGCTACCATAGACATTGCTAATGCATTTTTCTCTATTCCCATAGCAGAGGAATGCAGGCCTCAGTTTGCTTTCACCTGGAGAGGAATCCAGTACACTTTCAACAGATTGCAAGTGGGCTGGATCCACAGCTCAAGCATCTGTCGTGCAGTGATCCACGATGCTCTGGAGAAAGGTGGTGCTCCAGAACACATCCAGTTCATCGATGATATGATCGCCTGGGGTAAAACTGCTGAGGAAGTCTCCAAGAAAGGTAACAAAATCATTGACCTACCACAGAGATTCAGTTTGTGGGAGTGTGGAGGCAGGATGGGATGCCGACACATTCCAGTGGATGTGGTAAATAGAGTCTCTACCATGGCAAATCCCACAAACAAGCAAGAGACCCTACGTTTCTTGGGGATAATGGGATTTTGGAGACTGCACATTCCTGGACACAGTCAGATTGTGAAGCCTCTGTATGATGTGACTTGAAGGAGAAACAATTTCCACTGGGGACCTGAACAACAAGCAGCCTTTGACCAGATAAAGCAAGAGGTAATTCAAGCAGTGGGTCTGGTCCAGACATTAAGAACATTTTGTACACGGCTGCAAGCGACAATGGCCCAACCTGGTGCTTGTGGCAAAAAGCACCAGGTGAGACACGTGGACGACCTCTTGGTTTCTGGAGTCGAGGTTACAGAGGCGAAGGACGGAGAAGGAGAATCCAGTCAGTTCGCAGAGGTAAAAGCTGTCCAGCTAGCTCTCGACGTAGCTGAACGTGAGAGATGGCCAAAGCTTTATCTCTACACCGACTCATGGATGGTAGCCAATGCTCTATGGGGTTGGCTAAAGAACTGGAAGAAGAGTGGTTGGCAGAGGAAAGGAAAACCCATTTGGGCAGCCAACCTGTGGCAGGACATTGCTGATCGAATCGAGAGAATTCCAGTGAAGGTGAGACACATCGATGCTCACATTCCTAAGAGCAAAGCTACTGAGGAACAGCAACACAACCATCAGGCAGATCTAGCTGCAAGAGTTTCTCAAGTACACATGGACTCTAATCTTGATCTCGACTGGAAACACCGAGGTGAGATATTCTTAGCTCGGTGGGCTCATGATTTGTCAGGACATCAAGGCAGAGATGCAACATACCAATGGGCTCGTGACAGATCCATAGACATTTCCATGGATGCTATCACACAAGTCATCCATGACTGTGACATTTGTGCTGCTATTAAGCAGGCAAAACGAATAAATCCCTTGTGGTATGGTGACAGATGGTGAAAGCGCGAGTATGGTGAAGCTTGGCAGATTGACTACATCACTCTACCACGTTCTCGTTCTGGTAAGCAATACGTGTTTACTATGGTAGAGGCAAACACTGGATGGTTGGAAACTTATCCAGTTCCACATGCAACTGCACGCAACACCATTCTCGGTCTGGAGAGACAGATCCTGTGGAGACACGGAACTCCAGAGAGGATTGAGTCAGACAACGGAACTCATTTCAAGAACAACCTTGTAAAGAGCTGGGCAAAAGAGCACGGTATTGAGTGGGTATTCCATATTCCCTACTATGCACCAGCTTCAGGGAAGATTGAACGCTACAACAGTTTGTTGAAGACCACTCTTAAAGCCATGGGGGGTGGATCTTTGAAAAACTGGGAAAAACATTTAGCACAAGCAACCTGGCTGGTAAATAGTAGCAGAGGTTCAGTGAACCGAGCTGGACCTGCACATTCAGATTTGCTACGGAAAGTAGAAGGTGATAGAGTTCCTGTTGTTAGAGAAAAGAATCTGTTAGGTAAAGCTGTTTGGGTATTTTCTCCCTCAGGAGAGGCCAAACCTGTCCGAGGGGTGGTTTCAGCTGAAGGTCCGGGTCACACTTATTGGGTAATGCAGGAGAATGGTGAAATTCAGTGTATTCCACAAAGAAATTTAAACTTTAGCTGAAAGAGTTTAATTTCAAACTGTTGCGCAGCTACATCGCGTCCAAAGGAAGAATCAACGAGGAATCTATGGTGCACGAACCCTGAGAGCCCTGAGTCAACTAAGAGACCCTGAGAATCCCTGTTTCCCTTTTCTTCGCTTCGTCAGCAAAGAGATAAACTGTTTTGCATTTCTCTCATTTTCTGATTTTCTTGGACTTCTGAATCATCTGCATCTGAGCATAGCCGGAATGGACTATGAACTTTACTTACGAACTGTAAATATTGTCTTGGATTGGATGGACAGTATGAACGGCCAATGAAATTGTTTAGAAGGGGTGGACTGTGACCGTTTGAGGCTGTGCCTTTAAGAAAGAGACAGTGCTGGGACACTCTGGCTGAATGTTTTGGAATATTAACGAAAACAATCAGATATTCTAAACTAATTTCATTGGTGGATTGGTAAAAAGGCCGTTTTAAGCTTAGGTGCAGCTGGGACTTTCCTCAGTTCTCTCCTTTCCTTTCTCCTTTCCAGCTCATATGCTTCTGGGCTCTCTGCCAGACTGACCTTGGACAGATAAGCAAACTAAGGCCTACTAATATTCTGCTTTATTAATAATTGCTCTTTTTCTCTCGTTCTAACCCTCTTTGGGGAAAAAGGGGAGATAAGTGGGTACAGGGGGGAACCCTCCTCCAGAGTGGGTGGGGAAATTTTGTTCCTGTATTATTGTTTCTTTTTTTTTTTTACCTTGCTGTCTACTTCTGTGTATATATTGTAAATACTGTAAATTGTGTATATATCCTGCATTCCCTAAAAATTGCTTGTAAATATAGCATTCCCTTTTGCTTCTCCGGCTGGCTAGCTGTGGTTTCTTTCTTCCTCTTTGTGGGGGAGAGGAGGCTAAACCTTTTCTCTCAAACCACCACATAGCCCCGACATACCTTTTTTGGTGACCCACATGGGGCACAAAGCCACTGTCTTAATCAAGACAGTTGGACTTTGGCAGGACTGCACCAAGTTGAAGTACACAGAGAATGTGTTTCCCTCCATGTTAAGACATTCACTTTTCTGTCTTTGTTCCCTCTTTTGGTGCATTATAGGTGGTCTCATATAAACTCTTGCAGTTTTTGTATTTCAATGCCCTTTGATAACTATGGTTTCTTTCATGATGCTTGTATTTGTCACTGACAAAATGGCTTAAGGTTATTCTCTTACTTTGTTTTCTACTTGCTTGTTATAAGTGGATGATTGCAACAGTTGTTGGATTACTCTCATTTTTGTATATGGCATCATCACTTATCAGTAGTCTCACCCAACTGATGAATGGAACAAAAGAGGGCATTTATTCACTTTTAGTGGGCTTCAATCATTATTGGGACACCAACGCCAGACTGCTTCTGACTGTGGTGGGTTTGGAAGGGGTAAGGCCAAGAAGCCTCCTCCCTTCCCCCTTGTAAAGTAAAAGGGAAAAAAAAAATTGAAGGGAAAGGAAAAAAAAACTCACAAGCTGAATTAGCAAAGCAGTGGAGCTATATTTACAAAGCAATGTAGGGAATGCAGGGGAATATTTACAAATTTACAATATCTACAATATATACAAAGATATACAACAGAGCAACACAGAAATGAGAGTGACCCCCCTTGGCAGAGGGGTTCCCCACCTCCGCTCTCCCCTCTCTTCCCCCCCCTTTCCCCAGAATGGGATAGAAAGAGAAAGAAAAGAGAGGAAAAAAAGTTAGAAGCAGTTTGTGTTAATTGGAAGGGAGTTAATATACAGGCCTGGTATCTTGTTTTCAAGGCCGAGGCCTTGGCAGAAAGCCCAGCACAGAAAGCTGCTGCACGAAGAAGAGGCGGAAGCAAGACTGACAGAAAAGTCGTGGAAATGTCCAGTTCACTCCCAGTTCCGAAGGTGCTTCCTCCCACTTCACCAATGAAATTAGTTTAGACTATTCCTTCCGTTTACCAACTTCCGTCCACCATATTCCCTTTCTTAAGGGGGCAACGTCAACCGGCCACACTGACACTGTCTCTCTTAAATGTATTCTTGGTCTTGGTCATAGTATCACAAATTTCTTCCAAAAATACGGTTTAGAGACCTACTCCAAGGCTGAATAACTATGAGTGGCAGGGTATGTGGGAAAGTCTGGGCCAGTGTTTGACCTGCTGGTCACATACAGTATTTTGGAACTTCATTCCCAAGCAACTGCAAGGTCCTGATGAGCTGGTGAAATGTTTGATAAAAGGATGTTGTCAGCCCAAAAATTCCAAGATACAAAATCATTGCAATGTGTTAGGGTTTTGCCCATGCCTATTGAGCTCTTTTCAGTGCCTTTCAGCATGCAGCAGAAGAGGAAGAGGTGGTCTCTGGGCCTACAAACAGACCAAGAGGCATGGCAATAGCATCACAGAGCCAGCCTATGTCAGTATCAGTCAGCCCTATATAGAAAAAGAAGTACACAAGGAATACAGTTCATTTTGCAAAAGAGGATGAACCAGGGCAAATATGTAAACAAGAAGAACCAGAGATAATCACTTGATCTTTATCCTTGGGTGAGCTATGTGATATAGGGAAGGACTACACCCACCATCATCACCAGGCTACTCTGATGTTGGGATATGGGAGCCAATAGTTTGGAGTTGGAAGACAGGGAAGCCAAGCAGTTGGAATCCCTGTCTAGGGAAGTGGGCATTCACAATGTTATCAGGAAACCAATACATACTCTCAGCCTCTGGAGACGGCTTCCAGAAGGTGTAAGGGATATATACCCCACCAGGGATGATATAAAGGATCATTTTGGGAGATGGATTGCCATGGAGAAAGGCATGCAATACTTGAGGGACAAGGTCACACCAGCAGAGTGCTGCTGTACCAGACATGCTGTAGCTCCAGAACCAGCTGGAGACTAAGGCAGCCAAATAGAATGCCACAATTAACATTGCCAATGCATTCTTCTCCATTGCCAGAGGAACAGAATGCAGGCCACAGAGTTTACCTTCACCTGGAGAGGCGTCCAATAGAATCATAGAATCAATAAGGTTGGAAAAGACCTAAGAGATCATCAAGTCCAACCTGATCTCCTTCTATGTCCAGGTGACTGCCTGGTGAATGTGGGGCAGGCTGTGGATGTAGTCTACCTGGACTTCAGCAAGGCCTTTGACACCGTCCCCCACAGCAAACTCCTGGCCAAGCTGCCAGCTCCTGGCTTGGACAGCAGCTCTCTGAGCTGGGTTAGGAACTGGCTGGAGGCTGAGCCCAGAGAGTGGTGGTGAATGGTGCCACAGCCAGCTGGCAGCCAGGCAACAGTGGTGTCCCCCAGGGATCAGTGCTGGGCCCTGTGCTCTTTAACATCTTCATTGATGACCTGGATGAGGGCATTGAGTCCATCATCAGTAAATTTGCAGATGACAGCAAGCTGGGGGCAGGAGTTGATCTGCCAGAAGGTAGAGGGGCTTGGCAGAGAGACCTCAGCAGGCTGGACAGATGGGCAGAGACCAAGGGCATGAGATTTGTTATGAATATACTGGTGATTCTGTGGTTTGTGTTAACGGTAGAGAATTCAGAGTGTACTGGAACTGGGGGTCAGAAGCTTGCAGGAGCCTGTTTTGAGGACAAAGGGGGAGCCACATATTTTACAGACTTAAACAGAGACAGTGTGTTTGGCTAATTGGAGACACCAGGGCTGAGGAGAAAAACTAGGAATTTGTTTTCTTGAGATAAGAAGCCTGGACAATTGAGCATGTGTGAAAGTGGATGCTTTGACCCTTACCACACTGAATGTAGGGGGAAGGGATTTGATCACCTATTCTGAAGACTCATTATCATATGCCTGCCTTCTATTTAGCATAAGTTTGCTTATGTAGATGATGGAACTATATAAGATGAAGAAAGTTATTGTAAGGCTGCTGTGGAGGTGGAGTTTTGTCCCCTCCCAAGCCCAGCGCGCTGCTTTGCTTGCTTTTATTGCCTTTTATTACCTTTTTAAGATCTTTTAGTGCCAATAAAACTGTTAGCAAAAACTTTTACCTGGAGTCATCTATAACAAGATTGAACACATCCAAGTGCCAGGTTCTACACATTGGCCACAACAACCCCATGCAGTGCTACAGGCTGGGGGCAGAGTGGCTGGAGAGCTCCCAAACTGAGAGGGACCTGGGGGTAGTGGCTGTGAGTAGGATGAACATGAGCCAGCAGTGTGCCCAGGGGCCAAGAAGGCCAAGGGCATCCTGGCCTGCATCAGGAACAATGTGGCCAGCAGGAGCAGGGAGGTCATTGTGCCCTGTGCTCAGCACTGCTCAGGCCACACCTTGAGTCCTGTGTCCAGTTCTGGGCTCCTCAGGTTAGGAAAGATGTTGAGATGCTGGAACGAGTCCAGAGAAGGGCAACAAAGCTGGGGAGGGGTCTGGAGCAGAGGCTCAGGGGAGACTTTCTTGCTCTCTACAACTTCTTGAAGGGAGGTTGTAGCCAGGTGGGGGTTGGTCTCTTCTCCCAGGCACCAGAACAAGAGGACACAGTCTCAAGCTGTGCCAGGGGAGGTTCAGGCTGGATGTTAGGAAGAAATTCTTCCCAGCCAGAGAGATTGGCCATTGGGATGTGCTGCCCAGGGAGGTGGTGGAGTCCCCATCCCTGGAGGTGTTTAGGAAGAGCCTGGATGAAGCACTTGGTGCCATGGTTTAGTTGATTAGATGGTGTTGGGTGAGAGGTTGAACTTGATCTCAAAGGTTCTTTCCAACCTGGTTAATTCTATTCTATTCTGTTCTACTGTGCTCTAGTAGGACCCCAACTGGAGTACTGCATCCAGCTCTGGGTCCCCCAGGAAAAGACAGACAAGGACCTGTTAGAGCAGGTCCAAAAGAGGGCTACAAAAGCAGTTAGAAGGCTGGAACATCTCTCTTATGAAGAAAAGTTAAGAGAGTTGACATTGGTGACCTAACAAAGCAGGACTCCACTTCATCCTCTACCCTCTAACATCACCTTCAAAAAGATAGGTGAAGCTTTAACACCTTTAATCACCCATGAATAAGCTCCATGTGGCAAAACTTCAAACATCACATAGGGAATACTGTAAAAAGAAAAAAAAATGTGTGGTAGAAGTGGCTGACCCTCTATTAGAGGGCACTGATGCACTCATATGCCAACCAGACAAGAGGTCTGTTGCCTATCAGGAGCTAAGATCTGAGACATCATCAAGAGGGTACCACAACTTAAGAGCCTTGACTACTACCCACTGTTACTCTTCCATGTGGGCATGAATGACACTGCAAACCAGAACACAAGCAGAATCAAGAAAGACTGTAAAGCATTGGGGGTGTAAGTGAAAAACATTGGTGCCCCAGTTATCTTTTCCTCCATTTTACCAGTTAGAGGAAAAGAGGTACCAAGGAATAGATGAATAATGCATCTCAACACCTGGCTATGTGGTTGGTAGTGTCACAAGGGGTTTGGGTTTTATGGCAATGGGGCATTCTTTGACAACTATAAACTGTTAGGGAGGGATGGAATATACCCGTCTTGAAAAGGTAAGTGAATCTTTGGAAGTAGGCTGGCCAACTTGGTGAGGCAGGCTTTAAACTGAAGGACTTGGAGGGTGGGATTCAAGGTAGCAATGCTCATGCCATCCCATTGAACCAAGGAGTAAGCCACGCAAGCCAGGCAAACCAGATCAGTGACAAATGTTCCTTAGCTGCCATTCAAGAGGAGAGTCAGAAGGCAAACTACCTCAAGGGTGGATATAATTATGGTGGATACTCTTGCACCCCTCCAGGGAAACCTTCTTATTCAACTACCCCTCTGAAATGCCTGTACACCCAACACACACAGCATGGGGAATAAACAGGAAGAACTAGAGGTGTAGGTGCAGCCACAGAGCCATGATCTCATTGCAGTTACAGAGACATAGTGGGATGGCATGAGTGGCTGGAATGCTGTCATGAACAGCTATGTACTTTTTAAGAAAGACAGGCAAGCAAGGTGAGGTGGTGTATTGGGTTTGGCTGAGGTGGAGTTAATGCTCCCTAGAGCATCTTTCTAGTGCTGTGTTTTGCAGTGCTGTAGCTGGGTGTTGATAACACACTAATGCTTTGGCTATTGCTGAACCAAGTACCAAGGCTGTGCTTTTCCAACATTTTCCCACCCCAAGAGGACACTGAGGGGTGGGCATGATCTTGGGAAGGGACACAGCTGGGCCAGCTGACTCAAACTGACCAAAGGGGTATTTGATGCCATATATATATAAACTAAGTGAAAGAAGTGGGGAGATATTCATCCATGGTGTCTGTCCTCTGGAGCAACTGCTACATGTGTTAGAGCCCTGCTTCCTGGGAGTGACCAAAACCACCATCTGCTGATGGGAAGTAGAGAATAACATCTCTCTTTGCTTTTGCTTCCACATGTGGCCTTCACCTTTGCTTCACATTATTAAAATTGCTTCTATCTTACTACAGGCCTTTTGTTATATTTTCCCCTCTCCCCTGTCCATCTAAGAAGGGGACAGATAGAGCAGCTTTGGGGAGCATTTGGCCCCCAGCCAGGGCTAAACCACCACAGGTGGCAAGAATTGCTCTTTATGCGAGAGAGCAACTGGAATATATTTAGCTCTGCCTAGGGGGGGAAGGAGAACAAGTTGAAAGCATGTGGGTAATAATTAAGGGACAAGCTAATATGAGTGACATTGTAGTGAGTGTTTACTATAGGCTACCTGATCAGGAAGTGGAAATCGATGAGGCCTTCTACAGATAGCTTAAAGTAGCCTTGCAATCACATGCCCTGATGATCATGGGGGACTTCAACCACCCTGATATTTGCTAGAAAGGTCACACAGTGAGGCACAAACAGTCCAGGAAGTTCCTGCAGTGCACTGATGATAATTTTTTGACACCAGTAGTGGAGGACCCTACAAGGAGAGGTGTGCTGCTGGGTCCTTGTGCTAATGAACAAAGAAGGTCTAGTCATGGATGTGAAAGTTGGAAACAGCTTTGGCTGCAGTGACCATGAGATAATGGAGTAGCAAGCAAGGAAGTAGCTGGGTAATAAGTAGAATTGCAATCCTGGATTTCAGCAGAGCCAACTTTGACCTCTTCAGAGACCCACTTGGAGGAATCCCGTGGGTTAGGGCTATAGAAGGTAGGGGTGGCCAAAGAGAGCTGGTTAATATTCAAGCACCACCTCCTCCAAGCATAGGAAATGCCTGAATCTTTTGGTAATCCCAGAGGGCAGCAGAGGCAATGCCTGTATGCAGTGTGACCAGTCTGGTGGCAGAACTGGAAAAGGAGGTGGAAAGGCTAGGGAACATCAGGGAGTCTGAACAAGAGAGAGACTGATGGAGCCCAGCTCTGCTGTCCTTTAAACAGAAAGAGGAACACTTGTCAGAAAGTACCCTGGATCAAGGGGCCCCTATATCCTGTTCCTGTCAGGCTGAAATCTAAATGAGAAGAGTGGAGGCAAGTTCATGGTCGAGGCAGCAGGAGAACTCCCTCCTTGCCCACCTCATCCCCCCCAGGAACCTCTGAACAACAGGTATGACAGCCTGGTTGAGAAAGACCAATCAAATGAGGATGTGAATGATGGCAATCTACACTAGAGGTGTCTTCACAGTTAGAAAAGCCCACGACCCAGATCACAACCACATTCACAAGGAAGAAAAAGGGTTATAGTTGTAGGTGACTCCCTTCTGAGGAGAAAAGAGGGTCAAATATGCTGGGTAAATCCTCCTCATAGTGAAGTCTGCTATCTCCCTGGAGATAGGAAACAATAGGAAATTTCCTAGCTTGATATGGACCTTAAACTATTACCTATTACTGATCTTCCATGTAAGTGAAAAGGAAACCATGACTTCTAGTCCAACAGTGATCAAAACAGACTTCAGGGTCTTGGGACAGTTGGTAAGGGAATGTGGTGCACAGGCTATTTTTTCCCTCTCTCCTTACAGTTGTGGGCAGTGACATTGTAAGGAACAGATGGGTCCAGTCTATTAATATATGGCTCCATGGCTAGTGTCACAACAATTTTGGTGTTTTTGACTACAGGATGGCCTACACAGCACCAGGCTTGCTGGCATCAAATGGGAGACACCTTTCTCAAAGGGGGAAGAGAGTCTTTGCTCAGGAGATTGCAGGGCTGATTGACAGGGCTTTAAACTAGATACAAAGTTGGAGGGGGAAAACAGTATCAGGCTTGTCTGTGGCAAGCTGTGGAATGACACACCAGGGTTAGAGGGATGCAGCGCTAGTAAGAGCCTTCAACCTGTTGTCCTGAGGCATGCCAGGGACACTGAAGCACAAAGCCTTACAGAGATGAGCTGGGGGCCCCTTGCGGTAGTAGGATCCAATAGGGAAACATCAGCGAAAGGCAGTTAAGGAGGGTTCTCCGAGGTGACATGGCTGACAGACCTGCTACAGTGCCTCTACACACAGCATGGGCAACAAACAGGAGTTGGAAGCTACCATGCTGCTGGAAAGCTACAATGTAGTGGCCATTGCTGAAACTTGGTGGGATGAATCCTATGTCTGGAAAATGACTATCAATGGCTACAAGCTGTTCAGAAGGGACAGGAGAGGAAGGAGGGGAGGAGCTATTGCTCTCTATGTTAAGAAGTGGATAGAGCATGAAGTGATGCCCTTAAAGAATAGGCACAAGGAAGTTGAAAGCTTGTGGGTAGGAATTAGAGACCAAGGCAACAAGAGGAACCTTGTGGTTGGTGTCTACTACAGGCCACCTGATCAAAGGGAGACAACTGAAAGTCTTCTTACTCCAGCTACAGGAGGGAGGCATCACAATCACAGGCTCTCATCACACTGGGGGATTTCAACCACCCTGACATCTGCTGTACAAGTGGAGAGTGTAAGTGGAGACAAAGTTCACTTGAGGAACCTGAACATACACAAGTCTATGGGTCCTGACAAAATGTATCCCAGGGTCCTGAGGGAACTGGTTGATGTAGTTGCAAGCCACATTCCATGATATCTAAAACCTACTGGCAGTCAGGTAAGTCCCTAGTGACTGGAAGAAAGTAAACATTACACCCATTTCTAAAAAGAGTAGAAAGGAGTACCCCAGGAACTACTGACCTGTCAGTCTTACCTCAGTGCCTGGGAAGATCATGGAACAGATCTTCCTAGAAGCTCTGATAAGGCACATGGAGGACAGGAAGGTGATTTGAGACAGACAGCATGGCTTCACCAAGGACAAGTCCTGCCTCACCAATAACAGAGTAACTGCATCAGTCAACAAGGGAATCATAGAATGTTAGGAATTGGAAGGGTCCTCCAGAGATCATTGAGTCCAACCCCCCTGCCAAAGCAGGGTCACCTAGGGCAGGCCTCACAGGAACACACCTAGGCAGGTTTTGAAAGTCTCCAGAGGAGACCCCACAACCTCTCTGAGCAGCCTGCTCCAGGGCTCTGTCGCCCTCACCATAAAGAAATGTCTCCTTGTGTTGAGGTGGAACCTCCTGTGTTCTAGCTTGTACCCTCCTCATCCTATCACTGGGCACCACCAAAAACAGACTTTCATCTTGACACCCACTCCTCAGATATTTAGAGACATTGATAAGAATCCCTCTCAGTCTTCTCTTCAAGGCTAAGCAGTCCAGCTCCAGCATTTATCTTCTCAAATATATCCTTCCCTATCACAAAACTGATTTTGGCAAAAACAATCTATTTTGAGAAAAAACACACAGTACAGATACAATTTATTAACATGCTTGAAACTCACTTTTCTTCTACACCTTATCCTTGCAAAAACAACTTCCATCAACTTACAGATTGAGAACTTTCAGCCAACTACAGACTCTACAGCAAGGCAACTTGTTCTAACCTTATAACTAATATAAAATTAACACTTCAAACATGTTAAATGGGGACTAAAAGAAAAACATTAAAACAAGAAAAAGAGGCTCCTAAAAAAAAGTACAGCTGCAGCTTTATATCTTTTCAGCTTAGCTAGGTTTTTTTCCTTCATATAAAAATGTATTTATGTCAACAATGTAACATTATCATCAACAGTTTATTAGAAAATTATTTTAATTTTTTAAAAATATGCAACTTCAAAGAACATTGCTATACTGAAGTGCTGTGGCCTGAGCAATAGGCCCCAAATCAAAGCTGACCTCTAGATGGACATCCCAACCAAACATTAGATATTGTTAGTATCAACTCATTAGTGAAATATGTATTATCTTTAGCATCTATTGTCAGTTAACAAAATATGTATGCTTATTAGTGAAAGGTGTAGCTTAGAACATAATCATTGGTGAGGATGAAATGTCATGAGAATGTATTCAACTTCCCTTACTTAGAGGCAGACTGTCAAGGCCATATAGTCAGACCTCATGTGGAGGTGTGTGACAAAAGCCAAATAGATAAAAATACTCCCTTGATTTCCCCCTGGGCCCTAGCCAGGCTCAGGGAAAATCCAGGAGGAGGGTGAAGTCAGAGGATTCCACATTTAGAATCACAGAAACTTGGTTATTTAACATAAAAAGCTGGATCCTCTTGCAGCAACTTTGGAAGCCTCACCTACAAGTGGATGCACTGCATAGGACTTCCCAATTGCTGGGAAAGGTTCTCCAAATCCTTGCTGCAACTGGGACTCCCTCAGCAATTGCAGATCTGGATGATGATAAAGTATTGGGGCAGTTGGTGATGTATCTTTCTTAATCACTATCACTAACCTTATGTAGTAATGAATAGGTGCATTACCTTGATATATTTTACCTTTGTTATATAATTATTACTGATGCTGGTTGTACTGTTACTATTTTGCTTGCTTTCTTTTATGTGTAAGTATAGATTTACCTCTTTCACTTGGTGTCTGTCCCCCTTGTGCTAACCCTGACAATTGGCAATACATAGATTGGTGTCACAGACAGGATTCAAAAACTAAATGCATTGTGTGAGGGTTGGGATTTGTGCTTAAGCAGAGAGAAAACCTCTTGATGTTTAGCAGAGGCAGAACCTCTTAGAAAATCCTGGTGAAATTTTTTTTCCTGTTTTTACTTGGAATCCCACCATTCAGCAATACATATACCTATTTCAAATTTTCAACAAAACAACACTTAATGTTATTTCCATACTTTGATTTCTGATGATGAATAGAAAGACTGAGAAATCATTATTCCCCATGCTAAAAAAAAAAAAATCTAACATCCACTAGAAAAACTTCAAAACATAACCTCTATCAATCAAACATTTTTACAAAAATGTTTTGATAATTCTTCTCCTTTATTAAATCACAGGAACACTGAACAACACCTCATACCCCTTTTGTAGCTTTAACTGGTGCAATCTAATGAGTCCACATTCTACTACTCTGGATATCTATCACAGCATCAGTTTACAGAGTACCTTCTCAAAAGTTGTCACCAAAACCATCCTTTTTATTAACTCTTATTTTACTCACTGTAGTTAGCATTTACCTCATCTGCACAGAATGCAGATAATCCAACAACCCTATTCACCCTTTTTGAAAGCAAACACACACATGCACACCAAAAAACACAACTCAGCCCCCCTCCCCCCAAATAGCCAACCCTCACACCACCAAAAAACAAACACAAACCCACATCTTAATCAGAGAATAACCAGGAGGATTTGACACCTTTACTAGAAAAAAATCACATTAGTAGATTCAGGCAAAACTGGTTTTAGATAGGCAAGCATGTATACTAACAAAATGCTGTAGCTATACACTGAATAGCCATCACACTGTAGTTCAGCATCAAGCTACTAACCCTCCATCTACAAGTCAGTATTATTATTCCCAAACATTTAAGTCTTCTATCATATTGCTTTCAAAACACTAATCTTAAATAATCTCTATTCCTTTAAAAAATATTATTCTCACAGCTCTAGGTGCTAAATTTGGTTCCTAAGAGAGAAAAAAAATATATCCTTTTGAGATACAAGGCAGAACTTCTACATAATATTTTATACTAATGCAACTACCTGTAAGAAGAGGTAGAAAACCAAGCAAGTTTCTCTACAAATATTGCAAACTACCTCTAAGTAAACTCCCTTACTTAATTTTTCTCTCCATTCTTCTTTTTAAATTAATCCTCAACTGTCCACCTCATTTACCCAAAGCAAAAACAAACATAATAAACCAAACCACAACAGAAGAACAAGGACAGACACAAAATAATTGCATGACAACCTCTCTAAAAACATTGATACTGTATTGGCACATTTCATCTTTTAGAATCACAGGATGTTAGGGGTTGGGAGGGACCTCTAGAGGTTATCTAGTCCAACCCTCCTGCCAAAGCAGAATCACCTAGGGTAGGCCACACAGGAATGCATATAGGTAGGTTTTGAATGTCTCCAGAGGAGATTGCACAACCTCTCTGGGCAGCCTGCTCCAGTGCTCTGTCACCCTCACCGTAAATAAGTTTCTCCTTGTGTTGAGGTGCAAACCTCCTGTGTTCTAGCTTGTACCCATTGTTCCTTGTCCTATCACTGAACATCATCAAAAAGAGACCATCACTTTCATCTTGGCACCCACCCTTTCAGATATTTATAGACATTCATAAGGTCCCCAAATACAAAACTGAAAAAGAATATATTATTTCTCAAGCTGCCAAAGCTACCAAAAACCAAGCTACACTTGAACAAGGCCATGGAAACTGCATTAACTCTTTTTCCCAATCCCAATAGTTCCTTCTACAACTGCTGCACAACCACACCACACCCCACACGTTCCCCTTTCATTATACCAAAGCAGACTATACCCCAAGCCAATTTCCCTGGATGCCAGGCCACCCTTGCATCACCTCCCCTCGAGCACACCTCCCCCCCGTGCCTCATGCCCCACAGTCCCTTCTCCTCCTTCCTATCCTAAGAAATGTGGGAGTACTTCCCCTCAAAGGGAGCATATCACGTCAAGCCTGCCTCTCCTTCCCCTCCTGCACTCTTTCTTCCTTCACATCATGCCATTTACAACTTCCAGGACACATCAACAAGCCACCCTGACTCTTTTGTCCTTTCCCCCAAAACAGATCCAAACCCAAACAATGTAGTAAGAGGAATGAATCCTGGGCAAAGGAATCGCAGACTAGTGAGGGGTGACGGAAACCAGGCCTACTTCAAGCTGCAGCAGGTCCTTCAAACTCGGCGAACACAGGCCCGGAGTGCGTGCTTAGTGGCGACAGAGAAGGGACTTGGGGCCTACCCGTAACGGACGTGTCCACCACCTCCCCTCCCGCGACACTGCAAAGCGAGACTTGGCCGCCACCTTCCTCCTCCCACCACAACCAATTTTTGCCACCAACCCCACAGGCCCCGCTCTCAGCGACGGCGGCAGCGCCGCCATGTTGACCCACCTCACACAGCAGCATGCGAAGCTGTACAAAGCTCAAAGGACATCTCATCTCATCTCTTCTCTTCCCCCCCACCTCCCAACTCTTCCCCCCCTCAACTCTTAACCCCCCCGCGGCCTTGCGTCTCCTCACCTTCATGTCTGGACATCCTAAATTTTGAGGCTGCAGCCCAGGCCTGTTCCTAGGCTTCCGGCGGGGTGCTCGAGCGTTGCTTTAATCTAGGTCGCTCTCGTGCCTTACGCACTGACCCCCAACAAGAAGCAAACAAACAACAAAAAAAGGGGGGTGGGGGGGATGGGGGAAATGACGCAAATGGGTATCTGTTCCAACAGCGCCGGCCAGCCAGCCGGCCGGCCTGCCTGCGCCTGCCCCTGCGCGCGTGCGCGTCTGTCTGTGTCTCCCTTCCCCCGCTCTCCCTCCTTTCTCTTAGAGAGGGCGGATCCAGTAGCAGCGACTTCTCAGGCGTTGCCAAGCATTAGACCCCTCTTCCTCTTCCGCCGCTTTAGCCACCCCTCTTCCTGAGTTCCCATCTCTGTTCTACCTTTTATTGTTACTGTAAGAACACTGACTCCTTTTTGCACTCCTCAGCTATTTCTCATCCTAAGCTCAAAGTCTCCTCGTTTCTCTTCTTCTCCATCTGTTTTGTTTAGGGTTTTTAATTCTTTCTCTCTTTCCCCCCCCCCCCATTCCTCCTTTGTCCAGTAGCCGCTGCACGCAGGGAGCCGAGGAAATACACAAGCAAGGGAAAGGAGGGCCGGCACCCTTGCAAGGCAAGCCACGGGGTTGAGCGTAGCTGTATGGGGATCTCTTCCTCCAAACTAGAAAAGACTACTGTCTTCAGACATTCACTAGAGAGACAGCCTCCTCCACTATTTCAGCCTCTGACAACTGCCTGTATACCGCATGAGGCAGGAAGAAGAATCTCCCTGCTTCCCCCTGTTGCAGGTGCACGTAGATCTCTCTCGTCCCCTAGTAAGGATACCAGAGAACGAGGAATGGAAGAAACCGAACAGCAGCCCTGAGGAAGGGGACAAGTTCAGCGAGGTGGTTCATGGTACTTCCCATTCCCTTTCCTTTCCAGCATGGATTGCAAAACCCTCTCTGTAATTCAGGGAGATACAGCAAACGGTGATGAATCTGTCACATGCCCTGATGTTTTCTGCCCTATTCCTGCTGCTTGACTCCTACAATTCTGGGGGTGCTCAGGTAACTATGTAATCAGCCAAAAGGGCAGGCCAGACTGCCCGCAACAGGTACCATATTGTGCATGTGTGAGTTTTACCTAGTCTTGATAATTCTCAATGTTTCAGCTTAGGCTGCAAAGTGCTGAGAGGTGAAGAGAGGGTGACATTTTTGCCACAGTAACATACTGATCTGTCATAAGTGAACTCAGTCATCTTAGTCAGATATTCCCATACTTTTCTGTACCTTTTTTTTTTCATTCTACTTCTTACTAGTGTTAGGCTCCAAAGGATAGGGATGTGTGTTTCAGAATAGAGAAAGTGAGCTCCAAACCTTTCCCATAAGAGGTTTAATGTAGCAGCAGCATGCCTGATTACTGTGACAGACATGGCCTGAGACATGTGAGTGCCACATAATTGGGAAGGGGAGAGGCAAATGAATGAAAAAGCAAAAAGTTTGTGACTTACAGAATTTTATTTGCTTTCATAGTTTCATTCAGGGTTGGAAGGGACCACAAGGATCATCTAGTTCCAACCCCCCTGCCATGGGCAGGGACACCCCACACTAGATCAGGCTGGACAGAGCCTCATCCAGCCTGCTCTTAAACACCCCCAGGGACGGGGCCTCGACCACCTCCCTGGACAACGCATTCCAGGGTTTCACCACTCTCATGGTGAAGAACCTCCTCCTCACATCTAGCCTGAATCTCCCCACCTCCAGCTTCATTCCATTCCCCCTAGTCCTATCACTACCTGATATCCTGAGAAGTCCTTCCCCAGCCTTCCTGTAGGCCCCTTTCAGATACTGGAAGGCGACAATTAGGTCACCTCGGAGCCTTCTCTTCTCCAGACTGAACAGCCCCAACTCCTTCAGTCTGTCCTCATAGGAGAGGTGCTCCAGCCCTCTGATCATCCTTGTGGCCCTTCTCTGGACACGTTCCAGCACCTCCACATCCCTCTTGTAATAGGGGCTCCAGAACTGGACACAGTACTCCAGGTGGGGTCTCACCAGGGCTGAGTAGAGCGGGAGGATCACCTCCCTCGACCTGCTAGCCACACTTCTCCTGATGCAGCCCAGGATCTGATTGGCTTTGCGGGCTGCAAGTGCACACTGAGAGCTCATGTTGAGCTTTTTGTCCACCAGCACCCCCAAGTCTCTCTCCTCAGGGCTACCCTCCAGCCAGTCACTGCCCAGCCTGTATTTGTGCCTGGGATTGCCTCGACCCAGATGCAGGACCCTGCACTTGCTCTTATTGAACTTCATGAGGTTGGCCTGTGCCCACCTCTCCAGCCTGTCAAGGTCCCTCTGGATGGCCTCCCTTCCCTCCAGCGTGTCTGCTGCACCACACAGCTTGGTGTCATCAGCAAACTTGCTGAGGGTGCACTCAATGCCACTGTCCATGTCCCCCACAAAGATGTTGAATAAGACAGGTCCCAGGACTGATCCCTGAGGGACTCCGCTTGTCACTGGCCTCCACTGGGACATGGAGCCATTGACAGCCACTCTTTGGGTGCGGCCATCAAGCCAGTTCCTTATCCATCTAGTGGTCAACCCATCAAACCCATGTGTCACCAATTTGGAGACCAGGATGTGGTGCGGGACAGTGTCGAAGGCTTTGCTCAGGTCCAGGTAAATGACATCAGTTGCTCGCCCCTCATCTATTAATTTTGTCACCTGCTCATAGAAGGCCACCAGGTTGGTCAGGCAGGATTTGCCCTTGGCAAAGCCATGCTGACTGCTCCCAATCACCTCTTCACTATTCTTTTGAGCGAGTAGTGACTCCAGGAGGATCTGTTCCATGATCTTTCTAGGCACAGAGGTGAGACTGACTGGCCTGTAGTTCCCTGGTTCCTCCTTCTTGCCCTTTTTGAAGATGGGGGCAATGTTTCCCCTTTTCCAGTCTGTGGGGACTTCACCAGATTGCCATGACTTTTGAAATATAATAGAGAGGAGTTTAGCAACCTCATCTGCCAGTTCTCTCAGTACCCGTGGGTGTAACCCGTCGGGTCCCATGGACTTGAACACTTTCAGGTTCTTCAGATGATCACGAACCTGATCTGCACTTACAATGGGCAGTTCTTCCTCCCCGTCCCTGGCTTTGACTTCCATAACATCAGGAGTGTGGCTAGAGACCCTTGCAGTGAAGACTGAGGTAAAGAAGTTATTAAGTACCTCAGCCTTTTCCTCATCACATGTGACCATGTCACCATTTTCCTTTCTGAGGGGGCCCACACCTTCCCTAGTCTTCTTCTCCCCATTAATATACCTGTAAAAGTTCTTAGTATTCCCTTTAATCTCCCTGGCTAGATTCAACTCAAACTCTGCTTTGGCTTTCCTAACCAGGACTCTTGCTGCTCGGGCAGCTTCCTTATATTCCCCCTGTTCTAGCTGTCCTTCTCTCCACTTCCTGTAGAGTTTCCTTTTAAGTAATAGTGTGTCCAGTAGCTCCTTGCCCATCCAGGCAGGCCTCCTAGCATTCTTACCTGCTTTTCTCTTTGTTGGTACTGCAACATTAGACTAGAGAAGAAATTGTAAAGGTAAAACACCTCTCATGGGATGGGAGAGGGTGATGAGGGGGGAGGAATGGATCGGATGGGGGAGAGGTTGTAGTGCAAAGGAAGGAGAGGGGAAGGGGAGAAGGGGGAGGGGTAAGAGGGAGAAAGTGATGGGGAAAATTGAGAAGGGGAGTTGTAAATGGGACAGTAAATGAGAGAGAAGTATGAGGACAGGGGAAGAAAGCAGAGTAGCGAGGAGGGTAGAGGAAGAGAGGGAGAGTGTAGGAGGAAGAATATAGGAGAAATGGGCTCAAGGTTGAAGGGAAGGGGAAGAGGGGAACCTGGAGAAAGGGAAAGGAGAAGGGAGTTGAGGGTAAAGGAGAGGGAGTGTGGGGAGATGGAAAGAGAGAGGAATGAGGGTGAGGCGCTGGTTCATCATGATCCCGGTAATGGATACAGGAGGAAACATAGTGACAAAGGATGCTCTCTGTGCCCTCATCCAGGTTGTTGATGAATATATTGAACAGTATGGGTCCCAGTACTGACCCCTTAGGGACTCCACTAGAAATAGGCCTCCAACTAGACTGTCCCACTGACCACAACTCTCTGACTTCTTCCCTTCAACCAGTTCACAATCCACCTCACTGCCTGAACATCCAGACCACACTGCCTCAGTTTAGCTGCAAGGATGCTGTGGGAGATGGTGTCAAACACTTTTCTAAAATCAAGGTAAACCATATCCACAGCTCTACCACCATCTATCCACCTGGTTATGTCCTCATAAAAGGCTATCAGGTTGGTCAAACATGACTTCCCCTTAATAAAACCATGTTGACTGCTCCTAATGACCTTTTTGTCCTTGATATGCCTAAGGACAGCAACAAGAATAAGTTGTTCCATTACCTTTCCAGGGATGGAGGTGAGGCTGACCTGTATAGTTACCTGGGTCCTCCTTCTTACCCTTTTTGAAGATTGGAGTGATGTTTGCCTTTTTCCATTCCCCAGGCACCTCTCCTGTCCACCATGACTTACCAAAGATGCTGGAGAGTGGTCTATAACAGGACCATGGAAAACAGAAATGGCAGAAGAGTTAAAACCACAAAACAAGTTACCGCATAAGAAGAAACTAGGAGTGCTGTATAGTCTGCTGATTGTTTTCTGTGTTAGATGTATTGTATCCTGTGCATCAATGTCACTGGCTGAGGCTGTCCCCTTAAGAAAGGGAATATGGTGGACGGAAGTTGGTAAATGAAAAGAACAATCTAAACTAATTTCATTGGTATAGTGGGAGGAAGCACCTTCTGAACTGGGAGTGCAGGAGGGTATCCTGGGCATTCCGGCACTTTATCTTCAGTCTTCCTTCCGCCCCTCCGCAGGGCAGCAGCTCTCTGTGCTGGGCTTTCAGCCAAGGCTTTGGCCTTGAAACTGATAAGCTACCAGGCCTGTATTAACTGCTTTCCAATTAACACAAAACTGCTTCTAACTTCTTTTTTCTCTTTCTCTCTCTTTCTAACCCGCTCTGGGGAAAAGGAGGAGAGAGGGGGAGAGCGGAGGTGGGGAACCCCCTCAGCAGAGGGGGGAACTCTCATTTCTGTGCTACTCTGTTGTATATCTTTGTATATATTGTAAATATTGTAAATTTGTATATATTTCCCTGCATATCCTACATTGTTTTGTAAATATACAGCTCCACTGCTTTGCTAATTCAGCTGTGAGGTTTTTTTTTCCCTTTCCCTTCAATTTTCTTTCCCTTTACTTTACAGGGGGAAGGGAGGAGGCTTTTTAGCCTTACCCTTCCAACCCTACGACAACCAATTATCTAACATTTTATCTTCAAGTCAAAATAGTTATTGACTGAAGAACCACTTCAATTCTGACTTTAGTTGGTGGCTACCAAACAATCAACCAACCAAACCACAATAAAACCAACCAACCAACCAAAAACCCAATCAACCAACCAATCAAATAACCAAACAACAACCAAACCAAAACCCAAACATCCATACAACCAACCAAACTAACAAGCAAACAAACAAACAACCCAACAACCAACCAAACCACCAACCAAACCCCAACCAACCAGTGAAACAAACAACCAAACAGTCAAACAAACAAACAAACTACCTAACAATCAAAGAACCAATCAACCAACAAACTAAACAACCAAATGTGACCATTTGAGGCTGTGCCTTTAAGAAAGAGACAGTGCTGGGGGACACTGGCTGAATGTTTTGGAATAATAACAAAAACAATCAGACAATTTTTACTAGCAGGACAGAATGTCTTCCAGACAGCTGGCCTCCAGAGCTGGCAGAAGGAGCCAGGGAGCAGCATACTTTTCCACTGTTCCAAAATGGGGTAGTTGGTCATCTGCTCAGCCGCCTGGATCCCCACAAGTCCATGGGACCAGATGGGATCCATCCTAGGGTGCTGAGGGAGCTGTCAGAGGAGCTGGCCAAGCCACTCTCCATCATTTTTCAGCAGTCCTGGCTCACTGGAGATGTCCCAGAGGACTGGAAGCTGGCCAACGTGGTGCCCATCCACAAGAAGGGCCGGTTAGATGAGCCAGGGAATTATAGGCCTGTCAGCCTGACCTCAGTGCCAGGCAAGATCATGGAACAGGTCATCCTGAGTGCATTAACACAGCACTTAGAGGATGGCCAAGGGATCAGGCTCAGCCAACATGGATTTAGGAAGGGCAGGTCCTGCCTGACCAACCTGATCTCCTTCTATGATCAGGTGACCCGCCTGGTGGATGTGGGGAGGCCTGTGGATGTAGTTTACCTGGACCTCAGCAAGGCCTTTGACACCGTCCCCCATAGCAAACTCCTGGCCAAGCTGTCAGCCCATGGCTTGGACAGCAGCACTCTGAGCTGGGTTAGGAACTGGCTGGAGGGCCGAGCCCAGAGAGTGGTGGTGAATGGTGCCACATCCAGCTGGCGGCCAGTCAGTAGTGGAGTCCCCCAGGGATCAGTGCTGGGCCCCATCCTCTTTAACATCTTTATTGATGATCTGGATGAGGGCATTGAGTCTATCATCAGTACATTTGCTGATGACACCAAGCTGGGGACAGGAGTTGATCTGCTAGAGGGTGGAGAGGCTCTGCAGAGAGACCTCGACAGGCTGGACAGATGGGCAGAGTCCAACGGCATGAGATTTAATGCATCCAAGTGCCGGGTTCTGCACATTGGCCACAACAACCCCATGCAGTGCTACAGGCTGGGGTCAGAGTGGCTGGAGAGCAGCCAGGCAAAGAGGGACCTGGGGGCGCTGGTTGATGGTAGGATGAACATGAGCCTGCAGTGTGCCCAGGCAGCCAAGAGGGCCAATGGCATCCTGGCCTGCATTAAGAACAGTGTGGCCAGCAGGAGCAGGGAGGTCATTCTGCCCCTGTACACTGCACTGGTTAGGCCACACCTCGAGTACTGTGTCCAGTTCTGGGCCCCTCAGTTTAGGAAGGATGTTGACTTGCTGGAACGAGTCCAGAGAAGGGCAACGAAGTTAGTGATGGGCTTGGAACACAAGCCCTATGAGGAGAGGCTGAGGGAGCTGGGGCTGCTTAGCCTGGAGAGGTGGAGACTCAGGGGTGACCTTATTGCTCTCTACAACTACCTGAAGGGGGGTTGTAAACAGGCAGAGGTTGGTCTCTTCTCCCAGGCAGCCAGCACCAGAACAAGAGGACTGTAATGGGTTGGGGCAGACCCCCCTCCCCACCACGCGCAGAAATAACGACTCAGACAAACAGATTGCAAAAGTGATGGAAAGTTTAAATAGAACAGTGAGTGCGTGCAGAGAACTAGAAATACAGTGACAAGAGAAAAGAACCCAAAACAGACCCAGAGAAATTCCATCCCTACCTGAGGGTACACCCGAGACCCCCAGGGCTCCTTCTTCCCCCTCCCATTGCTAGGCTAGTCTCAGCTGGCCAGATCTGAGACTGCCCATCCCCCCGTGGCCTTGGGCCTAGCCAGGCCCAAAGCCAGGAGATCTCTCCCCCATGTTACCGTCTGACGGAGGAGGAAGAAAAAGAGGAAGTGCCAGACCCCGCCGCGAAACTTATAGTGGTGCAAGGGATCATGGTAGGAAATAACCTAATTTCCTGTGTCCACCCACTGGGCTGGACTTCTGGACACAGGAAACACCCCTGTAGCAGAGGGCACCCAGCCCAAACTACGACAGGAGCCACCCCTTTATTTCAAACCATGATGCCTGCACCCAAACACATCATCAAATCAGAAAACTGATGACATGTCCGGCGAAGTCCGTGTCTTCATCTGGGCGTCCACTCAAACAGTCTCTCAGTCATGCTCAAGTGTCTGTCCATTCCAGTTCTTCTTCCTTCATCCAATGGAACCTCCCGGCGATGCAGAACTCATTCTCCTGCGGTGCAAGTTCTCCATGGATCCGTTGGGCATCCTGGTCACCTGGAACAGCCTCACGACTTCTCAGCCAAGCCTCTACTTTTCACAGATCATCACTCGGCGGCATATTCTCCACCCCTGGGGCAGGCCAGTCGAAACCATCCAACCCACGACTGCCTTTTTCAATCCATCCAGGGTGCCGCAATCAACCGCTTCCAACTGCGGTCCCACTACACGGATGCTTGTCCAAGGTACTCCCCCCCCCCACTAGGCGTACCCGTACCAAGGCAAGACAGCATCCGGCTGCACACCCCGCCCCCGGAGAGGGAGGGGCTGCACCACAGCTCACTGAGAAGAAGGGAGGTGGAGCCAGGTGCTCGGCGCCATTTTCGGAACTCGTCCGAAAAAGTCGGGGAAGAGACTAGGGCCGGCCCTGCTGCAGCCCGAGCGCACGGCCGGGTCCGCCGCCGCCGCTCGCCATGCAGCAGGGCTCCGCCCACCTCTGCCGCCGCGGCACAGAATCAAAATCACCTCCACCCCTCGGACACTCAAACGGCTTCTCCAGCGAAAGCCATGCGCGCGTTCTCAGAGCCCTTGAAAACGGCTTTCCAGCTGGAGTCCCCGTCGGCCCCCCGGGGCTTCGGGAGCTGGCTCGCCCGCTCGCAGCAGCTGGCTCTATCCCCGCAGCGAGAACGGACCTGACTCTGATCTGCTCGCCGCTGCCCCTCCCCCACTTCACTGCCCGCCACGGAGGAGGGGCAGGTTCCGCGTTCTCAAGCGGTACCCCGATGCCGATGGTCGAGAACCACCCCTGCCTGAAGTAGCAGGAGAAGGTCCGAGCCACCGGCAGCGCACCAGTCATCCCCCCACAATCCACAAGAACTTACATGGTCGCCCCGGCAACATCACTTGAGCCCCCAACTGCCAAACCCAAACCGACGCCCAGAACTGAATTTAAACTCTCCATCCTTTGCAATCGATCTGCAGAGTGGGCACAACAGCCAGCCCCACGTTGGTGCGCCAAAATGTAATGGGTTGGGGCAGACCCCCCTCCCCACCACGCGCAGAAATAACGACTCAGACAAACAGATTGCAAAAGTGATGGAAAGTTTAAATAGAACAGTGAGTGCGTGCAGAGAACTAGAAATACAGTGACAAGAGAAAAGAACCCAAAACAGACCCAGAGAAATCCCATCCCTACCTGAGGGTACACCCGAGACCCCCAGGGCTCCTTCTTCCCCCTCCCATTGCTAGGCTAGTCTCAGCTGGCCAGATCTGAGACTGCCCATCCCCCCGTGGCCTTGGGCCTAGCCAGGCCCAAAGCCAGGAGATCTCTCCCCCATGTTACCGTCTGATGGAGGAGGAAGAAAAAGAGGAAGTGCCAGACCCCGCCGCGAAACTTATAGTGGTGCAAGGGATCATGGTAGGAAATAACCTAATTTCCTGTGTCCACCCACTGGGCTGGACTTCTGGACACAGGAAACACCCCTGTAGCAGAGGGCACCCAGCCCAAACTACGACAAGGACACAGTCTCAGGCTGTGCCAGGGGAAGTTCAGGCTGGAGGTCAGGAGGAGGTTTTACACGGAGAGAGTGATTGCCCATTGGAATGGACTGCCCGGGGAGGTGGTGGAGTCGCCGTCACTGGAGGTGTTCAGGAGGAGATTGACAGGGTGCTTGGTTACATGGGTTAGTTGATTAGGTGGTGTTGGGTGATAGGTTGGACGTGATGATCTTGAAGGTCTCTTCCAACCTGGTTTATTCTATTCTATTCTATTCTATTCTATTCTATTCTATTCTATTCTATTCTATTCTAATTCATATTCTAAATGAATTTCATTGGTAGATTGGTAGAATGCAGTTTTAAGCTTTAGCGCAGCTGGAACTTTCCTCAGTTCGCTCCTTTCCTTCTCCCTTCCAGCTTGCCTGCTTCTGGGCTCCCTGCCAGAGCAACCCTGAACAGATAAGCAACTAATTCTCACGAGGTCTACTAAGATTCTGCTTTATTAATTCCTGCCTTTTTCTCTCTTTCTAACCCTCTTTGGGAAAAAGGGAGGTAGGGGGAGAGAAGGGGGTACATGGGGTGGAACCCTCCTCTGGAGGAGGGAATTTCATTCCTGTATTCTTGGTTTTTTTACTTTGCTGTATATTTCTGTATATATATTGTAAATACTGTATATTGTGTACATATCTTGCATTTTCCACATTGCTTGTAAAATATAGCATTCCCTTTTGCTTCTCCAGCTGAGTTAGCTGTGGATTTTCTTCCTCTTTGTGGGGGAGAGGAAGCTAGGCCTTCTCTCCAAACTACCACATTTCTTTTTGGCAGCCCAACTCGGGGCTTGAGGATAATTAGCTTGATTTATTGCTTGCTTGAGCCGGACCAGCAAACATGAAGGTGCTTTGGATTTTTAAGCAATTGCTCTTTTCAGTGTGTTCAGTTGTGATCTACAAATATTGTTTGGGTTTGATTCTGGATTACCTAGGTAAATATTTTATGCAGAAATTATATTTGTGGTTTATGTATAAGATCCGGCTTCTGTATGATCGCTGTCTGGGATTCTTTTGGCTTACCAGGTACAGGAATGTGACCTCTCCCAATTGAGATAAGTCAGTTTAAGATTCCAGTAGGTGAAAGAGTAATTTTAAGTGATGGCTGGGATCCAAAGGTGATTTATTTGATGAGTGTAATCCTGCTGCTGGTGATAACTAATGTGTATTTGCTATATTCTTGGCGTTGGGAGAAAGAAGTGTCTAGGGCCTGCTTCATTAGTAAGCATAGATCAAAGAAGAGGCAGCGTACTTCTGGGTCAGCCCCAGAGATGTCCAGTGATCAAGAGAGTGGAGAATCTGTGTCAGTTAAAGAGAAAACTAAAAAGTCTATTGGAAATGCTGCTTTGACCGGTTCTGTTGATGATTCTGGCAAGCAGCCAGGGGCGACGGCAGCTGCCAACATGGCGGCTCCCCCGTCTTCTTTGGCAGCCACCATTAACGAGGTAAAGTCATTTCCGCCCACCTTCTCGGAAGGACCGGAAGCCCCTTCCACAGCAGCTGATCTGTCTCAAAACCTGTCAGCTTCTGTCAAGGTGGCTGTAAATTCAAACACAGCTCAAATTAAGCAAGTAGCTGTTTTAAAGACTAGAAGTGGAAAGGCCAAAGAGGATCCAGGAGCTAATGGAGGAGAAGAGCAGGAGACTGATCCCGGTGAGGGACCCTCTACTAGAAAAGATCCTGCTGAGGAGGAAGAGAAGGTTTGTTTTACAGATCTAGCTGAATTAGTGAGATCAACACCAGAAAGAGATGCAGCTAGGACAGCAGCTAAGGGTGCTTCTCAGCTTAGAGAGATCCTTAAGAGAGTGACAGCAGGATTATGGGGACAACGTGTTCAGGAAGATGTGGTAGATGGAGAGGAAGATGATATTTCCGAATGTCCTTGGCCTCGTGAAGAGCTGAGAAATGTCCCTAAAGATTACACCAGGGCAGATAAGGAGCCAATTCTAATTTGGCTTAGTAGATGTTATGATACAGGTGCTCCAGCTCTAATGGTTGGAGACAAGTAGGCAGCTCAGCTAGGAACTCTCTCGAGGGATAATGGAATAGAAAGACATCTAGGCAAGGCTCTCGGTAAGGTTAATCTGTGGATACGCCTTTTATTTGCAGTCGCTCTGAGATACCCTTCCCGAGATGATCTTCCATGGAATCCTAAACCCTGGACTACCATAGATGAGGCAATTAAGCGCCTGAGAGAATTTGCTGTTAGAGAGATACTCTATGCTGAACATGAAACTCTGAATCCTGATGACATTCCTGTGGGTACTGCTCTTCCTAAAAAGCTCATCAAACTTGCTCCTTCTAATTATGCAACCATTCTGGCAAGCAGAATTGTGGCAAGAAATTATGGTGGAGCTCCTCCTACGGTTGGCCAATTCAGTGATCAAATGAGACAATTAGAGGATAGCATGACACGTGGTTCTTTGGTTTCAGCCATTGAAACTCTGTCTAGTGATATACAGAATTGCATGAGAGAGTTAAAGGATGAATTTAAAAATTCCATATCCCAATTGGCACAAAGGGATAATTCCATTTCTTCCTCCAGGTGGATATAAGTTTCATCTGTGAGGAATACACGTCCTCCAAGGAGGTCATTCCAAAACAGATCAAATCAAAACAGACCACCAAGGCAGTCACGTAGGACTATTTGGATAACTGCATGATCAGTTTGGTGAGAACATGAACCGGTGGGATGGCCAACCAACTTCTAATCTTTTCAGGAGACTGAGGGAACTGCAAAGTGGCAGAACCCGAGGTAGCAATACCAGAAGGGTAGCTGTTACTTCCACAGTTCCCCAGAACAACTCTAGTAGCTCCAACAGTGGCTCCAGTTATAACATGCAAAGCTATAACCCTGCACACTGTGCGCAATGCACATGTGGGCATGTTCCCCATAATTAGGGGTGCCCTGCCTCCCGCCAGGGGGAGGAGAGGGATAACAGAGATAATAGAATCTATTGGGATGTGTACATCCAGTGGCCTGGCACTTCACAATTTCGGAAGTACAGGGCCTTGGTCGACACAGGAGCTCAGTGCACCATAATGCCATCAAATTATCAGGGATCAGAGTCTATAACTATTCTGGGAGTCACTGGTGGATCTCAAGAGTTAAGTAAGGTGGAGGTTAATAGAAGTTTACGTGGTAAACGATGGAGGAAGCATACAGTTGTGACCGGACCTGACGCACCTTGTATGTTGGGAATTGATTTTCTGAGAGAAGGGCGTTTCAAAGACCCTAGAGGTTACAAATGGGCTTTTGGAGTAGCTTCTGTAGAAATTGATGGACAAAAACTGAAGCTGTCTGCTAGACCTGAGCTTTCTGATGAATCTGCAGTTGTGGGACAACATAAGATACAGGACATTAAATTGCCTGTTGCTTCTCAGACTGTGCATCACAGACAATATAGAACCAACCATGACTCTTTGTTGCCCATTCAGAATCTGATTCGTCAGTTGGAGAGTCAGAAAGTCGTCAGCAAAACTCATTCACCATTCAACAGTCCAGTGTGGCCTGTGCGGAAGCAGAATGGAGACTGCCATCTGATGGTCGACTACTGAGCCCTAAATGAAGTGTCACCAACCTATGAGTGCAGCAGTACCAGACATGATGGAGCTACAGTATGAGCTGGAATCCAAAGAGGCCAAATGGTATGCTACCATAGACATTGCTAATGCATTTTTCTCTATTCCCATAGCAGAGGAATGCAGGCCTCAGTTTGCTTTCACCTGGAGAGGAATCCAGTACACTTTCAACAGATTGCCAATGGGCTGGATCCACAGCTCAAGCATCTGTCATGCAGTGATCCATGATGCTCTGGAGAAAGGCGGTGCTCCAGAAAACATTCAGTTCATCGATGATATGATCGCCTGGGTTAAAACTGCTGAGGAAGTCTCCGAGAAAGGTAACAAAATCATTGACATTCTTCTGAATGCAGGTTTTGCCGTCAAGCGAGACAAGGTGAAAGGACCTACCACAGAAATTCAGTTTCTGGGAGTGCGGTGGCAAGATGGACGCTGACACATTCCAGTGGATGTGGTAAATAGAGTCTCTACCATGCCAAATCCCACAAAGAACCAAGAGACGCTACGTTTCTCGGGGATAGTGGGATTTTGGAGACTGCACATTCCTGGATACAGTCAGATTGTGAAGCCTCTGTATGATGTGACTCGAAGGAGAAACAATTTCCACTGGGGACCTGAACAACAAGCAGCCTTTGACCAGATAAAGCAAGAGGTAGTTCAAGCAGTGGGTCTGGGACCTGTCCGAGATGGTCCAGACATTAAGAACATTTTGTACACAGCTGCAAGTGACAATGGTCCAACCTGGTGCTTGTGGCAAAAAGCTCCAGGTGAGACACGTGGACGACCTCTTGGTTTCTGGAGTCGAGGTTGCAGAGGCGAAGGATGGAGAAGGAGAATCCAGTCAGTTCGCAGAGGTAAAAGCTGTCCAGCTAGCTCTCGACGTAGCTGAACGTGAGAGATGGCCAAAGCTTTATCTCTACACCGACTCATGGATGGTAGCCAATGCTGTATGGGATTGGCTAAAGAACTGGGAGAAGAGCGGTTGGCAGAGGAAAGGAAAACCCATTTGGGCAGCCAACCTGTGGCAGGACATTGCTGATCGAATCGAGAGAATTCCAGTGAAGGTGAGACACATCGATGCTCACATTCCTAAGAGCAAAGCTACTGAGGAACAGCAACACAACCATCAGGCAGATCTAGCTGCAAGAGTTTCTTGAGTAGACATAGACTCTAATCTTTATCATGACTGGAAACACCGAGGTGGGATATTCTTAGCTCGGTGGGCTCATGATTCGTCAGGGCATCAAGGCAGAGATGCAACATACCAATGGGCTCATGACAGATCCATAGACATTTCCATGGATGCTATCACACAAGTCATCCATGACTGTGACATTTGTGCTGCTATTAAGCAGGCAAAACGAATAAATCCCTTGTGGTATGGTGACAGATGGTGAAAGTACAAGTATGGTGAAGCTTGGCAGATTGACTACATCACTCTACCACGTTCTCGTTCTGGTAAGCAATACGTGCTTACTATGTGTGAGAGTCTAATAAGTTTGCCTCTCTCTGTGTGAGTCAACAAAGATAAAGTGATAGCAGAGCCACTGGAAAGAAGTTGGAAAGAATCCTGTCCACCAATCCTGGATGCAAATCAGCTTGTGATTGCATTGTGATAACACGGGACTACAACAATAGGACCCAAGGACCCAGCCATCACACCTTTAGGGCAAGATAATCTCCACCTGTTTCCTGAGCCTTGTCTGGATGGAGATGGGGTAGACGGAGATTCCCCCCCCTCCAGCCAGGATCTTGCCCAAACACACAGATTTCCTGCCACTGGAATTCCTGAGGGACAATATTTGAATACATACCTAAGGACTAAAAACTGTATAAAAGACTGGAGCAACTACTGGTTTGTAGAGAGAAACAGAGGAGAGAAACAGAGGAGAAAAACGGGGAGAAAAACGGAGATGAAGGAAAACACAGGAGACGGGCCAGGCCGCTGAGAAGCCGGGACAATGCTGCTCCGGAGAAAAGAAGCTGCCCGGAGGACCACAGCTCCAGCCAAATCCTCAGCACCCTTTCTCTACAGACCCAGGCTGCCCAGAGGAGCCTCAGCACCGTTCCTGTATCAACCCAACATCTCCCCAGAGGACCACAGCTGTTCTCCAGCAAAAGCCTCACCACGGTGTCTCTACAAACCCATCTCCTGCAGCACCTTTCCTCCACAGACTTTAACTGACTTGGGGGGGATGAGGGGTGTGGTAATATAATTCCTTTCCTCTTCTCTCTCTCTTCTATCTCTCGTCTCTCTCTCCCTCTTTATTTTCTCCCTCTCCCTTTCTTATGACCACTTTCTCTATGTAATAAATAGTCTAGCTGTTGATACTTTGGCCTCGTTTGTGCCTTTAATTTCACAACACGGGAATATTTAAAAGAACTGTGTCTCCGGACCGAGACATCTAATGTCTCCGGACCTTAACACTATGGTAGAGGCAAACACTGGATGGTTGGAAACTGTTGGGGTTCGTTTTGAGCAAGAGGGCATATGGGTCCCAGGAACACCTGTGCAATTCAGGCCTTGAAGAATTCTCTGTTGATAATATAGCGGTGGAGTAGGAGATGTGGGAAAGTGCTGATTGCTTGGTATGCTGAAGTCCAGCTGCCCCTGAGAAGGGAGGCTAATGGGGCGACGGAGATTGGGAATCAATACGGCTGACCAATGTGATCGAGTATTGTTCCTTTATTGTTTCAGTGTTGCAGGCCGATGGTGCAGGCCTGAGGTGCAGGCCTATGGAGCAGGCCTGTAGTGCAAGTATAGCACTGTAAAGTGTAGAAGAAACAGGAGACAGGAAAGGCAGAAGAAGAAGTACGTAGCAAGGCAACTGCTACGACTTATATAAACTCGGAGTGCCTCGTTGGCACAGCTCCATTGGTTCCCTATGAGTGACCACACATTGCACTATTACAGATTATTGGTCCAACTACTAATAACACAACGAGGTTGTTGATGCAGGTGCATATCCTGTTGTCCCAAGATAACTGTCCATGTTTATAGCTACCAGTGTCTTGTTTTAGTTACATGCTGCAGGCACAGCACTGTTTTGCTACACTGCTAGCTGATTCTGCATTTATGGCCTACCACCATGTCAGGCTCTAGGCCTACACTGCCAGATTGCTCACACTGCTCGTCGCTGGCATTGCCACAAATCCCCCTTTTTGTTTTTGTGAGCAGTCTGGTCATGGGAGTTGTTCTCATCCCATACAAGATGCTACTGCAAACACAGAAGCAAGCAAGGTAAAGCTAAGCTGTGTAGCAAAAGCAAGAGTTCTGTAGTGCAGCATGTCTAACAGACTGATGTAACCCATACAAGGCACAAAGCTTAAGTTGAACTAGTTACAATGCTCTACAGAGATGGCATAATACATGGTCAATAGATAACAAATATTGTAAAGAAGAACTTAGATCTTAACAGTTCCGATCTTTACATTTCACTCCTCTTATTGACAGAGAAGACTTGATTATGCCTGAACGCATTGCACACAGAGATTGAGGCACAAATGCAATCCTTAGCACTGTCTCTTACAATCTGCTTTAGGATTATGTTGCAGCTTTATTTTCTCTAGGATGGTCAAAAATCATGAATTGTTTAATGGTAGCAAGATTTCTTTAATCTGTAAAGGTAGATCTGGCCAGGCTCTAGCTTCACAGACAGAAAACTTGCAGGCAAGCAGCAAGAGCAAAAAGAGCTTCATTGCATTGCCCAATATAAAATTACACTGAATAATGTGTTTTTGCTCATCCTAGTAATTCTGATCTCTTAATGTTCACACAACAGTAAAGCATTCACGACACTCAGTTATAAGTTAGATGTTTTCTGTTGACATCTTGGATTATCGTGACCGTCATTCTGGTCAGTGCTAAGCAGGTTTGCTGATTGTCATTTTCATGACAGTTGTGCCGTGTTCGTGCTGTCTTGCGGTGAGAGGGTTACAGCACATTGCAAAGTTGATGTTTCTAGGGTTACAACACTTTCTAGGGTTACAACATTTTCTAGGGTTACAGCATTTCTAGGGTTGCCATGAGCTAATTTTTTGCTATGGGGTATTCTCTCTTTTCCCCCCCCTTTTTTTTTTTTTGTTAATAATCTCTACTGAGCAAAATGTAAAGATGAAACTGCATCCTCTAGGATGTCTACATTCAGAGGCACACTTAGTTAACAAGAGAGAATACAAAGTTATCGAGCAACCACAATATTCAGTCCTAATTCACATGATGCTGTGGTACATTCTTCTGAGTGATGCTGTTTGATCCCAGATGATCATAGCAGTTGTTGTGACTGGTGTTTGACTGCATGGGAAATGCTGTGTCCTCGTGGTCTTGATTCTTCCGCCGTTGTTTGTTGCGATGATTGCAGTTAGCAGAAAAGAAGGCTCGAGGTGACCAGATCGTGGCCATCCAGTATCTGAAGAGAGCCTACAAGAATGCTGGGGAGGGACATCCTAGCATGTCAGGAAATGACAGGACTAGGGAGAATGGAACAAGGCTGGGGATGGGAAGATTCAGGCTGGATGTGAAGAAGAAATTCTTCACTGTGAAAATGGTGAAGCCCTGTAATGGGTTGCCCAAGGAGATGGCCGAGGCCCCATGCCTGGAAGTGTTTAAGCCCAGGCTGGACGAGGCTCTAGCCTGCCTGATCCAGTGTGAGATGTCCCTGCCCATGGCAGTGGTTGGAACTAAATGATCCTTGTGGTCCTTTCCAACCCTGACTCATTCCACGAGTCTATGATTCCACAGATTTTCTAACTAATTTTGAGTGTTTTTTGTTTGTTTTTAATGTGAGCTATTTTTAAATTTGTAATTAATTTTTTGCTTCATTTCTTTAATATTTTGAGATCTACTTTCAATAAATCTATTTCATTTTTGTTTGATTTCATTATATGGATTTATGGGTTTTTTTATTATTTTTTACATGTTTGCAATTGTTTTTATTTAATTTTTTAATTTATTTTCATTTCAATTTTGATTTTGTAAATTATTTTTATAGTTTTTTTCTTTTTAATTCTAACTTGAGTTGTTTCACGCTTTATGTTGAATGTATTTCTTTTACTATTTTGTTTCTTTTTGTTATTTTATTTAATTTTTAGTTATTATTTTCTATTGTGAATTTATTATTTTGATATGTTTAATATTTTGACTTTTAATCTAGTTCTTTTGTTTAATCTTTAATTAATTTCAAATTGTTTTTAAATTTATTTCTATACTGTTTTAATATGTTTTTTTCTTCATTGCATTTTATTATATATATATTTTTTTGTCTGCACTTTTTAATTATTTTTTGTTAGCTTTTATGTTTGTTAATTTTAATCTAATTTTGATATAATTTTATTCAATTAATTTTTGTTATTTTGTATTTTAGTTTTTCTTTGTTCTTTAAATTTTTATTATTATTTTTAACTTACTTTTTGTAATTTTTTATTTCTTTTTTACCTTCTTTATTATAATTTTTCTTTTGTTATTGTAATTTTTTAATCTGTATTTTAATTTGTTATTCTAATCAATTTTTTCTTTCAATTTATTTTATTTTTGTAATTTCTATTTTTTTCTTTTTATCTAGTGTTTAATATTTTATTTTTTATCTTATATTATTTATTGTAATTATTTTTAATTTTGCATGTTTATTTTATCTATTTTCTATTCTAATTTTAATTTTTACTTTTTTATTATTTTTTTAACCTTTTCTATTAATTCTTTTTTATTATCATTTTTAATTTTAATTTTCTCAACTTTTTCTTTGTATAATTTTTTGGTTGTTTTAATCTAATAGTCTTGATAATCCTTATTTTCATTTTTTTGCTAACAATTCTTATGTCTTTTTTTTTGTTGTTAATAGCTATTCTGTGTTAGTAATCCTTATGATTTTTCAGTGTGTCATATTTTGTTTTTAATATTTTATTTTCATTGTTGCTCTTCTTTTTTATTACTATTCTGTTATTTAGTACTCTATGTTTTGTATCCAGAGTTTTTGTGCTTTTGTTATATATTTCTGGTTTTTTGTTTACCCTTTTTTTTTTTTTGCATTTTTTTGTATTTTTTGTATTTTTTTTTTCTAGTCTATGTCTAAGAAGGAAATATAAAGACATTACCTTAGCTAAGGAATACTTTATAAAATGAATACCTATTTACTACAAGTCTTAACTATATTACATGCAGCTCCTTTGAAATGCCATGGCACACAACTAAGAAGGTTCGTACCAAAAGAAATCTTACAATGTGAACTCATTACTAAGTACTTACACTTTACTACAATTACTATGTACTAGGTATCTGTAAAAACCAAATGCTTACCATTCATTATGTTTACCAGGAAAACTTAGCAAATATCTAAATAACAAATCTCTTAAGGACATTGCAATCACAAATGAAGAAATTATCACTGTAACTTTAAATCAGAGCAGAGCTTTGGTTGGCAAGAGTAGTACTAGAAAATCCTCCCTTTTCTGGGGGTGGGTGGCTAGCAAGGTGTGACCCAGTTGCTATTGTTTCTGTATTAGGGTCTTAACGACTTGCAGCCTATCGTGTCTGAACGACCATTGTTCCACCCATACTGGATTATGTGTTTTCCATTTTAATTTGTGGGTTGGTTGCTGACTAGTAGCCACTACAAAGAAGGAACGGTAACAAGTTTTGCTCCTAGTTGACTTAAGGCATATCAGCCCAATAGAGCAACTGGAAGGGTTAACATGTATGGTCTTACAGTGATTGATTTGCTGTAGTTAAAAGCTAATTGCACTGGCTCTTTGCTAACCCAGGTTGTTTGGATACCTTTTAAACACATGACTTCAACATTTGCCATGAGCAATGGCTAGTGACCATTCCATTTATGACTAGGTATAATGATGATATCGTCTCCAGTATCCATAATAATTGAAAATCGTATAATTTGTCCACAAGGGTGTCTGACAGATAAAATCTGTTCCAGTTTTCTCTTTTGGATTTTTAGGGCTAATGAGGTATTAGGCATATCGGTGGAACCTGAGCCTTCTTGCCCTTGGATTCTGTTATAAGTTTTAGGCACCCAGGACTCAGATGGTATTAAGCAATTTCTGTCCCAACAAGAGTGCTAACAGGAGAGGCAATGGTATAGAGCATAATTTTCATAGCCCAGTCATAATCAGAATGTATTGAACCAGGAATTATAAGAATGCCCTGTCTAAAGATAGACTGTCATCTGCCAATTAACAGAGCACAGGGTCTGTGACCCAAAGGACCATGCCAGTTAAACTCGACAGCGCTTTGTGGATTCAAAAGGTGATATGCGGCTGTTGTCAGGTCCGCTGTGCGCTGCCGGGAATAAACTTTATTAGAATAAACTTTATTAGAATAAACCAAACCAGGTTGGAAGAGACCTTCAAGATCATCGTGTCCAACCCATCAACCAATCCAACCCACCCAAACAGCTAACCCATGGCACCAAGCACCCCATCAAGTCTCCTTCTGAACACCCTCAACGACGGCGACTCCACCACCTCCCCAGGCAACCCATTCCAATGGGCAATCACTCTTTCTGTATAGAACTTCTTCCTAACATCCAACCTGAACCTCCCCTGGCGCAGCCTGAGACTGTGTCCTCTTGTTCTGGTACTGGGTGCCTGGGAGAAGAGACCATCATCAGCCTGTCTACAACCTCCCTTCAGGTAGTTGTAGAGAGTGATAAGGTCACCCCTGAGTCTCCTCTTCTCCAGGCTAAGCAGCCCCAGCTCCCTCAGCCTCTCCTCATAGGGCTTGTGTTCCAAACCCCTCACCAACCTTGTTGCTCTTGTCTGGACTCGTTCCAGCAAGTCAACATCCTTCCTAAACTGAGGGGCCCAGAACTGGACACAGTACTCGAGGTGTGGCCTAACCAGTGCAGTGTACAGGGGCAGAATGACCTCCCTGCTCCTGCTGGCCACACTGTTCTTGATGCAGGCCAGGATGCCATTGGCCTTCTTGGCTGCCTGGGCACACTGCAGGCTCATGTTCAGCCTACCATCAACCAGCACCCCCAGGTCCCTCTCTGCCTGGCTGCTCTCTAGCCACTCTGACCCCAGCCTGTAGCACTGCATGGGGTTGTTGTGGCCAATGTGCAGAACCCGGCATTTGGATGTGTTAAATCTCATGCCGTTGGATTCTGCCCATCTGTCCAGCCTGTCGAGGTCTCTCTGCAAAGCCTCTCTACCCTCCAGCAGATCAACTCTTGCCCCCAGCTTGGTGTCGTCAGCAAATTTACTGATGATGGACTCAATGCCCTCATCCAGATCATCAATAAAGATGTTAAAGAGCACAGGGCCCAGCACTGATCCTTGGGGCACACCACTAGTGACTGGCTGCCAGCTGGATGTGGCACCATTCACCACCACTCTCTGGGCTCGGCCCTCCAGCCAGTTCCTAACCCATCGCAGTGTGCTCCCGTCCAAGCCATGGGCTGACAGCTTGGCCAGCAGTTTGCTATGTGGGACGGTGTCAAAGGCCTTGCTGAGGTCCAGGTAGACTACATCCACAGGCCTCCCCACATCCACCAGGCGGGTCACCTGATCATAGAAGGAGATCAGGTTGGTCAGGCAGGACCTGCCCTTCCTAAATCCATGCTGGCTAGGCCTGATCCCTTGGCCATCCTGTAAGTGTTGTGTTATTGCACTCAAGATGACCTGTTCCATGATCTTGCCTGGCACTGAGGTCAGGCTGACAGGCCTATAATTCCCTGGCTCATCCAACCGGCCCTTCTTATGGATGGGCACCACGTTGGCCAGCTTCCAGTCCTCTGGGACCTCGCCAGTGAGCCAGGACTGCTGGAAAATTATGGAGAGTGGCTTGGCCAGCTCATCTGCCAGCTCTCTCAGCACCCTAGGATGAATCCCATCTGGTCCCATGGACTTGTGGGGATCCAAGCTGCTAAGGAGAGTTCCAACCACCTCCTCATGGAACATAGGGAAACTGTGCAACTCCCTGGCTCCTTCTGCCGGCTCTGCAGGCCAGCTGTCAGGAAGACGTTCTGCCCTTCTAGTAAAAATTGAGGCAAAGAAGGTGTTAAGTATCTCTGCCTTTTCCTCATCCTTTGTTACAATGTTCCCCTCCGTGTCCACTAAGGAGTGGAGGTTGTCCTTTCCCTTCCTCTTGCTATTAATGTATTTATAGAAGGACTTTTTGTTGTCCTTCACAGTAGAGGCCAGTTTAAGCTCCAAGTGTGCTTTTGCCTCCCTAATTCTCTTCCTACAAGACCTAGCAACATCCTTAAACATTCTGTGGGTTGCCTCCCCTCTCTTCCAAAGGTGATACACCCTCTTTTTTTCCCTCAGTTCCATTAAAAGTTCATGAACCATCCAGGCTGGCCGTCTGCCCCGGCGGCTCATCTTCTGGCACATTGGCACAGCCTGTCCCTGAGCCTTCAACAATTCTTCATTGAAGTAGGTCCAGCTCTCCTGGACCCCTTTGTTTTTAAGGGCTTTATCCCAAGGAACCCTCTGAATTAGTTCCTTGAGTAACCCAAAGTCTGCCCTCTGGAAGTCCAGAGTGGAGGTCTTCTTGCCGCCCCCCCTTGACTTGACCAAAAACCGAGAATTCAATTATCTCGTGGTCACTGGACCCCAAACACCCTCCAACCACCACATCGCCCACCAGTCCTTCCCTGTTGGTGAAGAGGAGGTCAAGCATAGCCTTGCCCCTGGTAGGCTCTCGCAGCACCTGGGATAAGAAGCTGTCCTCCATGCATTCTAAAAACCTTCTAGACTGTCTCCTCTCTGCCGTGTTGAGTTCCCAGCAGATGTCAGGCAGGTTGAAGTCGCCCGTGAGAACAAGGTCCAGAGATCTTGAGACAGCCCTAAGCTGCCTATAGAATGCTTCGTCAACATCTTCCTCCTGGTTGGGTGGTCTATAACAGACTCCAACCAGGGTGTCTGCCCTGCTGGTCTTCCCTCTAATTCTTATCCACAAGCATTCAACCCGATCGTCCCTAGTCTCCATCTCAATGGCATCTAGTGCCTTCCTGATGTAAAGGGCCACCCCTCCACCCCTTCTGCCTCGCCTCGGGGGCCTGGGGGGGGGGGGGGCGGGGGGGGGCGCGGTCCAAGGACCCTGGTTTGGTGTCGTCGTGCGGGGTATATTCACGCTGCAGGAGCAGCTTCTGCGACGATCTCGAGTAAAATGATTAAATCTGTGACCCTTTCGAGTCTGTCCAACAGTCAGACACTTTAAGGTACCTAGGTTTCTCAGAGGCACGATGATTTCAGGACTGCTTCTATGGCCGTGGCTAGATACATTGCTGCTTGTCGATGCCTTCATTCGTTGTGGTCCTGCAGTCATGAGGCAGTAGCACCTGTTGATAAAATGCTGAGAACCTGTTTATTTTCTTCATTAGCATTGTCAAATTCCAAAATATCCACATTTCTACCTTCATATCGTGAGTCGGGTCTGAATTAGTATTGAATGCCGTATGCAAGGGATGGTATTGACAAAGAAACCAAGTGTCCCTGTTAGACCCTGCTCAGTAATAAGAAACACAGGATCAGAGTTATTGTCCTGGATGGTGGACCACGCTTTGATCACTACATCCTGACTTAATTGCAAAACCTCAGGCATTTGCAAGTGAATTGTCAGTTAATTGAGGAGTTGCAACGGCTAAGACGGTGTGACTTTCAAGTCTCCTTGCTGCTGAAACTCAGACAGCACTGTCTTACGATGTAACTTTTTGTTGCAATCAGAATACCATCCATAGACTTATAGATGTCACAAGTCTATGTCACAATGAGTCTGTTTAAGTGGGAAGAGAGTGCCTTCGGGCTACCCATTGATATCGGTGGGTGGAGTCTGCCTTAATCGATGACTCAGTAGATGCAGACTTTGTTAAGTCCTCCGAGTGTGAGCAAATTGTAAAGAAAACGATCCTTCAAATGAATAATAATCAGGTCCCAATTTGTGGGGACTGGGAGTTGGGAGGCCAGGTTGTAAGGCACCCATCTCCTCCATGATCGCTCTCAGACCTCGTAATAAACACCATTTGCTGACATACGTGTGTCAAAAGGTATTAACAAATGTGTTGAAAACAACTGATTGATTACAGCAGTTGTGTATCCTGACTGTAGCCCATAGGTAGCTATGGCTTGTCTAGCTCCTGTTAAAGAACATTAGTCAGTTCAGATGACCATAGTCATTGTTAGCCTTCTCCATCTGTGACTACATTTCCCACAATACCTTTCCACCAGCTCAGCGAGACAGTTCCGTGTCCCTCCCACCTCCCGATCGCCCCATCGGGACTCAATTGAAATCTCCGTCCGAGGCTATACTCTGCTAATGACTGGAATGTAGGGGGGGGGGGGGGGGGGTGTAGCCGGTGAAACTGCCGGGAGGAAGGGGCCGCTGGGGCCGTTCCTGCCGCTGCCATGGGGGTGGCTGTTGCCGGGGCCGCTGTTGTCGGCGGTGCGTCGGTCGATGCCGCTTGATCGGAGCCGCTGGTACTCGCGGGGGACCATGGGGGGGTCGCGGGAGGCGTCGCCAGGAGAGCTGCGAGAGTGTGGGGCGCTGTTGAGGTGGGCGCTGCCGGGCTGAGGGCTGCCGGGGTGGTGGGGGCCACCATCGGGGCGGCCGGGGCTCGCGGCGGGGCGGGGGGTTGCAAAAGTGCCGTGATCGCGAGCCTGCAAGCGCTCCAGGAGTTCTAGGGCAGAGTTCGCACTGTCCGGCTTCCAAGCCCAGGCCATCGCTGGCGGTATCAGGAAGATGTTGATGAAGGGGATCGAAAACGCCGAGCCGCAGGTTTCGCCGCTTTTTTTTTTTTTTTTTTTTTTTTTTTTTTTGTTAATGGGTTTCTCTGCTGGGCGCGGGGCGGCTGTGCTGGTGTGTTAATAAACAGGGTGTGCTGGCCAAGATGGCGGAGGTGGCTAATTCTTTGTCTAATTCTTAATGCGTAGCGACCTCCATTTTGATTTCGCGCGCCTTATCAGTTCGATCAGGATTCGCTTCTGCCGCTATTGACGTGGCAGGAGTAGATTTTTCCGCGCAAAAGGACGGTAATAGAGAGCCGCGATTCGTGTAGAAGATGTAGCGGGCAATTGAAATCGAGGAGGATGCTGACGGAGCGGCAGACGATGTGCAAGGAGAGACGGGGGGGGGGGGGGGGGGGGGGGGGGGGGGCGGAGGGCGGGGAGTGCCTTCCGAGTCTCTCTCGTCTCGGTTATAACCAAACGCCGCAGCAGCTGAATCGGGAGTAGCCTGCTCTGCTTTTTTTCGATTGCAATGTCCGTGACGATCCGTCACACGGTGCTATAGCGAAAAGCTGCTTTTTTAAGCATTTAGCACCTCATCCCACAGCTGGGCTGCAATTTTGTCCCATGCTTCGGAAGTAAAAGCTTAATTGCCGTGGGGGATGACTCTGGGCACAGGCTAATAGCCCTTTTATGATCCCAGAATTGCCAGTAATACCTCTCACGGAGAGGATAGGTGGAAGGCGTTTAGCACAGCCTCTTCTGTGGTGGCGTGCTTCCCCTTGCCTCTCCCCGGCCGCTCACCGGGCCAGGGTGAGATTCACTTCCTTTTTGAGCGCATGCTGCTAATTTTCCAGCACCGGGGCAGTGCTGTCCGACCGGCTTTCCGTATCGCTCGGACGTACCTCTCTCTGCTGAGTCGATCAGTATGGTACTCCGAGGATCCCTTGTCCATGAGTTCAGGTTTATTCGGGCGCCAGTTAATGGGGCGATGGAGATTGGGAATCAATACGGCTGACCAATGTGATCGAGTATTGTTCCTTTATTGTTTCAGTGTTGCAGGCCGATGGTGCAGGCCTGAGGTGCAGGCCTATGGAGCAGGCCTGTAGTGCAAGTATAGCACTGTAAAGTGTAGAAGAAACAGGAGACAGGAAAGGCAGAAGAAGAAGTACGTAGCAAGGCAACTGCTACGACTTATATAAACTCGGAGTGCCTCGTTGGCACAGCTCCATTGGTTCCCTATGAGTGACCACACATTGCACTATTACAGATTATTGGTCCAACTACTAATAACACAACGAGGTTGTTGATGCAGGTGCATATCCTGTTGTCCCAAGATAACTGTCCATGTTTATAGCTACCAGTGTCTTGTTTTAGTTACATGCTGCAGGCACAGCACTGTTTTGCTACACTGCTAGCTGATTCTGCATTTATGGCCTACCACCATGTCAGGCTCTAGGCCTGCACTGCCAGATTGCTCACACTGCTCGTCGCTGGCATTGCCACAGGAGGCAAGCAAGATAAGGAGGAGGCGAGATCTGGGAAAAAGAGCAATTAGACTGAGCATGTGACCGGTTGATGCTGTCCCCTTAAGAAAGGGAATATGGTGGACGGAAGTTGGTAAATGAAAAGAACAATCTAAACTAATTTCATTGGTAAAGTGGGAAGAAGCACCTTCTGAACTGGGAGTGCAGGAGGGTATCCTGGGCATTCCAGCACTTTATCTTCAGTCTTGTTTCCGCTTCTCCTTCCGGCAGCAGCTTGCAGCTCCTGGGCTTTCGGCCAAGGCTTTGGCCTTGAAAACTGATAAAGGCCTGTATTAACTGCTTTCCAACTAACACAAACTGCTTCTAACTTTTTTTTCTCTTTCTCTCTCTTTCTAACCCGCTCTGGGGAAAAGGGGGAGAGAGGGGGAGAGCGGAGGTGGGGAACCCCCTCAGTAGAGGGGGGAACTCTCATTTCTGTGCTACTCTGTTGTATATCTTTGTATATATTGTAAATATTGTAAATTTGTATATATTTCCCTGCATATCCTGTATTGCTTTGTAAATATACAGCTCCACTGCTTTGCTAATTCAGCTGTGAGTTTTTTTTTTCCTTTCCCTTCAATTTTCTTTCCCTTTACTTTACAGGGGGGAGGGAGGAGGCTTTTGGGCCTTACCCTTCCAACCCTACGACAGAGCAGAAATTGTGAAAACAATGATGTAACCTTTTAGAGAGAAACCAATAATATGTGTGAAATTAGAATAGAATTAACTATGCATAAGATAAGACTATAAATAATGAAGTGTGGAGCAATAAAGTTGGATGATTACTATCACTCATATTGAGTGCTGTCGTCCCTGTCTCCGTTCTCGTCAAGTGGCGCCTCGAACAGGGACCCGATTCTGCGGGTACTCTGAGCTGTTTCGATGGGGACGACAGTGGAGACCGCACCCGGGGATTACGGGCGAGCCGACTGTGGAGGAAGGCTCGGGCGGGCCAGTCGGCGGGCCGAAATTGGCATGCCAGTGGAAAACGTCGGCGGGCTGGAGTTGGCGGGCCGGTGGCAGCTTGGGCGGGCCGGGATCGGCGGGCCTGAGGAAAGGATCGGCGGGCTAGACGTGGCGGGCCGGCGGTGAGCTCGGGCGGGCCGGAATCGGCGGGCCTGAGGAAAGGAGCAGCGGACACCGGCGGGAAACAGAACGCGGCAGTGAAGTTCGTGGACGTCGGTGAATATGGAAAAAGAGGTAGCGCTCTCCTTATTTCAATGCTTTTTAGAAAAGCGTAAGGCACCGACGGCTCCAGCCGAGGCGGCACCGACAGCTCCGACGACACAGGCAGCACCGACCGTAGTGGTGGCCCTGGTGGCATGCAGCAGCGGACCCTCCCCCCGGCGGTGGCTCGCACCAGCGGACCCCCCCCCGGCGGTGGCTCGCACCAGCGGGCCATCCCCCGGCGGTGGCTCGCACCAGCGGCCCCCCCCCAGCGGCTCCAGCTGCACTACACCACCCTCCCCCCCCCCCCCCCAGCGGTTTCTGGTACGGCTACTGTCGACCATGGCTCTGTTCTGATTTAAAGCAACAGTGCTAATTTCTTCATTTCTGATTGTGATGTCTTTCAGAGATTTGTTATTTAGAGTTTTGCTAAGTTTTCCTGGTAAGCATAATGAACGGTAAACATTTGGTATTTACAGGTACTTAGTACATAGTAATTGCAGTAAGGTGTATGTACTTAGTAATGAGTTCAAATTGTAAGATTTTCCTTTGGTTCAAACCTTCTTAGTTGTCTGCCTAGGCATTTCAAAGGAGCTCCATGTAATATAGTTAAGGTTTGTAGTAAATAGGTATTCATTTTAACAAGTATTCCTTCACTAATGTGCAGAAGAATCAAGACTATGAGGAAACAGCATTTCCCATGAAGTCGAGCATCGGTCACAATAACTGTTATGATAATCTGGGATCAAAAGCATCAATCAGAAGAATGTACCACAGCATCATGTGAATCAGGACTGAATATTATGGTTGGTTGATTGTTGTGTGATTAGAGAAACGTTCATAGGGACTTATATGTTATCTCACCAGTTTGCTATAATTTACACACCTAGAGGGAAAATCAAAACTCATAACAACACAACATGCATTTTCATTTTCGGTTGAAAACATCAACAAGCAAATAAATAAATTAAAAGAAAAAAAAAAAAGGGGGGAAAGAGAGAATACCCCATAGCAAAAAAAAAAAAATTTTTTAATGGTACCAATAAGAGATCAGTATTACTAGGATGAGCAAAAACACATTATTACGGGTAATTTTATATTGGGCAAAGCAATGAAGCTCTTTTGCTCTTGCTGATTGCCTGCAAGTTTTCTGTCTGTGAAGCTAGAGCCTGGCCAGATCTACCTTTACAGATTAAAGAAATCTTGCTACCATTAAACAATTTATGATTTTTTGACCATCCTAGAGAAAATAAAGATGCAACATAACCCTAAAGCAGATTGTAAAAGACAGTGCTAAGGATTGCATTTGTGTCTTAATCTCTTTGTGCAATGTGTTCAGGCATAATCAAGTCTTCTCTGTCAATAAGAAGAGTGAACTGTAAAGATCGGAACTATTAAGATCTAAGTTCTTCTTTACAATGTCTGTTATCTTTGACCATGTATTATGCCAGCTCTCTTAGAGCATTCTATCTAGTTCAACTTAAGCTTTGTGCCTTGTATAGGTAACATGGGCCAACATGACAGGCAGTAATGAATTTTGTTTGAGCCTTCAGACTGTGGGTGAACCTTTCAAGACGTGTCTGATAGGGATACCCAGATTTGATGTAAATATGTTTGTTAATTATAGTAGTAATAGTTGTAGTAATGAGAGTGAAATGGCAAATTGTAGTGCATTATTGATTAAGGGACTGACTCAGCGGTTACTGTATGATCCTGAAGAACTGAGATTATTGGGCTCTCAGCAGGTTGGCAATGCATCGAGAAACTGGACTCAAACGTGTATTGTGGTTGGAGGTATGTTTAAAGGACAGCAAGATTTTGAGCAAGTGTTAGAAGGTTGGGGGAAAGTGCCAGTTGGGATACAAAGCAGCTCTCAGGGATGGACTGATGTTCGTCCCAGAAGACCATGTAACGTGTATGGTGACTATTGTGGAAAAAACGCACAATTGAGCAATTACCATCAAATTGTAATGACTGAGTGGAATTATGGGGGTATGCAATGAGAGCCTTTGTAAGTGTGCCAGGTGCCGCTGCAGGAAAAGCCTTGAGTGCAGTAGAAAAATTAGCGTGTTGGTCAGTAAAAAATGCAAATGCTACACTCAGGTGTTAGAAGGGTTATTGTTAGATCAAAAATCATTGAAGCACGCATTACTGCAAAATCATGCTGCAACTGATTTTTTGTTGTTGGCTCAAGGGCATGGATGCGAAGATTTTGATGGAATGTGTTGTTTTAACTTGTTGGATCATGGAGTGTCGATGCATGCTGAGATTAGGTGGCTAAGGAATCATACGCGTGCTGTCACAATTGTAAAAAGTCCCTTAGATGATTGGTTAAGATCAATGCTTGGGAATGTGTCACAGTGGGTTATACAATTGATAAAAGAAGCTTTAAGGTTTTTAGGTATTATTGTACTAATTTTGATTATTGTTAAACTTGTTTATAATTGTATTATGCAAAGTGTTCAAAGGATAACCTCCAAGGCCTTACTTGCACAAAAGAAAAACGGGGGAATTTGTTGGGGATCGTTTTGAGCAAGAGGGGACATGGGTCCCAGGAGCACCTGTGCAATTCAGGCCTTGAAGAATTCTCTGTTGATAATATAGTGGTGGAGTAGGAGATGTGGGAAAGTGCTGATTGCTTGGTATGCTGAAGTCCAGCTGCCCCTGAGAATGGAGGCAAGCAAGATAAGGAGGAGGCAAGATCTGGGAAAAAGAGCAATTAGACTGAGCAGAAGTTGTGAAAACAATGATGTAACCTTTTAGAGAGAAACCAATAATATGTGTGAAATTAGAATAGAATAATAATAGAATATGCATAAGACAAGACTATAAATAATGAAGTGTGGAGCAATAAAGTTGGATGATTACTATCACTCATATTGAGTGCTGTCGTCCCTGTCTCCGTTCTCGTCAGGAAACTTATCCAGTTCCACATGCAACTGCACGCAACACCATTCTCGGTCTGGAGAGACAGATCCTGTGGAGACACGGAACTCCAGAGAGGATTGAGTCAGAAAACGGAACTCATTTCAAGAACAACCTTGTAAAGAGCTGGGCAAAAGAGCACGGTATTGAGTGGATATTCCATATTCCCTACTATGCACCAGCTTCAGGGAAGATTGAATGCTACAACGGTTTGTTGAAGACCACTCTTAAAGCCATGGGGGGGTGGATCTTTGAAAAACTGGGAAAAACATTTAGCACAAGCAACCTGGCTGGTAAATAGTAGAGGTTCAGTGAACCGAGCTGGACCTGCACATTCAGATCTGCTACAGAAAGTGGAAGGTGATAGAGTTCCTGTTGTTAGAGAAAAGAATCTGTTAGGTAAAGCTGTTTGGGTACCGCGACTGAGAGATGGAGACAAAGCCTAATGCAAGCAAAGTGTCTACTTTATTGTACAAAATATGTTCTTTATATAGGGTAACATAATCAAAAGCAACTAGTGATTGGTAATTAGATGTGTCCATCCGACAGTTACAGATTCGTGATTGGCTTCGGAGAAAATACCAGGGAACACACATCGCCAGGCAAGGCCCAGGCAGCTGTTAGACAAAAGGCAAATGATCCAGCATCTCTTATCTAAGTTCCGAGAGAAAACAAAAGACTCTCTTGCAATGTTTACCAGCTCTAATTCTCAGGTAGTTGTGGGGCTTCCTGAGTCACAATGGCCGTCGGTAATTAGGTAAAGGCTTTTTTCTCTCCACATAGTTGGAGTTTTTCCCAAGGTCTGTGGCCTACAAGGGCTAAAACATTTCCTTCTATCAGCTAAGCATTGCTCCCTAAATTCAGTGCATCATTTGGGTATTTTCTCCCTCAGGAGAGGCTAAACCTGTCCAAGGGGTGGTTTCAGCTGAAGGTCTGGGTCACACTTATTGGGTAACGCAAGAGAATGGTGAAATTCAGTGCATTCCACAAAGAAATTTAACTTTAGCTGAAAGAGTTTAATTTCAAACTGTTGTGCAGCTACATCGCGTCCAAAGGAAGAATCTTTAACTTTATTAGAATAAGCTTTATTAGAATAAACCAAACCAGGTTGGAAGAGACCTTCAAGATCATCGTGTCCAACCCATCAACCAATCCAACCCACCCAAACAGCTAACCCATGGCACCAAGTACCCCATCAAGTCTCCTTCTGAACACCTTCAATGACGGCGACTCCACCACCTCCCCGGGCAACCCATTCCATAGCGCAATCACTCTTTCTGTATAGAACTTCTTCCTAACATCCAACCTGAACCTCCCCTGGTGCAGCCTGAGACTGTGTCCTCTTGTTCTGGTACTGGGTGCCTGGGAGAAGAGACCATCATCAGCCTGTCTACAACCTCCCTTCAGGTAGTTGTAGAGAGTGATAAGGTCACCCCTGAGCCTCCTCTTCTCCAGGCTGAGCGACCCCAGCTCCCTCAGCCTCTCCTCGTAGGGCTTGTGTTCCAAACCCCTCACCACCTTTGTTGCTCTTCTCTGGACTCGTTCCAGCAAGTGAACATCCTTCCTAAACTGAGGGGCCCAGAACTGGACACAGTACTCGAGGTGTGGCCTAACCAGTGCAGTGTACAGGGGCCACTGTGCTGCTGGGATGCCACGACATAGTGGCTGTTACTGAAACTTGGTGGGATGAATCCCATGACTGGGATGTAGGCATAGATGGGTATAAACTCTTTAGGAAGGATAGGCAGGGAAGGAGAGGAGGAGGTGTTGCCCTCTATGTCAATAGCCAGTTGGAATCAGTGGAGCTCCAACTGGGGAGGGATGATAAGCTAGTTGAGAGTGTATGGGTCAAAATTAAAGGCAGGACAGGGGAAGAAGATATTACTGTGGGGGTCTCCTACAGGCCTCCTGACCAGCAGATCCAAGCAGATGAGGCCCTCCATAGGCAAATAGAAGCAGCTTCCAGGTCACAAGCCCTGGTCCTCATGGGTGATTTCAACCACCCGGATATCTGCTGGAGGGACAACACAGCAAGGCACCAGCAATCCAGGATGTTCCTGGACTGCATAGAAGACAACTTCCTCCTCCAAATGGTGGAGGAACCAACAAGAAATGGTGCTATGCTGGACCTTGTTCTCACCAACAGGGAAGGGCTGGTAAGCAATGTGAGGCTCATAGACGGCCTTGGCTGCAGTGACCATGAAGCAGTTGAATTTAACATCCTCAGGGCAATCAGGAGGAAGTATTCCAAGCTCACGACCCTAGACTTTAGGCATGCAGATTTTGATCGCTTCAGGGATCTGCTAGCCAAAGTGTCGTGGGACAAAGCCCTGGAGGGAAGAGGGACCCAGGACAGCTGGTCAGTATTCAAGGACCACCTCCTCTGTGTCCAGGAGCTCTGTGTACCAACAAAGAGAAAAGCAGGTAAGAATGCTAGGAGGCCTGCCTGGATGGGCAAGGAGCTACTGGACACACTATTACTTAAAAGGAAACTCTACAGGAAGTGGAGGGAAGGACAGGTAGAACAGGGGGAATACAAGGAAGCTGCCCGAGCAGCAAGAGTCCTGGTCAGGAAAGCCAAAGCAGAGTTTGAGTTGAATCTAGCCAGGGAGATTAAAGGGAATACTAAGAACTTTTACAGGTATATTAATGGGAAGAAGACGACTAGGGAGGGTGTGGGCCCCCTCAGAAAGGAAAATGGTGACATGGTCACATGTGATGAGGAAAAGGCTGAGGTACTTAATAACTTCTTTACCTCAGTCTTCACTGCAAGGGCCTCTAGCCACACTCCTGATGTTATGGAAGTCAAAGCCAGGGATGGGGAGGAAGAACTGCCCATTGTAAGTGCAGATCAGGTTCGTGATCATCTGAAGAACCTGAAAGTGTTCAAGTCCATGGGACCCGACGGGTTACACCCACGGGTACTGAGAGAACTGGCAGATGAGGTTGCTAAACCCCTCTCTATTATATTTCAAAAGTCCTGGCAGTCTGGTGAAGTCCCCACAGACTGGAAAAGGGGAAACATTGCCCCCATCTTCAAAAAGGGCAAGAAGGAGGAACCAGGGAACTACAGGCCAGTCAGTCTCACCTCTGTGCCTAGAAAGATCATGGAACAGATCCTCCTGGAGTCACTACTCGCTCAAAAGAATAGTGAAGAGGTGATCGGGAACAGTCAGCATGGCTTTGCCAAGGGCAAATCCTGCCTGACCAACCTGGTGGCCTTCTATGAGCAGGTGACAAAATTAATAGACGAGGGGCGAGCAACTGATGTCGTTTACCTGGACCTGAGCAAAGCCTTCGACACTGTCCCGCACCACATCCTGGTCTCCAAACTGGTGACACATGGGTTTGATTGGTGGACCACTAGATGGATAAGGAACTGGCTTGATGGCCGCACCCAAAGAGTGGCTGTCAATGGCTCCATGTCCCAGTGGAGGCCAGTGACAAGTGGAGTCCCTCAGGGATCAGTCCTGGGACCTGTCTTATTCAACATCTTTGTGGGGGACATGGACAGTGGCATTGAGTGCACCCTCAGCAAGTTTGCTGATGACACCAAGCTGTGTGGTGCAGCAGACACGCTGGAGGGAAGGGAGGCCATCCAGAGGGACCTTGACAGGCTGGAGAGGTGGGCACAGGCCAACCTCATGAAGTTCAATAAGAGCAAGTGCAGGGTCCTGCATCTGGGTCGAGGCAATCCCAGGCACAAATACAGGCTGGGCAGTGACTGGCTGGAGGGTAGCCCTGAGGAGAGAGACTTGGGGGTGCTGGTGGACAAAAAGCTCAACATGAGCTCTCAGTGTGCACTTGCAGCCCGCAAAGCCAATCAGATCCTGGGCTGCATCAGGAGAAGTGTGGCTAGCAGGTCGAGGGAGGTGATCCTCCCGCTCTACTCAGCCCTGGTGAGACCCCACCTGGAGTACTGTGTCCAGTTCTGGAGCCCCTATTACAAGAGGGATGTGGAGGTGCTGGAACGTGTCCAGAGAAGGGCCACAAGGATGATCAGAGGGCTGGAGCACCTCTCCTATGAGGACAGACTGAAGGAGTTGGGGCTGTTCAGTCTGCAGAAGAGAAGGCTCCGAGGAGACCTAATTGTCGCCTTCCAGTATCTGAAGGGGGCCTACAGGAAGGCTGGGGAAGGACTTCTCAGGATATCAGGTAGTGATAGGACTAGGGGGAATGGAATGAAGCTGGAGGTGGGGAGATTCAGGCTAGATGTGAGGAGGAGGTTCTTCACCATGAGAGTGGTGAAACCCTGGAATGGGTTGTCCAGGGAGGTGGTCGAGGCCCCGTCCCTGGGGGTGTTTAAGAGCAGGCTGGATGAGGCTCTGTCCAGCCTGATCTAGTGTGGGGTGTCCCTGCCCATGGCAGGGGGGTTGGAACTAGATGATCCTTGTGGTCCCTTCCAACCCTGAATGAAACTATGAAACTATGAAACTAAGAATGACCTCCCTGCTCCTGCTGGCCACACTGTTCTTGATGCAGGCCAGGATGCCATTGGCCTTCTTGGCTGCCTGGGCACACTGCAGGCTCATGTTCAGCCTACCGTCAACCAGCACCCCCAGGTCCCTCTCTGCCTGGCTGCTCTCTAGCCACTCTGACCCCAGCCTGTAGCACTGCATGGGGTTGTTGTGGCCAATGTGCAGAACCCGGCATTTGGATGTGTTAAATCTCATGCCGTTGGATTCTGCCCATCTGTCCAGCCTGTCGAGGTCCCTCTGCAGAGCCTCTCTACCCTCCAGCAGATCAACTCTTGCCCCCAGCTTGGTGTCGTCAGCAAATTTACTGATGATGGACTCAATGCCCTCATCCAGATCATCAATAAAGATGTTAAAGAGCACAGGGCCCAGCACCGATCCTTGGGGCACACCACTAGTGACTGGCTGCCAGCTGGATGTGGCACCATTCACCACCACTCTCTGGGCTCGGCCCTCCAGCCAGTTCCTAACCCATCGCAGTGTGCTCCCGTCCAAGCCATGGGCTGACAGCTTGGCCAGCAGTTTGCTATGTGGGACGGTGTCAAAGGCCTTGCTGAGGTCCAGGTAGACTACATCCACAGGCCTCCCCACATCCACCAGGCGGGTCACCTGATCATAGAAGGAGATCAGGTTGGTCAGGCAGGACCTGCCCTTCCTAAATCCATGCTGGCTAGGCCTGATCCCTTGGCCATCCTGTAAGTGTTGTGTTATTGCACTCAAGATGACCTGTTCCATGATCTTGCCTGGCACTGAGGTCAGGCTGACAGGCCTATAATTCCCTGGCTCATCCAACCGGCCCTTCTTATGGATGGGCACCACGTTGGCCAGCTTCCAGTCCTCTGGGACCTCGCCAGTGAGCCAGGACTGCTGGAAAATTATGGAGAGTGGCTTGGCCAGCTCATCTGCCAGCTCTCTCAGCACCCTAGGTTGAATCCCATCTGGTCCCATGGACTTGTGGGGATCCAAGCTGCTAAGGAGAGTTCCAACCACCTCCTCATGGAACATAGGGAAACTGTGCAACTCCCTGGCTCCTTCTGCCGGCTCTGCAGGCCAGCTGTCAGGAAGACGTTCTGCCCTTCTAGTAAAAATTGAGGCAAAGAAGGTGTTAAGTATCTCTGCCTTTTCCTCATCCTTTGTTACAATGTTCCCCTCCGTGTCCACTAAGGAGTGGAGGTTGTCCTTTCCCTTCCTCTTGCTATTAATGTATTTATAGAAGGACTTTTTGTTGTCCTTCACAGTAGAGGCCAGTTTAAGCTCCAAGTGTGCTTTTGCCTCCCTAATTCTCTTCCTACAAGACCTAGCAACATCCTTAAACATTCTGTGGGTTGCCTCCCCTCTCTTCCAAAGGTGATACACCCTCTTTTTTTCCCTCAGTTCCATTAAAAGTTCATGAACCATCCAGGCTGGCCGTCTGCCCCGGCGGCTCATCTTCTGGCACATTGGCACAGCTTGTCCCTGAGCCTTCAACAATTCTTCATTGAAGTAGGTCCAGCTCTCCTGGACCCCTTTGTTTTTAAGGGCTTTATCCCAAGGAACCCTCTGAATTAGTTCCTTGAGTAACCTGAAATCTGCCCTCCGGAAGTCCAGAGCGGAGGTCTTCTTGCCGCCCCTCTTGGCTTGACCAAAACCCGAGAATTCAATTATCTCGTGGTCACTGGACCCCAAACACCCTCCAACCACCACATCGCCCACCAGTCCTTCCCTGTTGGTGAAGAGGAGGTCAAGCATAGCCTTGCCCCTGGTAGGCTCTCGCAGCACCTGGGATAAGAAGCTGTCCTCCATGCATTCTAAAAACCTTCTAGACTGTCTCCTCTCTGCCGTGTTGAGTTCCCAGCAGATGTCAGGCAGGTTGAAGTCGCCCATGAGAACAAGGTCCGGAGATCTTGAGACAGCCCTAAGCTGCCTATAGAATGCTTCGTCAACATCTTCCTCCTGGTTGGGTGGTCTATAACAGACTCCAACCAGGGTGTCTGCCCTGCTGGTCTTCCCTCTAATTCTTATCCACAAGCATTCAACCCGATCGTCCCTAGTCTCCATCTCAATGGCATCTAGTGCCTTTCTGATGTAAAGGGCCACCCCTCCACCCCTTCTTCCTCGCCTGTCTCTCCTGAAGAGCTTGTAACCGTCAATTGCAGCGCTCCAGTCATGTGAGTCATCCCATCACGTCTCTGTGATGGCAACTACATCATAATTTTCCTGCTGCATCAAGGCTTCCAGCTCCTCCTGTTTGTTACCCATGCTTCGTGCATTAGTGTACATGCACTTCAGCTGGGCTGCTGGTTTCACCTCTGACTCTACCTTGTCGCCCCCAGACTCTTGTCTGAGAGGACTATTTTCAGCCCCTTCCCCCTTCGAAACTAGTTTAAAGCCCTGTCGATAAGACCCGCCAATTCCCTACCCAGGATCTTTTTACCTTTGGGGGACTGTCCGTTCTCATATACAGTGATCTTTCCCCTTCTCTGGGACAGATGTACTCTATCTGTTGCCAGCTGGCCTGGTGCAGTTGAAAGTTTCCCAATATCAAAAAAACCAAAATTCTTTTGACTGCACCAGCCTCTAAGCCACTTGTTAACTATAGCTGCTGACCTGTTCCTTACTGTATTCCCTCCTGCAGTTAAGGGTATTGATGAAAAAATTATTTGTGCCCCTGACCCCTCAACCAGGTCTCCCAGGGCCCTGAAGTCATCTTTGATAACCCTGGGAGTTCTGGTTGCAACATCATCATTCCCTAACTGCATAACTAGTAAAGGGTAGTAGTCAGAGGGCTGCACCAGTCTAGGCAGCCTACTGGTAGCATCATTAACTTGGGCTCCTGGCAGACAACAGAGTTCCCTATGAGATGGGTCAGGCCGACATATAGGGCCCTCCGTTCCCCTCAGAAGGGAATCACCAATAACAATTACCCTCCTCTTTTTTTTGAGGGAACAGGTCCTGATGCTAGGGGAAGGCTGCTTAACCTTACACTGCATTGCCTTAGGCTGTTTAACCTTAGGCTGCTTAGCCTTAGGGGGATCCCCAGATGGTGTGTCCTCCGGCATCAGGACCACCTCACCCTCAATTTCCAGTGCTCCATATCTGTTTTCTAAGAGCAGTGGGGAAGGTGAGGGGAGGCAATGAGGTTTAACTTTGCGTCTTTTGAGAGTAACCTGCGTCCATTCACCTCTGCTTTTTGAATAACCAGCCTCTGCTGGGGGAGCCTGCAGAGCCTGCTTACTCCGATTCAACTCTTTCCTCTTCTGATTCACCTCTTTCCTCCTTTGGTCCATCTCCTTCCTCCTCTGGTTCATCTCTTTCCTACATTTCCTTACATTTCTAAGGCTTGGAAACTTATCCCTCAGTCTGGCCACCATATTAAGCAGATAGTCAACCTGCTCACACCTTATACAAAAGTTGCCCCCACTACCCTGCGTCTCAAGTGCCGGGCTCCAGCATTCCCTACAGCCAGATACCTGGACAGCTACGTGCTTCTGTTCTACCTCGGTCTGGGTCGACACTGATTTTTTTAGGGAGATTTTGCTGCGAGTTACAACCATGGCTGTCCCTGGCCACAGCACCTACTGCCAATTTAAAAAAAAAAAAAAAAAAAAAGGTGTGGCGCATGAGAGTACAAGAGAACACGGGCTGCCCGACGAAGTGAACCCCCCGAGCTGCAGCAGAGCCTTTTAAATTCAGCCGCTCCCGCCGCTGGGATCACGAGTCTGACCACGTGAAAGAGCGGCTGCTCCTTCCCCGCGGCAAAACTCGGCAGCGATGGCGATTCCCGCAGCCCGAAAAGGAGAGCAGCGGCTGGTCCCCAGCGGTTGCTGGTCTGGGTGCTATCTCGAGGAAGCTGCCCGACGAAGTGAACCCCCCGAGCCGCAGCAGAACCTTTTAAATTCAGCCGCCTCCGCCGCTGGGATCACGAGTCTCAAAATCCCCTCATCTATGGTAGTCCAGGGTTTAGGATTCCATGGAAGATCATCTCAGGGCAACCGCCATTAAAAGGCATATCCACAGATTAACCTTACCGAGAACCCTGCCTAGATGTCTATCAACGAGGAATCTACGGTGCACGAACCCTGAGAACCCTGAGAGCCCTGAGTCAACTAAGAGACCTTGAGATTCCCTGCTTCCCTTTTCTTCGCTTCGTCGGCGAAGAGATAAACTGTTTTCCATTTCTCTCATTTTCTGATTTTCTTGGACTTCTGAATCATCTACATCTGAGCATAGCCGGAATGGACTATGAACTTTACTCATGAACTGTAAATATTGTCTTGGATTGGATGGACAGTATGAACGGCCAATGAAATTGTTTAGAAGGGGTGGACTGTGACCGTTTGAGGCTGTGCCTTTAAGAAAGAGACAGTGCTGGGACACTATGGCTGAATGTTTTGGAATATTAACGAAAACAATCATATATTATAAATGAATTTCATTGGTAGATTGGTAGAATGCAGGTTCATGTTGTTGCGCAGCTGGAACTTTCCTCAGTTCGCTCCTTTCCTTCTCCCTTCCAGCTTGCCTGCTTCTGGGCTCCCTGCCAGAGCGACCCTGAACAGATAAGCAACTAATTCTCATGAGGCCTACTAAGATTCCACATTGCTTGTAAAATATAGCATTCCTTCCGCTTCTCCGGCTGAGTTAGCTGTGGTTTTTCTTCCTCTTTGTGGGGGAGGCCTTCTCTCCAAACCACCACACCAAACAACCAAAGAGCCAAAGAAAGAAACAACCAACCAAATAAACAACCAAACAATCAACCAGGCAACCAAAAAAACAAATAACCAAGCAAACAAGCATATAACCAAACAACCAACCAACGAAACAGCCAACAAAACAAACAACCAGCCAACCAACCAACCAACCAACCAACCACACAACCAAACAACCAAATAACCAAACAACCAAGCAGCCAACCAACCAACCAAGCAACCAAAGAAGCAAATAACCTACCAACCAAACAACCAAAACCCCAACCAACCCAAAGCCCAACCAACCCAAAACCCAACCCAAAACCCAACCCAAAGCAGGGCACACCCAGCAGCTTGCCCATCCACCCTCCAGGCCAAGGCCACTGCTCAAGCAGGGCACCCCTAGCAGCTTCCCTTCCCTTCCCTTCCCTTCCCTTCCCTTCCCTTCCCTTCCCTTCCCTTCCCTTCCCTTCCCTTCCCTTCCCTTCCCTTCCCTTCCCTTCCCTTCCCTTCCCTTCCCTTCCCTTCCCTTCCCTTCCCTTCCCTTCCCTTCCCTTCCCTTCCCTTCCCTTCCCTTCCCTTCCCTTCCCTTCCCTTCCCTTCCCTTCCCTTCCGTTACAGTTTGAGCTGGGTGCCCCCCTGCAGTGTTTACTTCCTGTGTCCAGAAGTCCAGCCCAGGGGTGGACACAGGAAATTATGTAGTATTTCATACCACAATCCTTTGCACCACTATAAGATCCAGTGCGGAGTCTAGCACTCTCTCTTTTCTTCCTCCTCTGTCAGCCGGTAACTGGGGGAGATGTCTCCTGGCTTTGGGCCTGGCTAGGCCCAAAGCCACGGGGGGATGGGCAGTCTCAGATCTGGCCAGCTGAGACTAGCCTAGCAGTGGGAGGCGGAAGAAGGAGCCCTGGGGGTCTCAGGTGTACCCTCAGGTGGGGATGGGATCTCTCTGGGTCTGCTTTGGGATTTTTCTTTGTCACTGTGCTTTTGCCTTTCTGTAAAAGTTCACTGCTTTCTATTTAAACTTTCCATCACTTCTGCAATCCGTTTGTCTGAGTGTTTATTGTTGCCAGGGGTGGGGAAGGGGGCTGGGTTAGGCCAGCACACCTTCCCTTCCCAAACCTAAACCCAACCCAAACTAAACCAAACCAAATCCAAACCAAAGCAAACCCAACCCAAACTAAACCAAACCAAATCCAAACCAACCCAACCCAACTAAACCAAACCAAACCCAACTCAAACTAAACCAAACCAAATCCTAACCAAAGCAAACCCAACCCAAACTAAACCAAACCAATCTCAAATCAACCAAACCCAACTAAACCAAACCAAAGGTAAACCAAACCAAGCTAAATCAAACCAAACCAAACACAACCAAAACTAAACCTAACCAAACCTAAACCAACCAAACCAAACCAAACATAAACCAAACCAATCCCAAACCAAACCCAACCCAAACTCAACCAAACCCAATCCAAGCTAAATCAAACTGAAGGAAAGCCAAAGCAAAGGCAACCAAACCAAGCCAAACCATACCAAACAATATACAAAGGAAAGCTAAACCAAAGGCAACCAAACCATACTAAACCAAATCAGAACAGAACCAAACCAAGCAAAACCAAACTAAACCAAACATAACCAAACCAAAACCAAACCAAACCAGAACAGAACAAAACCAAACCAAGCCAAACTAAACCAAACCAGGACAGAACCAAAACAATCAAAACCAAACCAAACATAAGCAGAACAGAACAAAACCAAACCAAGCCAAACTAAACCAAATCAAACCAAACCAGGACAGAACCAAAACAATCAAAACCAAACCAAACCAAACGTAACCTAACCATACTAAACCAAACCAGAACAGAACCAAACCAAGCAAAACCAAACCAAACCAAACAATATGCAGACAAAGGAAAGCCAAACCAAAGGCAACCAAAGCAACCCAAACCCATACACACACCAAACCAGAACACAACCAAACCAACCCAAGAAACCCAAACCAAAGCATACCAGAAGAGAACCAAACCAATCAAACACAAACCAAAGCAGAACAGAATAGAAACAATTCAAACCAAAACCCAAAACAATCAAACCAAAAGCAAAGGAAAGAAAACCAAAGGCAACCAAACTAAACCCAAACCAAACAATATAAAAACAAAGGAAAGCCAAACCAAAGCAAACTAAACCAAACCAAAACCAAACACAAAGCAAACCAGAACCCACCAAAACCAAACCAAAGAACCCAACCAAGCCAAACTCAACCAAACCAAGCAAAACCAAACCAAACCAAACTAGAACAGAACCAGAACAATCAAAACCAACCCAAACCAAACATAACCAAAGCACACTAAACCAAACCAAACCAGAACAGAACAAACCCAAGCAAAATAAAACATAACCAAACATAACCAAGCCAAACCACACTCAACCAAACTAGAACATAACCAAACCAATCAAAACCAAACCAAACAGAACCAAACCAAACCAGAACAGAACCAAATCAAGCAAAACCAAATCAAACCAAACCCAAACCCAAAACCAAACCCTTACCAAACCCAAACCAAAACCAAACCAAACCCAAAACCCAAACCAAAACCAAACCAGAAGCAAATCCAAACCAAACCCAAACCAGAAGCAAAACCAAACCAAACCAAAACCTAACCAGAAGCAAAACCAATCCAAACGCAAAACCAAACCAGAAGCAAAACAGAAGCAAATCCAAACCAGAAGCAAATCCAATCCAAACCCAAAACCAAACCAGAAGCAAAACAGCAGCAAAACCAGACGAAACCAAAACCAAATCCAAACCAGAAGCAAAACCAAACCAAAACCAGAAAGCAAAACCAAATCCAACCCAAACCCAACCCAAACCAAAGCCAAACCCAGAAGCAAAACCAAACCAAATCCAAACCAAACCCAGAAGCAAAACCAAACCAGAAGGAAAACCAAACCAAAACCAACCCAAACCCCAAACCAAAACCAACCCAAAACCAACCCAGAACCAAAGCAAACCAAAACCTCTCTGCTCCTATATAGGCAATGGAGGTTGGAATCAATGTTGGCTGACCAATATGATCGAGTATTGTTCCTTTATTGTTCCAGTGTTGCAGGCCGATGGTGCAGGCCTGAGGTGCAGGCCTATGGAGCAGGCCTGTAGTGCAAGTATAGCACAGTAAAGTAAAGAAGAACAGGAGACAGGAAAGGCAGAAGTGCGTAGCAAGGCAACTGCTACAACTTATATAAACTCGGAGTGCCTTGTTGGCATAGCTCCATTGGTTCCCTCTGAGTGACCACACATTGCCCTATTACAGATTATTGGTCCAACTGCTAACGACACAACGAGGTTTGTTGATGCAGGTGCATGTCCTGTTGTCCCAAGATAACTGTCCATGTTTGTAGCTACCAGTGCCTTGTTTTAGTTACATGCTGCAGGCACAGCACTGTTTTGCTACACTGCTAGCTGGCAGTGTATGCTGAGCATGGCCTACCACCATGTCAGGCTCTAGGCCTGCACTGCCAGATTGCTCACACTGCTCGTCGCTGGCATTGCCACAAATCCCCCTTTTTGTTTTTGTGAGCAGTCTGGTCATGGGAGTTGTTCTCATCTCATACAAGATGCTACTGCAAACACAGAAGCAAGCAAGGTAAAGCTAAGCTATATAGCAAAAGCAAGAGTTCTGTAGTGCAGCATGTCTAACAGACTGGTGTAACCCATACAAGGCACAAAGCTTAAGTTGAACTAGTTACAATGCTCTACAGAGTTGGCATAATACATGGTCAAAGATAACAAACATTGTAAAGAAGAACTTAGATCTTAACAGTTCTGATCTTTACATTTCACTCCTCTTATTGACAGAGAAGACTTGATTATGCCTGAACACATTGCACACAGAGATTAAGGCACAAATGCAATCCTTAGCACTGTCTCTTACAATCTGCTTTAGGATTATGTTGCATCTCTATTTTCTCTAGGATGGTCAAAAATCATGAATTGTTTAATGGTAGCAAGATTTCTTTAATCTGTAAAGGTAGATCTGGCCAGGCTCTAGCTTCACAGACAGAAAACTTGCAGGCAAGCAGCAAGAGCAAAAAGAGCTTCATTGCTTTGCCCAATATAAAATTACACATGATAATGTGTTTTTGCTCATCCTAGTAATTCTGATCTCTTAATGTTCACACAACAATTAAGCAGTCACTTTCTGTTGACATCTTGGTTTATCGTGACCGTCGTTGAGGTCAGTGCTAAGCAGGTTTGCTGATTGTCATTTTCATGACAGTTGTGCCATGTTTGTGCTGTCTTGTGGTGAGAGGGTTACAGCACATTGCAAAGTTGATGTTTCTAGGGTTACAGCATTTCTAGGGTTGCCATGAGCTAATTTTTGCTATGGGGTATTCTCTTTTCCCCCCCACTGCCGCAAGAAGGGGTCGACATACAGAACAATGTGATCGATCGAATCCACTTTATTAGAGCATCAGACAAGCTTATATATAATTTTAGTTAATTATGCCTACTATTCACTTGCTTATTGGATATTTGCTAAATGTCAACCCCACCTCCTGCGGTTACACGTCCTGGTTCCTTACCCAGAGAGGCCAACAGATGTATCCTGTTTTTGAACAAGTCCAGACTATTTCAGGGACAAAAGTCCTTGCTCAGCGTCTTTGCTTATTGCAACGGTTCATATGCTTGTCATATACACTGGGTCCTGTGTCACCTTATATTTTTATCTGCAAATGCAACACAGTCTTCTACTCCTTTTGCTCTTAACCATTCTTCCACAATTCCCCTGTTTTATTTAACAACCACAAATGTTTCTATGGTGCGGTTAACTTGTTTTATAATACAGTAAAAAAATAATTCTTGCTGCTATTAATATCAAAAGCCCAACTAACAAAAAACATAAACATTCTTTAATCAAAGGCCCTATCCAACTAGACCATCCACCAAACATTGATTATAACCAAAAATCAAAAACACCAATATCTTTCTAAATTTGCTATAAATGTTTTTTTAAGCCAGCTCAATTTGGCGTGAATAGATTCACTGTGATCAAAAAGATTAAAACAACACATACCCTCAACATCATTACATCCATGGCCTTGAGCTAATAATAAAAAGTCTATGACAACACAGTTCTACAACAAAACATGTCTAAGGCTCTTTTGATCCATTAACAACTCTTATATAACTTCATCAATGATGTTGGCCTGCTTAAGTGACCAACAAACAAGTTTTTCTGTTTGCCTTAATGCTTGAGTGTTTCCTTCTCCCTGGCCAACATCAAACTTATGACTTCTACTATACAAAATACAATATGATGCTGACCTACATCTTATGGCTTGTTGTAACCTCAACATCAACTCATATAATCTTTTATTTGTTACATCTTTAATCAAGGCATCCTCTATCTGTTATACAACCCCTGTAACATACATAAAATCTGACACTATATTAAGAGGTTGGCTCATCCAATGCTGTAAGGCCCACAACACTGCCAACAATTCCAAAGTTTGAAGTGAGTCCTGTGGTTCTGCCTCTAACATCACGTCTCCACTGGCTAATAGTCTTATCTTGCCAAGTCACTGCAGCTTTTTGGGAACGCTTCCCTGAGTCTGTAAATACTATCAGAGCACCCACAATTGGTTGCTCCTTATATTTTGGTATACCAATCCATGATTGCTGCGTGGGGAGATATATTATTGCTGGAGGCAGACCCGTAAGCTGATACAACCATAAGCGGCAACTACTCCTGGTGCTAAAATTAAAACAAATACATTGGCTACAATTGACCATAACTATACATTATCATTACAACTATCAATATCTAAAACAGTCAATGCTCTTTTCTGTTGTTTAATAGGCTTCAATATAGCCAACCAATCCCAATATTTTGACATCAACATTATTAGTTTACCTAAATAACATAAACCTCCTCGTGATAATACAGGAATACCTTGCCAGGCCCTATCTCCACAAATTAAAAATATACCTTCAAACAATACTCTAAAGTTTTCATATTGACATAGGGCACTTTCTGACTCTTTTGTCAGATTGCCACAATAATATGTCCAATTATATTAATTTTTATAAAAAAACCCATGATTTTTCATCCAATTATCAAAATTTATAAATTAAAAACAGGTTCCAATACTACTTCAATTATTAATTTACATTAAACCTAATAATTACAATTCTTGTGGGTCCCATGTCAACATCTTATTTAGGCCTCTTATCAAATCTGCCAAAATTAAAATTTTGTGTTATATAATTGTTTTTTATTATAATGATAAAAATACCCATTCTAACACTCGGGTCACACTCGGGTCTATACACTCTCCTGACCCCTTTTCCCCCGTTTTCTTTAAAACTTAAGTCAAGGCCCCCATAAGGTGTTTTGTTTCTGCTAAAAAAAAAATACTGGGTCCTATTAATGCTCACCGTTGGCCTAATGCTGTTTCTTTTTATTTCAAATTTCTCCTAGCTAAAACTTCCATAATTCTTACATCCCCTCTAAGTTTTGTTAAATCACATTTAAAATCACATATAAAATAAAAATTTGAAAACATAATATACTTTAACTATTCTTTCTTATAACATAATACCTGAATTCCCCTCTTTTGTTTTTATAACCTAACATTAAAATATATTTTATACTATAATTGATTTTAACTTTTCCTATAACTATTTAAAATTACAACAAACTAATAAATTAACATTTAAATCCATATAAACATTTCTTTAATCATACAATCATTAAACAATTATGATATACAGCCCTAAGTGTTAAACAATTCTTTAAACTAACCATTATTATCTACAAATGTGTTACTCTCTATCCCAGTTCTTAAACATGCTTATGCATTAAAACTAAGTGATCTAACAAATTCATACAACACAATTAAAACAATCATATAAAACATAAACCCTTTTGCTAGTTATGGCCTTGATTTCAACATGCGTCACAGCATCATGGCTGAACCATAGAGGGTTATGGCACATGCGCAGGGCTGGACTTGCGCATTCTCACACCCAACTCACGAGGTGTCCCCACTCGAGGTGGAAGCGATGGCCACTGCCAGAGAGGACAAGACCACCTCGGATCCATACCCAGAGCTTTCTGAGATGCCAGCCAGCCCACCAATGGTAACGTTTCTCTACAATATTTTAATAAAAACCCAGACAATATTTCCTAACTTAAATATAACACTAAAATGTTTTCTCACTATTAGGCTGTTAGGCCACTGTCACCCACCAGGGAGGAGAGGCCTAGAATAACAATTGTTAGCCCTCCACAACAACCAAAGAGGTTAGTTCTGTTAAGGCTCTGGGTAATTAAAAAAAAAAAAAATCAAAAACATTCCCTTTTTTATGATTGATATCTTCTTTTCTCAGAAGGAGAGCTGGCACCGCCCATCACACCACGCTGCGTCCAGATGTGGAGGTGGTTGGTCAAAGGCGGCCCAGAGTGCCAGTCCATTCACTGTTCGGTGTCTCAATCTGTGCCGCTCTCCCCGTCCTTGTCACTGCCACTCTTTGCCATCCCAACAATTGCTGTAAATAAGTTGTTTCCACGGTTCCTGCCAACCACTGGTCATTGTTAACTGTTGACGCACGTTACAATAAAGTTCATCCTTTTCTACAAAGTTTAACTCTATAACAAATAAAATCAAAAGGCAACAAAACTATATCATTCTAACCTAACATCCTTTGCACACATAAAAACAAACAAGATAAAATTAACAATATAACAAAAACAATCAATAAAATCAACAACCCGATATTGCTAAAAGACTGCAAAAACTGTTTTTCCATCCAGTGACACAGTTATCAGAGGCATTGACTGAGCAATCTTTAAGCCTCCTACTCCAGCTATTGCAGCTGATGATGTCACTTGCGGACATACAGATGGCCAATACAAAGATGAAATGACAATAACATCGGATCTGGTGTCCAACAGCCCACAAAGGTACTGCTGCTGGCCTTTTTGGTTGTTGTCCAACAAGATACAAAGCTTAAGTTGAACTAATAACAATGTTTTAACAGAGCTGATATAATACATGGTCAAAGATAACAAACATTATAAAAAAAAAATTTTAAATCTTAATAGTTTCAATCTTTCCATTTCACTCCTCTTATTAACAAAAAATACTTGATTATGCCTAAACACATTACAAAAATTCAAACATTAATACAATCCTTAACACTGTTTTACAATCTGCTTTAGGGATATGTCACATTTTTATTTTCTCTAGGATGGTCAAAAATCATAAATTGTTTAATAATAGCAAGATTTATTTAATCTGTAAAGGTAGATCTGGCCAGGCTCTAGCTTCACAGACAGAAAACTTGCAGGCAAACAGCAAGAGCAAAAGAACTTCATTGCTTTGCCCAATAACATTTTTGCTCATCCTAGTAATACTAATCTCTTATTGGTACCATTATATATACATAATCCTTAAAAGCTATTACAAATACAAAATAAGACCAAAAATCTCATTCCATAATATACCTATAACAAACCCTTAACTTATGCTAATACCAAAAATCCTTAAAACCTTAAAAAACTATGTTAAAATTAATCCATCAAATCAGTGTCTAACAAAAAAAAATAAAATTGTTACATTAACTAAAAAACACTTTCCAAAATTAAAACCTGTTTACACATTCCTTAACTATATTACATGGAGCTCCTTTGAAAAGCCTATAGGCACACAATTAAAAAGGTTTGAACCAAAAAAAAATCATACAATGTGAACTCATTACAAAGTACTTACACCTTACTACAATTACTATGTACCAAATACCTGTAAATACCAAATGCTTACTTATTCATTATGCTTATTAGAAAAACTTAACAAAACTCTAAATAACAAATCTCTGGAAAATCATTACAATCAAAAATGACAAAATGAGTACTGTTGCTTTAAATCAGAGCAGAATAGTGCAGCTGAAGCTGCTGCGGGGGGAAGGGGTGGGGGCTGCTGCTGTGACTGCTGCTCCGCTGCCGTTGTGGCCGCTGTTGGGCCGCTGCTACTGTCGGTGCTGTCGGTGTCGGTGGTGCGTCAGCCGGTACCGCCTTGGTCAGAGCCGTCGGTATCCGTGGGGGCCAGCAGGGCTCGCGGGAGGGATGCGGTGGCAGGAACGCTGTAATCGCGAGCCTCCAAGCGCTCCATTTTTTCTAAGAGGGGCCGTAAAGCAAAGTCGGCGCTGTTTGAATTCCTCGCTGCCGGTATTGTCTTCCGAATCCGAGCCGTCGCTGGCGATGTCAGAGGAAGGTGTTGATAAAAGGGGGTCGAACACACTGAGCTGCCTTTTTTTCGGCTTTTTCCCTGCTGTGTGCAAACGGCAGTGGTGACGGCTGGTAAACGGTGTGGTCGCCGCAAGATGTATCGGGGGCAGCCCCGGTCGATCGGTTGATAGTTCTCAAACACATCTTTCAGCTGCAACTCAGATACACCTGGCGCTGCATCTCGTCCTGACAAAGTTGCTCTAGCTGCAGCAGCCATTCGCTGTTCCAGTTCATAGGTTTTAACACAGTTCATGCATTCTCGCCACGGCTTTTGCAGCTTGATGGTAACCCAGTCCCACAGTTTGTCAAAAAGCTTATCTCCTAACTTACACCATTCTCCTTCATCTCCCTCCTCGTGTAAATGCTCTGCAAACCTTCTCCAATAATTTATGTTTCTTTGTCCTAAATCATCGTTAATCTCTGTTTTCTTTACTTCCTCTATTTCTGCAGTTTCCTGTATTCTTGCTAATTCATCATTCGGCAACTCAGAAGAGTGAGGTGGCGGAGGAAATTCCTCCTCTTTGCTACTGACACCGCTACTTTCACTAGTACCTGCCACTATGCCACCCAAACCCCTAACACATGCAGCCTTCTCCGTTATCAGTTGTTCTTGAATTTCCTCCGATAACTGCAATCCACTATGCGTTATTCCTGCCCCATTGGGGTCTGAATATTCTAAACGCGATCTAGCTTGCCGCGCTGCTACTTGCTCAGCATGGTGCCTATCTAAACACTCCATTACTGCTTTCCACCACTTCCCACATTTTCGTGCTTGCTTATCTTCCTCTAACCCGTGCAACCACAAGTCTTGGCCAAACTTTTTCCACTCGCTCTTTTCAAATACCTCATTAGGATCCCTAAAATACTTCAACTCCTCTGCATATTCTAACATGGGTATTAGTTCCCTTTTAAAATCTAACTTACATCCTCGCTTTTCTAAAAAGCACTTAAATAAATCATACGCCGCCTGCCTATCCATTACTATCTATTATTCGTTAATCTGTGCGCACAGACTCAGAGCAGTATCGGCTTACGGCGTCTTCGGTCTCTGCTGCTTCCTCCGCCTCTCTGTGGGTCGGTAAACACAGCACCAGTACTGCTATCCTGGACCGGAATACTTCTTGCTTTCTGCGCTCTCGAACCCTGATAGTCCTCTTCGGAACGGCACGGCTTCCTTCTTCGCCGTGACTCTTTTCGGAGATTTGCAGAACCCTCCTTTTGGGTTCAGGACCCACTCTGTGGGGTCCCTGTTCAAGGCGCCACTTTGCCGCAAGAAGGGGTCGACATACAGATCAATGTGATCGATCGAATCCACTTTATTAGAGCATCAGACAAGCTTATATACAATTTTAGTTAATTATGCCTACTATTCACTTGCTTATTGGATATTTGCTAAATGTCAACCCCACCTCCTGCGGTTACACGTCCTGGTTCCTTACCCAGAGAGGCCAACAGATGTATCCTGTTTTTGAACAAGTCCAGACTATTTCAGGGACAAAAGTCCTTGCTCAGCGTCTTTGCTTATTGCAACGGTTCATATGCTTGTCATATACACTGGGTCCTGTGTCGCCTTATATTTTTATCTGCAAATGCAACACAGTCTTCTACTCCTTTTGCTCTTAACCATTCTTCCACACCCCCCTTTTTTTTTTTGTTGTTAATAATCTCTACTAAGCAAAATGTAAAGATGAAACTGTATCCTCTAGGATGTCTGCATTCAGAGGCACACTTAGTTAACAAGAGAGAATACAAAGTTATCGAGCAACCACAATATTCAGTCTTAATTCACATGATGCTGTGGTACATTATTCTGATTGATGCTGTTTGATCCCAGATTATCATAGCAGTTATTGTGACTGATGCTCGACTGCATGGGAAATGCTGTGTCCTCGTGGTCTTGATTCTTCTGCTGTTGTTTATTGCGATGATTGCAGTTAGCAGAAAAGAAGGCTCGAGGTGACCAGATCGTGGCCATCCAGTATCTGAAGAGAGCCTACAAGAATGCTGGGGAGGGACATCCTAGCATGTCAGGAAATGACAGGACTAGGGAGAATGGAACAAGGCTGGGGATGGGAAGATTCAGGCTGGATGTAAAGAAGAAATTCTTCACCGTGAAAGTGGTGAAGCCCTGAAATGGGTTGTCCAGGGAGGTGGCCGAGGCCCCATGCCTGGAGGTGTTTAAGCCCAGGCTGGACGAGGCTCTAGCCTGCCTGATCCAGTGTGAGATGTCCCTGCCCATGGCAGTGGTTGGAATTAAATGATCCTTGTGGTCCTTTCCAACCCTGACTCATTCCACGAGTCTATGATTCCACATATTTTGTAACTAGTTTTGACTGCTTTTTGTTAGTTTTTAATGTGAGCTATTTTTAAATTTGTAATTAATTTTTTGCTTCATTTCTTTAATATTTTGAGATCTATTTTCAATAAATCTATTTCATTTTTGTTTGATTTCATTATATGTATATATATTTTTTTCTAAGTTTAATATATTTTTTCCATTATTTTTACATGTTTGCAATTGTTTTTAATTTTTAAATTTATTTTCATTTCAATTTTATTTTTTGTAAATTATTTTTATATTTTTTCTTTTTAATTCTAATTTGAGTAGTTCCATTTTTTATTATTTTTTAATGTATTTCTTTTATTATTTATATTTTGTTTCTTTTTGTTATTTTATTTCATTTTTAGTTATTACTTTCTATTCTGAATTTATTATTGTGATATGTTTAATATTTTGCCTTTTAATCTAGTTATTTGTTTAATCTTTAATTAATTTTAATTTTTGTTTTTAAATTATTTTTATACTGTTTTAATGTGGGTTGGTTTTTTTTTCCTTGCATTTTATTTGTTTTTTATCTGCACTTTTAAATTATTTTTTGTTAACTTTTTTGTTTTGTTAATTTTAATCTAATTTTGATACAATTTTTTTCTAATTTTTTGTTATTTTTGTGTTTTATTTTAATTTTTCTTTGTTCTTTAAATTTTTATTATTATTATTAACTAACTTTTTGTCATTTTTAATTTATTTCTTTTTTACCCTCTTTATTATAATTTTTATTTTGTTATTGTAATTTTTTAATCTGTATTTTAATTTGTTATTCTAATCAATTTTTTATTTTCAATTTTTTTTTTTTTTAATTTCTTTTTTTTCTTTTATCTAGTGTTTAATCTGCCTGCACTGCCAGATTGCTCACACTGCTCCTCGCTGGCATTGCCACACTCCTGCTCTGCCTCAGCCCTCTGCCTGGAGGACCTCTGGCGGTCCCTTCCAAGCTCTGACCTCCTCTGAGGGATCCTCTGCTCCTCCTGTGCCTCAGGGCTTGGCCTGGAGGACCTCCTTGAGGTCTCTTTGGGTCCCTTGAGGACTCTTGGTCCTTTTGAGGTCTCTTTGGGTCCTTTGAGGTCTCTTTGAATCCTTTGAGGTCTCTTTGGGTCCTTTGAGGTCTCTTTGGGATCTCTGAGGTCTGTTTGGGTCCTTTGATATCTCTTTAGGTTCTTTGAGGTCTCCTTAGGTCCTTTGAGGTTTCTTTGGGTCCCTTGAGGTCACTTTGGGTTCCTTGAGGTCTCCTTTGGTCCTTTTGAGGTCTCTTTGGGTCCTTTGAGGTCTCTTTGGGTCCTTTGAGGTCCGTTTGGGTTCATTGAGGTCTCTTTGGGTCCTTTGAGGTCTCTTTGGGATCTCAGAGGTCTCTTTGGGTCCCTTGAGGTCACTTTGGGTTCCTTGAGGTCTCCTTTGGTCCTTTTGAGGTCTCTTTGGGTCCTTTGAGGTCCGTTTGGGTTCATTGAGGTCTCTTTGGGTCCTTTGAGGTCTGTTTGGGTCCCTTGAGGTCTTTTTGGGTCCCTTGAGGTCACTTTGGGTTCCTTGAGGTCTCCTTTGGTCCTTTTGAGGTCTCTTTGGGTCCTTTGAGGTCCGTTTGGGTTCATTGAGGTCTCTTTGGGTCCTTTGAGGTCTCTTTGGGATCTCAGAGGTCTCTTTGGGTCCCTTGAGGTCACTTGAGGTCCATAATTTTCCAGCAGTCCTGGCTCACTGGTGAGGTCCCAGAGGACTGGAAGCTGGCCAACGTGGTGCCCATCCATAAGAAGGGCCGGTTGGATGAGCCAGGGAATTACCGGCCTGTCAGCCTGACCTCAGTGCCAGGCAAGATCATGGAACAGGTCATCCTGAGTTCAATAACACAACACTTACAGGATGGCCAAGGGATCAGGCCTAGCCAGCATGGATTTAGGAAGGGCAGGTCCTGCCTGACCAACCTGATCTCCTTCTATGATCAGGTGACCCGCCTGGTGGATGTGGGGAGGCCTGTTGATGTAGTCTACCTGGACCTCAGCAAGGCCTTTGACACCGTCCCCCATAGCAAACTGCTGGCCAAGCTGTCAGCCCATGGCTTGGACGGGAGCACACTGCGATGGGTTAGGAACTGGCTGGAGGGCCGAGCCCAGAGAGTGGTGGTGAATGGTGCCACATCCAGCTGGCAGCCAGTCACTAGTGGTGTGCCCCAAGGATCAGTGCTGGGCCCTGTGCTCTTTAACATCTTTATTGATGATCTGGATGAGGGCATTGAGTCCATCATCAGTAAATTTGCTGACGACACCAAGCTGGGGGCAAGAGTTGATCTGCTGGAGGGTAGAGAGGCATTGCAGAGAGACCTCGACAGGCTGGACAGATGGGCAGAATCCAACGGCATGAGATTTAACACATCCAAATGCCGGGTTCTGCACATTGGCCACAACAACCCCATGCAGTGCTACAGGCTGGGGTCAGAGTGGCTAGAGAGCAGCCAGACAGAGAGGGACCTGGGGGTGCTGGTTGATGGTAGGATGAACATGAGCCTGCAGTGTGCCCAGGCAGCCAAGAAGGCCAATGGCATCCTGGCCTGCATCAAGAACAGTGTGGCCAGCAGGAGCAGGGAGGTCATTCTGCCCCTGTACACTGCACTGGTTAGGCCACACCTCGAGTACTGTGTCCAGTTCTGGGCCCCTCAGTTTAGGAAGGATGTTGACTTGCTGGAACGAGTCCAGACAAGAGCAACAAAGTTGGTGAGGGGTTTGGAACACAAGCCCTATGAGGAGAGGCTGAGGGAGCTGGGGCTGCTTAGCCTGGAGAAGAGGAGACTCAGGGGTGACCTTATCACTCTCTACAACTACCTGAAGGGAGGTTGTAGACAGGCTGATGATGGTCTCTTCTCCCAGGCACCCAGTACCAGAACAAGAGGACACAGTCTCAGGCTGCGCCAGGGGAGGTTCAGGTTGGATGTGAGGAAGAAGTTCTATACAGAAAGAGTGATTGCCCATTGGAATGGGTTGCCTGGGGAGGTGGTGGAGTCGCCGTCGTTGAGGGTGTTCAGAAGGAGACTTGATGGGGTGCTTGGTGCCATGGGTTAGCTGTTTGGGTGGGTTGGATTGGTTGATGGGTTGGACACGATGATCTTGAAGGTCCAACCTGGTTTGGTTTATTCTAATAAAGGTTTATTCTTTGGGTTCCTTGAGGTCTCCTTTGGTACTTTTGAGGTCTCCTCTGGTCCTTTTGAGGTCTCTTTGGGTTCTCTGAGGTCTCTTTGGGTTCCTTGAGGTCTCTTTGGGACCTTTGAGGTCTCTTTGGGTCCCTTGAGGTCACTTTGGGTTCCTTGAGGTCTCCTTTGGTCCTTTTGAGGTCTCTTTGGGTCCTTTGAGGTCCGTTTGGGTTCATTGAGGTCTCTTTGGGTCCTTTGAGGTCTGTTTGGGTCCCTTGAGGTCTTTTTGGGTCCCTTGAGGTCACTTTGGGTTCCTTGAGGTCTCCTTTGGTCCTTTTGAGGTCTCTTTGGGTCCTTTGAGGTCCGTTTGGGTTCATTGAGGTCTCTTTGGGTTCTCTGAGGTCTCTTTGGGACCTTTGAGGTCTCTTTGGGTCCCTTGAGGTCACTTTGGGTTCCTTGAGGTCTCCTTTGGTCCTTTTGAGGTCTCTTTGGGTCCTTTGAGGTCTCTTTGGGTCCTTTGAGGTCTGTTTGGGATCTCAGAGGTCTGTTTGGGTCCTTTGAGGTCTGTTGGAGAAGGAGAAGGAGAAGAGGAAGGGGAAGGAGAGGGAGAAGGAGAAGGAGAAGGAGAAGGAGAAGGAGAAGGAGAAGGAGAAGGAGAAGGAGAAGGAGAAGGAGAAGGAGAAGGAGAAGGAGAAGGAGAAGGAGAAGGAGAAGGAGAAGGAGAAGGAGAAGGAGAAGGAGAAGGAGAAAGAAGGGGAAGGGGAAGGGGAAGGGGAAGGGGAAGGGGAAGGGGAAGGGGAAGGGGAAGGGGAAGGGGAAGGGGAAGGAGGAGGAGGAGAAGGAGAAGGAGAAGGAAGGTGTGGTGGGGTGGAAGGGTAAAGCCAAGAAGCCTCCTCCCTTCCCCCTTGTAAGGTAAAAGGGAAAAAAAAATTGAAGGGAAAGGAAAAAAAAACCTCACAAGCTGAATTAGCAAGGCAGTGGAGCTATATTTACAAAGCAGTGTAGGATTTGCAGGGGAATATTTACAAATTTACAATATCTACAATATATACAAAGATATACAACAGAGTAACACAGAAATGAGAGTAACCCCCCTCGGCAGAGGGGGTTCCCCACCTCCGCTCTCCCCTCTCTTCCCCCCTTTCCCCAGAATGGGATAGAAAGAGAAAGAAAAGAGAGGAAAAAAAAATGTTAGAAGCAGTTCGTGTTAATTGGAAGGGAGTTAATACCAGCCTTATCAGTTTTTCAAGGCCGGAGCCTTGGCAGAAAGCCCATCACAAGACAGAGCTGCTGCACGAAGAAGAGGCGGAAGCAAGACTGACAGAGAAGTGCTGGAAATGCCCAGTTCACTCCCAGTTCAGAAGGTGATTCCTCCCACTCTTCCAATGAAATTAGTTTAGATTATTCTTTCCGTTTACCAACTTCCGTCCACCATATTCCCTTTCTTAAGGGCACAGCCTCAAACGGTCACAGAAAGGGAAGGGGAAAGGAAAGGAGAAGGAGGAGGAGAAGGAGAAGGAGGAGGAGAAGGAGAAGGAGGAGGAGGAGGAGGAAGAGGAGAAGGAGAAGGAGGAGGAGGAGAAGGAGAAGGAGGAGGAGGAGGAGGAAGAGGAGGAGGAGGAGAAGGAGGAGGAGGAAGAGAATGAGGAGGAGGAGGGGGAGGAGAAGGAGAAGGAGGAAGAGCAGACCTCCATCCCCACTCCTCTAACAGCCTCTTTCCCTCCTCCTCCCTCCCTCTTTTTCCTCCCTTGGCAGCTTCACCCCAGGCCCCCTGCCTTCCCTGCGCTTCTTGACGGAGCCCTCGGACGCCGTCATCGCCAAGGGTGGAGACCTCCTCCTGGCCTGCTCAGCCCAATCGGCCCTGGGGGCCCCCAAGATCCGTTGGAAGAAAGGCTCGGCCTACCTAGACCGGGCTTTGGACAAGAGGAGGCAGCAGATGCCCAACGGCTCCCTGCTGATCCGCAACATGGTGCACTCCCGGCACTACCGGTCGGACGAAGGCCTCTACCAGTGCGAGTCCTCGGTGGAGGGGGTGGGAGCCATCATTAGCCGGGCGGCCAAGGTGTTGGTGGCAGGTGAGGAGCGGGCTCGGGGCGAAAGTGGGCCCAAAAGACAAGCCTAAGCCGAACCCAAAGCATGAACACAATATTAAGCCCAATCCTAACGCTAGATTTTAACCTAACCCTAATCCTAAACCTAACCCTAACTTTAATACTAACCCTAACCCTAACCCTAAACTTAATCCCAACCCTGACCCTAACCATAACCCTAACCATAACCCTAAACCTAAGCTTAACCCTAACCCTAACCCTAAACACTAACCCTAACCCTAACATTAAACTTAATCCTAAACCTAACCCTAACCCTACCCCTAACCCTACCCCTAACCCTAACAATAACCCTAACCCTAAACTTAATCCTAATCCTAACCCTAAACCCTAACCCTAACCCTAACCCTAACCGTAACCATAATCCTATCCTTAAAACTAACCCTAACACTAACACTAAACCCTAACCCTAACCCTAACCCTAACCCTAACGTTAATCCTAACCCTGACTTTAATCCTAACCCTAACCCTAACCCCAACCATAATCCTAACCCTAAAACTAACCCTAAACCTAACCCTAACCCAAAACCCTAACCCTAACCCTAAACCTAACACCAACCTCAATCCTAACCCTAACCATAATCCTAATCCCAAACCTAACCCTAACCCTAACCCTAAACCCCGACCCTAACCCTAACCCTAAACACTAACCCAAAGCCTAACCCTAACCGTAACCCAAATCTCAATCCCAACCCTAACCCTAACCTTGATCCTAACCTTAATCCTAGTCCTAACCTTAACCCTAACCCTAACACTAACCAAAATCCTAACCCTAACTCTAACCCGAAACCTAAGCCTAACCCTAACTCTAAACCTAACCCTAACCC